>NW_020799095.1:15646620-15705290 GCF_003259725.1 Athene cunicularia | reverse complement strand
AGGACGGCGCGGCGGGGGGCGGGGAGGGGGGGAGGAGGAAGCCCGTGGCCGGTCCTGGCTCGGCTCAGCCCCGGCAGCGAGCAGGGGCGCAAAGTGGGAAAGTAGGAATTGGAACCGGCTGTGGCTGCCTCCCAGCCACATGGGCTGCAGATAGAGCGGCGCATCGGGGAGGGGGAAGGGAGCACAAGTAAACTGGCCGTCGTCCGCCCTCCGCGGCCCACCCCCCACCCCTTCTTTTTTTTTTTTTGGCTTGCATTTAGAAACCTGCCAAAAACAATAGTTACGGTTTACCACAGATTAAGGACTTTGTTTTGTTTTAAGCAAACGGCGATTGGAGGACTAAGCCACCTATAGTACATCAAAGTATGAATTTTCATTCTTTCTCTACATTATCCTGTCTGGTAGGTTCCTGACAAAGCTTCCAGTGAAGATGCAGTTGAATATAGCTCCAGCTCCACGAGCAGCTCACCAGTGTGATTAAGGTGCTTTTAAAAACTAAATCCAATTTTAAAGTATTTTTTCTCTCAACAGCTACAAATTCAGAGTGAAAGAAAGGTGTGGGAAGGCATACTGAAAGCAAAATAGGCTGCGTACCCATCCACTCAATGACTTGCCTTTCTTTCCTGTTGGCATTTTTTGTTTTCCTAAGATGTTGCCAATGGGGTGAATACGTATCTACAAGTAGAATGCCTAGATGTGAAGGGTATATAAGACTGTCCAGGATGATTAAAGAAAGAAGATAATGCTCAAAATACAGTGTTGCACATTTAATAAATACATTAGAAACTGTGTTATCGCATGAAGTTGTATCCAGCTGCTCATACTTTGCATTCACTTCTGGGTTAAAACAGTGTACACGCCACACTCCTTTTTCTCACCAGAAGGCAGAATTTAGATAGCTTTCAGGGAAGCTTTGTTTTTAGTGGCCACGGTAGCATGGTATGGTACTTTGTGCTGAGTCCCTGTTGTCGCTTTCATAGAGAGGTGTTAATTTGAGCAACTCTCATCTGGTTCTGCTGTTTAGAGGTTGAAGACTATGAAGTGTGCTCCAAGCCTGCTCTGGAGCATGAAGCGCAGTGTTCTATGTGGAGGGGATCAACAGATCTGCTTCAGAAGCACACTGGCAGTCTGAAAAAACCTTGAGGATAAGGGATAAGGCTTGGCTTCATCAAAGGAATATCACTGAGCATCTTGATTCTTAGCTCCTGTAGTTATCTGAGGCTGGGCCTTATGAAGAAGAATCTTTGTGTAGTGGTAGGTGCATTGTGCTGGTGTGGGAAGTCATATTTAAGGCAGGGGAGTGATATTTTAGATAACGTGGATGAATTTTGTGAGTATTTTCTGAAATTAATTTAGCAGCTCTGAATTATAGTTTGCTCATAGGGAAAACCCAGTGTGAACAATAATGTGCTGGAATATGGTTATGGCAAGGTGAGCTGGTTAAAGGGGATTGCGACATTTAAAGCTAGAGTTTTTGTTTTGTTGTGGTTTTTTTTTGGTGAGAAATGGCAGTTGCATAGGTAGTCTTAATAAGCTTAAGTACTAATACCCACAAATCTTCTTACAGGGGAAGGCACCATAGTATATTGTATCAAGTTTGGAAGCAAAGATGGTGGACATCAGGGTGGTCAAATTCCAGAACTTGCCAACTTCTGCAGACATGCACTATCTTGTCATCCACAATCATGTTCTTAAGATTAACTTGATTTAAAATTGTGTCCTAAATTGTCACTTCATTGTTTTCTGAGGGTGGTCAGAAGTTTGTCTGCTTCTCTACTGAAGTGGAGTTTCTGGTTTGATTATTATTTTTTTTTATTTCAAGCAGTACATGCTTGATTTGTAAGGTACTTTTTTCCTGAAATAAATCTGAGTAAGTTTCACAGGAGGAATTTTTTAGTAGCTTTTTTTCCTCTTTTCCCAGGTTATAAAATAAGCCCATCCAGCATTCATTCATGATTCGAATGTCTATGGGTTAAGAATCAAGACCTTTTAGTTCAGTCTCTTCCTTACTGAATATATTTTCATTTGCTAGCTTTTTCTCTTCAGTATCTTTCACATCATGTCTAATATTCAGGACAAAGTAGGGGGATTTCTTTTCATCTTACAAAGACTGTATGTTTCTTTCCTCGTTCTCTACAATGAAGCCACTACAGTGCAAGGGAAGATATCCTGGCTCTTAAAGTTTTCTTCAATTCTGAACAAAGCCTAATTGACTTTTCCCTGTGACAAATTTGCTTCACTCTAGTGTACTTTAAATACTGACATTTTAGAACACCATTCTGTATAATGCTGTGCTTATTTTCTGTCCCTTTGGGTTTTCCTTTTGAAATATGCTCAAGCTTATAAGGGCAATTTATGAACTGTCCTTCCTGTAGAAGCACCCTAGATCTTTTTCTAGTCATGCATCATTGCAAATACTAAAGGTTTAAGTCAAATTGTATCTTATGTATTGCTTGTGATTTATGCTTTCTGGCACTTAGCCAACATTATTATTTTCACTGGGTTAGGGGAATAATAAGTGACAAGAATTTAATAAAAAAAAATGTTACGAGTGATTCTTTAGAAGCGAATTCATCACACACTTGTTCTCAGACTGGAAATATTTTATACCATAAACAAAAATATACAATGAGGTTTTCACAGATTTTTTTTAAAGTTCAAATAGGAAGTTATTATTCAAAATACATTAGGAACCCATCTGTTTGGATAAAAGATGCCACATTTGCTTTACCACTTTGGAATAGGAACTTTCCAGCTGCAGTAGTTCTTGTTATCCTAGCACACAATGAAATTATTAATGATTGAGAAATAGTAATCTTTTTTTACCCCAGACTGAAAAAGCATAAATCCAACTCTGAAAAACAGGACAGTGGGAATGAAAAAGTGGCCTATTCTTAAAAGTTTTAAAGGTTATCTTAAAATACACCTTCATGGTTAAGATTTGAAGTACAAGGACTTTTAAGGGCCAAGAACAGACATCTATTCCTATGATGATTATGAGAGAACTGACCTTAAATAAGATATTGTTTGGCTAAATAGTATTCATATGTTTGTTATGCCTAAGACCAAATACCTCTATGAATTTCTTTTTGGTTGTTTTTTCAAGAGGTGTTATGTAGGCACTGGTCAGAGGACTGGTGGTTGAAAGTTGAAAGTGAACACATATTTGTAAGCAGAATACAAACTGGAGTGAAAGAAGCAGCATGCTCTGTGTAGCCTATCCCAGTGTATACTGGGACTGTAGCAATATCCCCATGAGAAATTTCCATTAAAGAAAACTACTCTTTCTTGATTCCTGAATAAGAGAACTGGTGCTGAACTGGTAAGTTTAAGGGTTGATATCTCATAGCTTTATGTAGTTATCAGGAATGGCAGCTAGTTATGTGGAACTGGAGCTTTATCTCAAAAGAGGAACTTTTCTTTGGTCTACACAATTATTCTGTCCACTGCACATCACGAGTGTTTTTATCTGAATTTGTACAAAATGTTTCTAGAAATGTTAACTTCAAACTATTTCTCAGTGAGCCATCTGGTCTGATAGCAACTTCAAACTATTCAACTTTAATGTCAGAATTCCCATGTAAAACAGGACAAAACACTTCTGTAAATTGGTATATCAATGGGTTTAGTTGGTTACAATATAAAATCTTAATTTGGAGTTATTTGACTTACAATGCCATTGGAAGTTGTGGTATACATCATTACTCCATGAGTCATGCTAAATTCCCTGCAGGTAAGCATAAAGAAAAACAGAAAGCTACTACACCATTCCTGTTTTCTAGCTGATAAAGTGTTAGTGTATGAATTTATACTTTTGTAAATATCTTTGCTTTCTGAAGAGGGAAAAGTATTGTGGAGCACTGCACAGTGGTAACAAAACATTCCATACACCGTCAGTGTCTTTGTTAGCAGCTCCTGCAGCTCATGGGTTAAAGCATCTTTTAAGTGGTTACCAGTTTCAGTGCTATTCTATATGTCAGTGACAAGCACCATAGTGTAGGAAAATATGAGAATTCTAGTGCCGATTGTGCTATTTCTTTTCTTTTAAAATTTTGCACACAGTTCACCTATATTGTATAATTTATGTTGGTTGCACTTACTGTAGTAATTAGCATTTTAACTAAAACTTGTTCCTGATACGATGGTTTGTGTTCATTTGTAATGAAATGTTGCTTGCCACATCCAGTTCTTCAGAAATGAAGCACGACTTCCAGGCTAGCAGTTAATATTATGTGCCTGTTCTGCTCCATGGGACGAAAGCTACCAGATGTTTGGGAGTTGGCTGGTCCCATCATCCATAGAGGTCTGTGGCCTACAAGGCTCTGCCGATTGCACGTATCTTTAAATCTTTTCAGAATTAAACATCTGAGTAAAGTATTTGTGGTTTTTTTGACATATGATGCTAGTCTAGACATGCTTTTACCATTGTGTGCATTCTCTGTCAAACAGTCAAAACCCACTGAATTTCACGTAGTGTAGGTTGTGCCTCTTCGACTTCCTCTGGGCAGGCAGTTTCAGGACTTCATGTTGATTATAGCTATTGGTTCCTTTGTGCATATTAGTTTACTGCCTAAGCGATTTCAAATCTGGTTTTTGGGTCTCACTGTGTAGCCTGTGTGAAACAAATTGTAGCTGTATCCACAGGTAGCAATGTATTCACGTGTTCTGTCTGCAAGTGAAAATCAGCTAGCTCAATCTGTACAATTAAATGCAAATCAAATAATGGCTGTTGTTGCTGTAATATTAGTATTTCATAACAATAAATGAAGCGTTAGGTATGCACGTTCTTCTGTGTAGTGATCTCTGCCAGTATGAATCACTTACACTTACTTAGCTTTTGTCACCTAGGTTGTTTGAATCTGATACATTTGCTTTATCCAAGACTTCTTTCCTGAGGGAGAAACTCTTTTAACGGAAGTACATGCTTTCTGTGTAGTTCAGCAGCTGTGACAGTAAGAAAGAGGAGAACCCTACTTGTAGCAGGATAAGAGTGGTGTAATTTATGTAAAACAAATGCTTATGTAGCTTATGCAGGGCCAATTAGCTGTTGCAGTGTCTGCAATTCTTTTGCACGATATCTGTTTATATATTGAATCTTTACAGTATTGTTAGACCAGTTTTTCCATAATGGGGTAACAAATCAGGCAAGTGTTCTTGCAGACATTTTCTTCTTCTCTTTCTCCATAAAAGGATATGTGTACTTATGGCAATCTCTTTCATAATGGGTAATACTCTCTTGCCATGTTTTTAGTGTGATAGATGGTCTTTTCTATTCCTATCATTCTGGAATTTGGAGAGTCTGTAGCAGAAAAAACCCTTAAACAAAATAGCACTTAAACAAAATAGCGCTTGAACCAGGACTGGTAAAATATTTTCTGATAGATATGCAGAAAAATGGAAAATACTCACAGTTTGTTGTGGTTGACTTAGGTTAGAAGTCAGGTTACTCAGTGTCATTTAGTCCAGCCTCCCAACTAGATCTGGTTGCTCAGGGCTCTGTCAACTCTCTGAGGATGGAGTTGTCATCACAGTGCCTCCCATTAGGTAGCTGAAGGCAGCAAAGCTGTCTTATGGCTAAAAATATCTCTTCCTTTTAGTCACTCCTCATACACGGACATGCTTCAGCCTCATGATCATCTGTGGCCCTCCACTGGACCTGCTTTAATATGTCAATGCTGTTGTTGTATTGGGGCAGCCAAAACCTAATACCTAAGACCCCAGGGCCGCTAAAATGATTAAGGGACTGGAGCATGTGTCATGTGAGGAAAGGCTGAGAGAGCTGGAACAGTTTAGCATAGAGAAGAGAAGGCTCAGGAGGATCTCTTCAATGTATATTAATACCTGAGGGTAGGGCGCAGAGAGGACAGAGCCAGGCTCTTTTCAGTGGTGCCCAGTGACAGGACCAGAGGCAGTGAGTACGAACTGAAACACAGGAGGCTCTGTCTGCACATCAGGAAACACTTTTTCACAATGAGGCTGGTCGAGAACTGACACAGGTGGCCCAGGGAGTCTCCATCCTTAGAGATATTCAGAAGCTGTCTGGATGTGGTCCTGGGGCAGCCTGCTCTAGGTGACCCTGCTTGATGACCTCCAGAGATCCTGTCCAACCTCAGCCATTCTGGGATGTTAAAGCCCACATGGTACTTTCACATACTTACAGGTGCTTAATAAAGGGGAATGATCATTGATTTGCTGGCTGCACCATTGCTAATCCAACTCGGTATGCAGTTGGCCTTCTTTGCTGGAAGGGCACACTGCTAACTCATGTACATTTTGTTTCCTGTAAGGTCTCCCTTCTAATTTATAGCAAAGCTGCTTCTTAGCCGTCATAGATTGTACTGTGGCATGGTGGTTATACTGTCCTGTGTGTAGGACTTTGCATTTGTCTTTGTTCAATGTCGAGAGGTTTCAAACGTCTCTTTTCTCTAGCCAGCTGAGGTCCCTCTGAAGATGAGTCTTGCCCCCCAGCATATCGCATACTTCCCCTTGTTACCATCCATGAAGCTGCAGAGCGTGCATTCTGACCCACTGTGCTGCTTGTTAATAAGAGTGCTAAAGAGTATTAAACAATTTTAAAGAGTGTGTAGAGACCCACTTTTGATATTGGGGGTTACCTGTAGTAACTGGCTGCCAGTTGGACTTAGTCTTACTGATCATAATCCAGCAGGTTTGAGAGTCTCACTGATTTTCCATCCACTATTTAACCGGTGCCTCACCAGTTTTGCTGTAGTGATATTACAGGACGTTGTTGAAGGCTTTGGTAAAATCAAAGTAAACATCATATTTTGCTCTCCCTTTGTCCACTAAGCTAATCATGTTGTCACAAAAGGCATTTAGGTTGGTTAGACCTAGTTTGTCATTGATGAATCCACACTAGGTGTTTTCAGTCACCTTTTTGTCCTTTATGTGCTCAGAAGTGACATCCTGGAGGACTTACCATAGCCCTCCTGGGACCAGAGGCAAGGCTGAGTGACCTCTAATGGTCTGGATCCTCATTGTTCTCCTTGAAGATGGCCTTCTTCCAATCATTGGGGACCTCCCACAGTTTCCATGATCTTTTGAAGATAGTAGAGAGAAGTCTCGTAATGAAATCAGCCAGCTCAGATGCAGCTTATGTGTGCCCATGGATTTGTATATATCCAATTAGCTTTAGTGGTTCCTGATTTGATCATCTTTTGTTGTGGGCAATGCTTTGCTCCCACAGACTCTGCTATTAAGATGAAGGAGCTGGGACACCTAAGAAAAAAACCTTACCAATAAAACCAGAGGCACAAAGGCATTTAATACATCTGAGTTTTCAATTTCCTTTATCATTAAGTTCCCTGCCCTGTTAAGCAATGGTCTCAGCTCTTTTGCTTTTCACATCTCTAGCTAGTTTTGACTTCAGCTGAGCTTTGGTTCTGGTGTCTTCATCCCTACACACTCAGGCAATGTCTTCCTTTTTCCAAGTAGTCTGTTTCTGTGTCCATCTTCTGTGCCATATTTGCTTGTTTTTCTGAGTGTCAGAAGGGACCGTTCTTGTGCTTTGAGAAGGTTGTCCTTGAAAATCAGCCAGCTCTTCTGGGCCCCATTGTCCTTCATGGTAGTATCCAATGGATTCTGCCAAGCAGATCCCTGAACAAGGAAAGATCTGCTTTCTTGAAAGCCAGGATTGTAATTTTTATAATTTATCTTGCTCACTTGTCTCAGGATTTTAAACTCCATGTTGTTAATGGTCATTGCAGCTAAAATTCTCCTCAACTTTCAGAACCCCAACTGGTTCTTGATTGTTCATAGAAACAGGTCCAACAGAGCACCTACTTAGCTTGTCAGTCACCTGTATCAAAAAATTGTCATCAACGCTATCTACATGTGCTCCCAGCTCCCGTTTCATAATTAGTATACATGAGTCTTAAATAATTGAAAACTATGTGCTAGACCCTGAACTTGGAATGACTCAGCATACCTTTGATGTTAATAGAGCCATGTGCTCATGTGTGTTCACCCAAAGGTCTGGCCTCAAGTCCTAGATGGTTTTTAAGAAACCATTTAAGCACATGACTTGAGTTTTGATTAGAAAGACTGATTGAATCATCAGGTTTAGTCATCTGCTATCAAAGTATGTCATATGAATCCATTCACATCCTTCTGAGAAGTTACTTAAGGATTTTTTGCTCCTTTTGCTGCTACTGGAAGCATCTTTGAGAACATTCTGGCTGTAGTAGGCAATCTTCCAATTTCTGACATAACTGCTTCCTGTTCAGTATGCATTTATTCTTGGGGGTCTAAATTATCCTTTAATGTAAAAAACTCTACTTATCTTTTGGCATTTAGTGTTCTGATATTTACAGAGAGCCCAGCCTTATCCCTTCAGGCTATTTTGCTGTGATAAACAGTCCAAGCTGGTTTAAGCTGTCATAGACAGACTCTTGATTCCACTGTAGATGCCAGTGTCTCATCTCTGTTTTAATTACTCTTTCTTGGATATGAGTGATAGAAATCTACACCCAACTCCAGATAATGTCCCTTTAGTGCCTGAAGAGAGTTTCGTATGCTCAAAATTATGCTCGGTTTGAAATCACTTAAGGCCATTTCATTCATCCCTCTTCACTAACTTTTGTATCATATGTTGACAGTGACACCTCTAGATTTAATTGAGAAATCTGTAAAGTTTTGTCGCTGATTCTTAATACCACATTTTTGCTATATATGGTGATACATGGTACTAAGAGTCGTAGTTTTGAGTGAAAGTGGGCAGTAAGGCAGTGTTACATGATCCTTCAGTCTTAAGCAGGGAGCATTTCTATAGAATTTGACCTGGGGATATATGTGTATTTAGGGGAGCAGACATAAACCTTCTGTCTTTCTCTTAACACCTCAGACGGTGAGTCTTTGAAGCAGAGAAATACATATTTTTTATCTTGTATTGGGAATTGCTCTGTGCAGCCACTTCATTTGTATAAATACCTTGATAAAGTGTTTGTAGAGATTTTCAAAACATTTACTAATTAAAATGAGAGGACCTAGAAAAGTGAAATAGAAGCAAAAGCACTGTAGTCCTTACATTCTTTTATTTTTATAAATATTTGCATTTTGATTATGCTGTACTTAATACCACATGATGAAATGTGATATTGGATCAAAGCTGTTGCTCTTGCTGTAGCTGAGATTTGTTTAAAATGGCTGATTTATTGGTAGTATTCCATTATATTTCATAGTATTGGGTTACAGATTACTTTAGCTGACTATGTTCCAGTTAGCTCCAAAGAAGAGTATGTGATTTTGTCTCTCACTGTGGACAAAAGAGAGGCTTGCTGTGACACATAGCTTAATGTATAGAGCTGGTGAAGAAAGAGTTATAAAACGCCTGACATAAATAAGAAGTTACTCTGATATTCTCAGGTTCTATCTAAGGCTAGATGATAAAACTGTAAGAGCGGTGCTAAAAGTGGCTGGAAAACTTACATCTGATCTCTCTTGGTAATTACTCTAAAACTTGTCAGGTTTATCAGCTTTGGTTCTGCAAGGATTTATCCTGTGTCTGCTCTGTATTACTGTCATTAAAAATATGGATGATGGAATAGAATATGCTTATTTGATTTGCTGGCAATGTTACACAGAGGAGGATCTGCAGATTTTGGAGGATAGGTTCAGAGTTCAAAATTAACTTGACAAATGGTCTGAGGAAAAAAGTAATTCATAAACCCCAAAAGGATATTGTGAGGGGTAGAATGTAGGCAGGGAGGGCGGGAAGGATGATGAGTGTTACAGCAGTTTCAGTAGCAGGAAAGGCTATGTAGACTGCTGTAATATGCATGTTTGTTGTTTTCACCACTGTAATTAAGAAGTCTCATCTTAAAAACATGGTGACAGAACAAAGAAATACTTTTATTTTGGGGGTGGTTAAGTGAGGAACAGAGCTCAGTAGTTTTTGAGTGTCTAATTTGAGAGGCTCATCACCTGTTTTAAAGCAATTAAAATTTATGTAGTATTTAAATATTTAGTATGTAGCTTCAGCTAACTAAACTTGCACCTTTAATTTAGAGGTCACTTCTGTTGAAAATCAGACTTCCCAGATGTTTCAAATTACACAGCCATGAAATAAAGGACTCAGAGTTGGGGGGGTGGTGTGGTGTTGTGGGTTGATCTGTGATAGAGACAAAGATAGAATCTATGTCTCTGTGGCGTTTCAGGATTCGGACTGAAGAAATGCTTTTTATCCTTAACCCTTTCTGTTCTTGTCTCCTATACAATTTCACTCTCATGTCCTGCTGATAACAACCTCCTCAAGCCTTTGAGTTTCCATGCCACTACCACAAGATCCCTGCTCATTCATAAAGAATTATGCAATACTTAATATCAGAATTTGTTTTAATATATATGTGCACAAATGCTGTCAAGGTTGATGGCAACGTAAATTCTGTAATTTCTTAACAGCTAAATGTTTAACTTTTAGAATCATAGTCTACTTTAATGTGAGTTTAATGTATTTCTAACAAGTTCTTAACATTTGAAGTATTCTAATACTCCTGTGAACTATGGTGGTACTATATTTTTCTTTATACATTATAAAAGAAAATAGCTAAACATTAACTATTTTTCTTTTCCATATCAGATTGCGAAGAACAATCCTCACCTTCTCCCAGGTATCACCATGATAACTGATGGTCCTGCGTGAAAAGTCACAATCTTCTGGGAAGTCTGAAGTTACTTAGACAGCGGATGCTGAGTTACGTTCTAAATTGAGTGTTTTCTTTGATTAAGAAGGGTTACATATTTCTCCTGTCGCACACTGGATTTAGAATATAAATTTCTGTAGTCATAAACAATACAATTTTTATTTCTGTAGCCTGGTATAATGTGAATAGAATAACATGTTGTTGGAGTCTTGAGAAGGCTTGTGACTAGTCTTGTTCAATTAGTCACTGTAAAATTAAGTGTCAAAAAGAAGCTATTGCAGATTGATGCTGGATATTTAGATATCTACATCAGCATTGTTCTGTCAGTATTGTTTTAACTCTTATTTTTTCCACCTCCCCACCTCTGTTTGTCTAACATGATGGGTAGTGTTTTTGCACAAAATTAGTAAATTAAGCCTGTACCAAAATTAACATCCTGAAAGTAATAAAATTTAATAGAAGCCACATTTGTGATGGACTGCTTGTTAACAGCGGTCTATAGGATCAGTGCAAACATATCATGTTACAGATATCCTTAATCAAAGTAGTTTCATAAAACTGGTTTCAGAGGCAGAGGAAGGGAATAGGGGCAGAAGGAAGAACTACAGACACAGGAGAAAAATCTTGTTTTATATTTTTAATGGTATTTTCAGGTTACTTATTGAGGAATTAAGTCATTCTGATCTGTTGTTTATTACTGTACACTGCTTATTTGGTTGTCTTTATTCTTTCATAAATAATTTTATATTGTGGTGGTTAGTTATAGCTGACCTACTGTTGATTGTACAGTCATGTGAGAAAAGAAAGTAAATGCTAGTGCCACCAGGATACTTGCTTAACACAAGCCAGTGCTATCCAGCCTGAAAGTATGGAGACTGGTCTTTAAAAAAATGCTTATTAGCTGGAATCTGTAATGGAACAATATACTTGTGTCTGTGGTATAACATACATGTACTTTTCTCAAGGGAGAGTGCGATAAGCACAGAATATTTGACTTGTATTGATTTCTCTGCCTCAGTGATTCCTCTGTTAAGCTGAATATGGCTGTATTTTCGGCGAGCTCTTCAGCTGGTATTATTTGTTTTACCATTACTGCCTTACACCAGTTAATGTGCTAGTCTGTCAGTATGCTACATTTTTACTCAGTCCCTCCGGTAAGCATTTTAACCTGGAGAGATTGAGTTATGTATGAGGCCACATTACCATAAAAATGAAACGTCCAACAAAATATTTTTTTTTTTTTTTTTTTTTCCAATGGTAATATTACTGTGTTCAAAAGTTGAAATACAAGAATAAAGGTGCAGAAAGAATAGTTGCGGCTTTTCAGTTACAACATCCATTTTGTTCATGCTGTAGAACAAAAGTGTATCTGAACCAGGTCATTCTTTAAAACAGTAATTACTGAGTACTTCACCCTGTATAATAACCATGATGTAAGGGGTTTAACATTCAGCATGAATTATAGTGATGACATACATTATATATATGCACAGTATATAGTGATAGAACTGTTTATGCACATTCAAGTTTCTAATAAAAGATTAAGCAGTATTAAACCTTTGTGAGGTAAAAAACCTTTTCTGATTACTCCCTTATTTCAGAATTGTAAGGAGATAATTTCTTCCCCTCTTCTCCAGTGTTACCTATGTTAAGAACAGCTTTGTGTTTTGGGGTTGTCCTCTCCAGCTTTCCTCCTTGAGACAGCTTTACTTGAAATAAGCAAAACCTTTGTCTGTGGACTGCTGCTTGTTCTAATCATACTTGAAATATAATTTGTATGTTGAAGAAGTGTTATACCACTGGGAGGTGATCCTTTTCCTGATAGTAACAAACAATGCAGTTTTATATTATGGCATAATTAATTGTGAATACAATAGATTTAGAAAGTTGCAACTTAAAATTAGCAAACTCAAATATCAGTTCTCAAAAGAATAATTGCATTAATAGGAAATAAATACCTCAAGCAGAAGGAATAGAAGAATTCCCATTGGTTGCTACTTGGGTCTGAAGGCTATAAAGTTTTTTTGTCTTATCATGTGAGAAGCTTTCAAACTTCCTATCTCAATGAAAATTCATTTTTCCCCATTTCAGTGTTGTCAAGTTCACCAGCAGAATAAACACAAAATGGGATTCTTGGAAGGAAGCTTGGAGTGCAGGTGGGACTCTCTTCCTTTGGCTTTAGGGATCTCATGTATGAAATGCCAGTGGCAGTGGGGTTGCTGCCAGGGGCAGAGGGATTCACCCTGTCTGGTGAGAGAGAGTTTCTGGTCTTAAAAAAAAAAAAAAAAAAAAAAAAAAAAAAGCGCCTTAGTAGGCTAGAAAATAAAGGACACATTAAACCCACTGCTATGTTTGTGTTTAAAATAGATGTGTTTTAAAAAGTGGAATAAAAATTACACAGACTTTAGTCAGTTGACAAACATGACAATAATGACCAAGTTTCTGAAAGAAAAAAATGCAAGGAATAGGATTGTAATTGTGCCCAAATAACTTTAGGTCATAATTTCAATTGAAACAGGTTATTAAAATTATGACATTTTAAAAACTGAGCTTGCATAAGGAAATACGGGACTGAAGATTTCTGCTGTGGGCTAATCTGGCCTTAATTGTCCTCACGTGTGACAGTGATGCCAGTGTATAAGCACAGAATGGTTTCTGAGGCCAATGCAAGGCTATGTGTGCAGTGTTGTGGAGTAGCGTTGTTGCTTTACTCTCCAACTTGCCAGACAGTTGGAGACAGAAGAGAATTTATTGTGTCAAAATACTGAGGTAACAATAACAAACTAAAAACTACAGAGGAAGATGTAGAATAACCTGTCCTACCATATCCCCTCTTAATCACAAACTTACCTTTTTGTTTGGGTTTGGTTTGGGTTTTTTTCTTTCTTTCTTTATGTGATTTAGAGTTATCCATAAAATGTCAGATTTCCTTATTTTTGACACCTTTCTTAGTTCTTTCATTTGATTTAGATATAAATAACTATTTTCTGGAAATTAAACTTGCTTCAACAGTAAAGGAGGATTAATAAGCTCTTTATGTATTGCTACTTGCAGTTCACTATGAAACTGCTCTTGTGCAGCCTGATCAGCTATTTCTGTTGGCACACAACAGAGCTGGAGTTTTGCCTAGAGTAGCACAATCTTTTTATTCGCTGGAGAAACAGCTAGTCACCACCTCAGCTATATGATACTCTGCCTACTGCTACACAGGGACATAGTTACTCACTTTTTGTGCTACTGCCCACACCTCTAAAGCTCTGATGTCCACACTTTATCATTTGTTTTCCTTTAACTTCTCTGTATTCCTGTTTTTTCTGTTTCTATTGGTTTCTTTCGGCTTCTTAATCTCAGTTGGTGCCTGACTTGACTACTTGCTTACAGTTGTCATGCCAACTCCCAAGCCTGGAAACTCAAGTAGAGCGAGGATTTATCTTTTTTTTTTCCCCCCTTTTTTTTTTTGTCAAGTACTCACTTCACAGTTACCAAGCTACATGAACTGAATGTGTAAGTATGGCAAACAGCTCTGTGACATTGACACATTTCTAAATATCCGTTTCTGCTTCATGAAGACTTTTTTCAGCCCTTCCTTAATCCTTGCTGCTTGTCTGCATGCTGAATATCAGGAAAATTAGAAATAGATCAATGAAGTGGGGAAGGAATTT
The DNA here is from genome assembly GCF_003259725.1 of Athene cunicularia. Lineage (NCBI taxonomy): Eukaryota > Metazoa > Chordata > Aves > Strigiformes > Strigidae > Athene > Athene cunicularia. The sequence continues at coordinate 15,690,970 of NW_020799095.1, read as the reverse complement.
TATAGACTAGTTGTTGCATTTTTCTTATTTAAACAGGACTGCAAATGTATTTCAAATACCCTACATGGAAATAATTTTTTAAAAATCCATGAGTCTGTTCGTCTTTCTGAAAGTTAGATATTACAGAACTTGATTCACTTTTCATGCCAAGTCATTCAATATTTATTTGTACCAGCTTTCCAAATAACCAAGTGAAAAATACAAGAGAGGTACAGGAAATTAAAAATGCAAACTCTTAACTCCGTATACCAAGGTCACATGCAGTCATTATGCCTTGTTAGTAATGTATGTAACAAGGACAAAGTTCTGTCAAATAATTCCTATACAAAATATACAGTAGTTTTAATAGTTTGCTGTAATTGACAGCTACATTCACAGGTGAATCACATTGGAAAATGTAATGTGTCTAAAGGGAATTGGTTTAAAGAGGAAGAAACATGGAAATTTAATCAGACAGTATTGCTCTTTGGAGATTCCTATAGCTAAGTTTGTTCTAGGTTTCACAAGAACCATCTGTATGACTTCTGTAATACTGCATCTAACGTGTATCTTGCTTTTCTCAAGTTCAAAAATGTGTGGTTTATCATTGAAGATAATTCATGTGTAAATATGTACTGTAATTCATTACAGTTCCTACTTGAAATTGAGCTTTCCTGGCTGCAAACTTTTATTGAGAACATGCATTTATTTTGCATGAAGGACTTAAGAGAATCAAATAAACTGGCTGAACCTTTTCACAGTTGGTTAATAGTAATTTCCTTTTCTTCTACTGTATCAGACAAGTATGTTTGCTTTAACTGAGCCCATTCTGAAGTGGAAGGCTTTTATATCTCATTGAAAGAGGCAAGAAACCTCAGTTATCTAAAGAAGCTTTAACCTAGGAGGCAGGTCCTAGATTGTGGATCAGGGTTCCAGAGCTCTATTAAACATTATACTACACTTGGGCCACCTTGTAATAATCTCAGATAATTTCACTCCAAATACTGGAGACTTCACAGTTTATCTAAAGCATTGACTTTTTCTCCTCCCTGCAGCCCTCTAAAAGAAGAGCCTATGATTTGTGTTGGGCCTTTATAAGGACAGTGGAGCAGAGGTAATTGCATTGGTCAGCAGTCTTAGTGACCGTAGGTAACTGTGCAATAGATGTTTAATCTGAAAGGATCTAGAGACCACCCGTACCTCTTACCCCCACACACTCTACAAAAGCCTGTAAAAAAGGCCAGGAGTTATAAACTGCCATACGAAGAAAGATAAAGCATTTCAAATGTCTTGGGATCCTTTGGTAACACAGTCTTTAATCAATAGTTTCTGCATGATCTTTAGAAGTATATATAGTGCATATATATGTGCTACTGGCAAAAAAAATCCCTGACATGACTTGTCTTTCTGATCCTAATTCAGGTGACTTGTTTAAGTGGGAATGTGAGCAAAGTGAAACAGACTATCCTTGAGAGGTTTTAATACTTTGAGGAGACCACCACAGCCCAACTTGTTTATTTCTTCTTGTGCTTTCCATCCTAATACTTGCTAATGATGAGACAGGATATAAACCACATAAAAACAGATGATCAAGCTGCAAAATGACCAAGAAAGATTGTTTACATTCTATGTCTGCCAAGAGGAAATAAACTCTTGGTCTTCTATGCTAGGAATGTAGCATGAAAAGCAATGTTACTTTCACATCATCTCCCTGGTACTTCCTTGATAATGCATTTTATGCAGCTTTTCCTAACTAGATTTATTATGAGAAGATCCTGGGATGGGAGGAGATGGAGCCAATTAGAAGAGCTAATAAGCTGGAATGCTGAGAACCATTGCTTTGGAGGCCTCCCAGCCGTGTAGCACCATCAAATGCACTTTGCTGAGGAAAGGACAACTTGTTTGTTTTGGCCATGGCTCATGTGAGTAGAGATAGCGAAAATCCAGGGAATCCAACTGGATAAAGAACATCTGCAAATGATGTTCTGTTAATGCGTGTTCTGTCCAAAGAAGCCTTGATGCTTGGTCTCAACTCTGGCCTTGGCCACACATGTTGCTTTGTCAGGTTCATTCAGAATCAGGTTTTGTTTCCTGTAAATAAAGGGGGTGCAGAGTCTCTTTCATGCTATTCCGCAATAACAGTGTAAACTATTTAGCAAACAAAAAAAATAATTGTTGGATATATGGAAATCCATTCTTGACCTAACTTTAAAAATTAACTGTGAATTTAGAAGCTTAGTCAAATCTTCTGTTTGAGTCTTGCCTATATTTCTCTATGTTTTGTTTTACTTTAGTAACGAAAGAAGATGGACTGATTTGGAAATCCATCAATAGAGTTTGAGAAATAAATTGCCTGGTGTTCCATGTGATCTGGAGGCCAAAAAGTTAAATAAAAAGATTTGAAGACTACACTAGGTGACTTTAGAGAGGAATTTGTGTCATATTGCTGCAGGAGGGGCGATTAGTGTTCTCTGTAAACTGCGATTTTCATCTAGACAGCTAGGAGGACTGATACAGGTTGGACTTCTCTCCAATCTTTTTTTCTGTAGATACTTGTGAGGTAAAGACAACTAATTCAGTATTTGTTACCAGTTATGTGAACTAAGTTACATTCTAGGACAAAGTATTTGCCCTTCAGTCTGTTAATCTTTTTTCGAAGCAGAAACATATTTTTAATTATTCACTTTCATGGTCCTAATGTATTAATGAATAACTGGTTATGACAGCTGTATGATTTCTTCATTCAGCACAAGTGTTCATTCTGTTCAGTTTATTTCTAGTAAGGTGGTTTGGGCACAATCTTGAAGCTGTTTCCAGAGAGAAAAATATGTACTATTTTGAGAGCATAGTGTTGGAGAAAATTTGCATTTGGGACAAGCTCTGATTTAGTGCAATTGCTTGAAGCCACAGGCTGAATTTCATGTCTGCACAGATGCTTTGCATGGACTCACTGGAATTGATAGCTGATATCATGTCCAGGGAGGTATTGTTACAATACCTTTTATAAATCTTCTGTCTCAAGGATTCGAGCCTTGATTTAGGTTATCTTCACTGCATCCTTTTTTTAGTGAAGAGAAAAAAAGATTAATCATGGAATGACTTATGACGCATTAGTTTTTATGGTGTAGTCTCCAACAAGGTAAGCAATAAGTTGATGGCCAGTATTTCACCGTCTAACAGCAGCAAACATTTTTAACTACAGTGTCCCCTTAAAGGAATTTGGATAAATTAAGATAATATTGATAATATTAAATGAAGATAATTTATTTTACTACAAATTAATTTACTCTTAAAGCTACTTAACATTTATACAGTTGTTTCACACTTCATTTTAGAAATCAAAGAGTTTTAGTGTGAATTCTTACTTGCACAATAAACCATAATAAACCAATCAATTAAGCTTTCTTAATTGACTTTCTGAACTGATTGCTATTGGGTTAATGCAAACATTTTTTTTCCTCTCTTTTTTGGTTGCTTATATATTCTGTGTAATGGATCTGTGTGACTTGGCTGACAGTGGGTGTTTCTTGGTTCTTTTTTGTCTCATCTGAAGTTCTTTGATCCTCTACTTTTATTAAACTGATTCTGTTAAACTGGTAGAGAAAGAACACACATGCTCTGTCTTGGCACTCAGCTGCTGTTAACTAGACCATGGTGCCATGTTTCTAGATTATGCAGAATATATAAGAAGACAGTGAGATTTCCAATATATTTTAATTTTTATGTGTAATTCCTGTTCTCTGCTCTGCTTTTTCAATATTAACATTATATTTAAAAATAAAAGGTCTTTTTTTTTATTCATGACTATAGTGTATCAGACTGACTTGTCAGCAGCTTGGACACTTTGGGTAAAAGAAAGCTTAAAATTGAAGAGATTTAGCTCTTTATACATATATCACTATGCTAATATATGAAAATGTCATTTTGTAACAACACAATTCTAAATCAACCTGTCAAAATTGTCAAATATCCTAAGGAGCAGCTGAATGGAAACCAACTGCACTTGGTTCTCCATCAGCTGGGAGCTTCAGTCGACCAAGGAAACATTTTAGTTGATTATAGCAGGCTGCTTTCTACTTGAGAAATGCAAAGAATCTGAAAAGCAGTGCAGAATGGACCTCATTCCACGATGACAGATCAAATAAAATAGTTCCTGGTGAGATATGCTGCCTCTTCCCTCATCACATGAATTACTTCAGCCTATGACAATCCTTTGTGTGAGGATTGTCACTCCTTGTGGGAGTCAGTGAATTCACTCAGGAACTTTGCCAGTCTCTCTAACTCAAGATAGATAAACTGGGGTCAAGATATGTAGCCTGAAAATTACTGCTATGTGGACAGAGTAAGAAATTTTTTTAAAAGAATTTATATGAATGTATTAAATAGTGAATCATAACAAGTCAGTTTATTGCAAACTTCAGTTATAGACTCAGACTCCGAGACAAAGTCCTAACTCTAGAACTAGCTACATTGCCTTCAAAAATTATCCGTTCTTGATACTATGTAACTGCAGGAATTAGGACTCCCACGTGTGTATGTAATGTTAGGTAGCTTTTGTAAACTATTTTGTATCTGTTCATAGATTCATTTTTTTCAGATGTAAGCATATTCATCATAAATCTAGGCAACTTCAGAAAGTGAGATGCAGACATTGTTCTCCCTGGCATTTTATCAAAATATAATTTCCATCAAAGAATAAATAAAGAAAAAAGGATGCTTCCATCCACTTAATTACTGTTGTTCTCATTTTAATGATGTTTCTGCATGACAGTGTTCTCTAAAGTTCAGTCATAAATTCTCTGAAACACTTGGAAGGGCAGCTGATTAATATTGTCTTTAATCTTCATTGCACTGTCTTCTTCCAGGCCAAATCTGTCCATCCCATCCAGTGTTCTGTCAGGCTGGCCAGGGTAATGCAACTGTTCCATCTTGAACAAGTACCTTTGAGATTCTTTAGCATCCAAAAGTACCTTTTCAAAGTTAATTACTGGTCTCAAGAATATAAATTTTGAATAGTTTGTTGATTTGATGCTCAGTAGTGACTCAGACTCAATAACTTGCAAGCACATCCAGTTTTGTTACAGTTGTTACATTCAATAACATTTGGATTGAAAATGAAAAACTTTGATGCATGGAAATAAGGACAAGGGTTAGACTTCAGGTTAGGTTACCACGTCAGGCTAGGGAAGTTATGACATTGGCATTAATCTGGGCAGATTTAGTTTAAAGGGTAAAATACTTCTAAGGGCTAGAAGTCAAGGTGACATGGTGGTTGAACCCACGTTACTGTTGGATTTAAAAGGGTATATTAGAGTATTTTGAATGCATTTTAAATGGGAGCTGGTAAGCCATGTTTAGCTTTTGGTGTGGCAGGGATTGCTGGTGAAGCATAAGGGATGACTTACAGAAAGGCTTCTTGACGGGCAAAGTGAAAGATCAGGTGATACTAATCACTGAGTCAGTGTTGCTGCCCTGATCTAGGTGTCTTTTAATGTCATCACCAGCAGGAGTCACTGAGCTGTGTTTAGTTCAGAGTTTGACAGGGATTGCTAGTCTGGGTGTAGTTTTAATTTCAGATTAGTGTTAATGTTAGGGTTCAGGCTGGCATGAGCAGGAAAGGCTTTGCAGCTTCTTGGTCTAATGAGGTCAGTGAGGTCAGATGTGTGTTTTTGATGGTAGGATGCAAACACTATCCCTAAATGTAACAAAAGACCCTTTCCTTACACTCAGCCCTGTAACAAACCTGAGAGCTCTGCTTGTCTGAGCTACAACCAACCTCATGATTTCTGGCCCATTTCATCTGAGGGCAGCTCAGTAACAGGAATCCATGGGAGACCCCTGCAATGTGAAGATGTAAGTAGGGAGAAACGTTCCTGATTACAAATGGTGTGCAGAGTATTTGTTGCTGCTCATAACAGCTGGGTCTTATATTAAGCTTCCAGGCTGAAGCTCAGGAAGAAACTGCTGCTTCTTTCAAGCTTCACAGTTGAGGCGTGGTTAGATAATTTCTGAAACTCTTGAAGTTAGCTCAGAGATCCTGTTAGGATTTTGGTTCATATTTGAAAGCAGCGCTGACCCCAATCCTAAAATAAAAGCAACGACTCCTATCAAGTCCAGAAGTACTTAGAGCGACATTGCCCTGGTCCTCAGCAGTTTTTTGTAGAAGCAGCAAGAAACCAAGTTAATTGGGCCACCCTGATCTTTTCATTAACCCTAAAGTCTTCCTAAAACTCTGCTATATTCCGAGGACAGTAGATTAGTGTCACTGTTAATCACTGCTCCAAGCAGAGCTTCACAACTTCTGAGGTTCTGCAGCAACTTGGGTTTACAAGCCATTATCCCCTGCCTACCCAGGACTACAGTAAGAGAATCTGCAAGCAACTGTCCACCCACCCCAAATTAAGTTGCCTTTCTTCAGCTGAAGGGACTGCAGCTCACCATTTTTTATCTGCCCAAATTGTAGTGCTGCACTCTCTCTGAATTTTTTTTTTCAGCCTAAAATCTCTTATGAATGTCTCAATTAAGTGCAGTCAGCTGGCTGTAGCAACTCCAAACACCTTGATGGCCCCATCTTTAGTAACCCAAGCTCTCCCATCCATCCTGGGCTGAAATCCAGTCCTCTCCTACAATCTCTTTGCTCAGGAGAGGAGTCACAGATCTTTCACTGCATCTAGGAGGTGTTAGTAAGTAATTCAGTGCCTCCTCACATCACACAGAGACACTCCTTCAGTGTTAATCAGGGGCAGAATTCTTGTGATTCAATAGGTAATTCTTCCTGCTGAGCTGCTTTTTAATGCATAATACCGAATGTCTTACAGCCCAGTGAAGTATAGAGCAAATTTTGCTTACCTCCAAAACACCATGTGGCACAAAAAGGGTATGGATTGAAGTTCTGAATATCTTTGATTGGCTAGCAGAAGAATTTGAAGTAGCAGTTAGGAAAATGGTTTCAAATGCCTTTAAATAATGTAAAGGCTGAATTTTTTTTATTTATTTATTTTTTTTTTATGAGTGATTTATGGTATGCATCCAACTTGCTTTTGAGAATAGAGTATTAGTGGCTTTTGAAAATTTCTCCTCATGTTGTAAACATTTTTTTAAAAAAAAGCCTGTACACTTTACCAAGTAGACATTTGCAAATTAATTATTTCTATACCATTTGCTCTGCTAAAAAAATGTGAATGGATTAATCATGTCAAAAAATGAGTACGGTTAACTCAGTACGTATTAGATTGCATACAGCTTCAGCACAGCTAGATACATCCAGTATCAAATGACATCTGAAGGATTCTTCAAACTATATATAAACATGAGCAAGGAGGTCTATTAGCTAATTTTTATTGTTTAAGAAAAAAGTAAAACCCACTGAAGTACAGTAAGGAAAAATCTGATTTACATTACAGAATGACAGCTCTTCTTTAACGTCTTCGCTATGTTCTTGCCAAACAGTGTGTATGTTAAACCCTGTATCATTTATGTTTTGTTGTATTTTGGCACAAAACATTCTAAGCCAGAGTATTACTTTCAACTCATAAAGTTTACCTTTAAAAAAAAATACTTCTATACAACTCATTTTACCTGTTTAATTAAATCCTGAGACTAAAATCTTTGTATCTGACTTTCTAAGGTATGAGATTCTCTTTTCTGGAGATGTGTTTAAAATGCACAATTATTCCCATGGGAAAAATGAGTAGATTTATTAAAAACTTCTAGGTTCCAGTATTTCTGATATTCACATGAAACAAGAAGAAAATGCAAGAGGAGAAACGTCACTGTGTGAATCTGTCCCTTCACCTTGACACTGAGTAGGAAAACCTGGACTTCAAAGGGTGAAGCTTCAGGCTTCATGCTAAATAAGTTTTGGTCCTGCTCACAAGATTTGTCAGCTATGCCTATGTTTTAAGACAAACTGTAAGATGATGTTAACGTAAAGAAAACCACAGCCACCACACTCATATTTTCTTTGGCTGGGGGATCAGTTTAAATCCCCAAAGAGGCCAGTACTCTGTCCTTCCAGACAGCCTTCTCTCCCCTAATCCAATCACCACCATGACCAGAAGATGCTAACTGTGCTGTGGATTTACGGATTTCTGCCTTAATTGCCAGCCTGCAGGAACTTGAGGCAGAAGACAATAGCTGGCTCAGTCAGATGGATGAACATCTGCAGCCCCCCTGCTCCAAGCTCTGCTGTGAAGGACTGCTGGGAGAGGAGCAGAGCCCATGTGTGTCAGCTGCAGTTGGCACCCTTGTGAGAAACGAGGGTAGTGGTGAAATGCAGTGTCCCTGCTTATGTTGGCTGTGACCCAAGCTTCCTATTTGACATCCTTGGTGGTTGTAAGAGTACTGACTGTAGGATGTAGCTACCCTGCGTGATTGTATCAGAAATTGTGTGGTCAGCAGAACTAGGGAACTAATCATCCCCCTGCACTTGGTGAGGCACCTTGAATACCATGTTCAGTTTTGGGCCTTTCACTACAAGACATTGAGGTGCTGGTATGTCCAAAGAAGAGCAACAAAGCTGCTGAAGGGTCTAGAGCACAAGTCTTATGAGGAGCAGCTGAGGGAACTTGGGCTGTTTAGCCTGGAGAAAAGAAGTCTCAGGGAAGACCTCCATCACCCCCTACAACTAACTACCTGAAAGGAAGTTGTAGCGAGGTGGATGTTGGTCTCTTCTCCCAAGTAACAAGCATTAGGATGAGAGTAAAAGGCCTGAACTTGTGCCAGAGGAGGTTTAGATGGGTATTAGGAAAAATTTCTTCACCAAAAGGGTTGTCAAGCATTGGAACAGGCTGTCCAGGACAATGGTTGAGTCACCATCTCTAGAGGCATTGAAAAGACGTGTAGATGTGGTGCTTAGAGACATGGTTTAGTGGTGGACTTGACAGTGTTAAGTTTACAGTTGGACCCAATGACCTTAAGGGTCTTTTCCAACCCAAATGAGTCTATGATTCTATGACTGGGGACAGTCAGGAATTTAAATAAGACCAACAAATGTCAGATTGATTGAATGACATCATTGGGGTGTGTCTCACTGGTTGTACTGTTATGTACAGTCCCAAATAAAATAATCCTGACTAAAATAGTCTGGTTTCTATTTTTAGTTGTATTAAGACTTGCAGGAGAGATTGCATGCTCCCTTGCATGTGGCAAGCCATACATATGTCAGGCAGAGGGAACTGCAGATAGAAATTGTTACTTTCACTATGTGTCAGGTTTACCACACAACAGGTTTAGTATTGTCGGCCTCTCTACAAAGGAAGCTACAGCAGCTGACTGACCTGGTGCCATGGTGGATCCTACAGGCCACTGGCATGTTGTGCATGTCAGTGTTTCTTTCTGGCTTGTATTTACCTTCCGTTTACTTTAAGCTGCTTTTTGCTCCTTTCTAAATAGCACAATATAAAAGGAAAATGAGGCTTTCTCTTTTCCAGTAGCCTTTTCCAGTAGCTAAAATAAGTGCCTCCAGCTATCTTTTTCATACCCATTTCCCTATCCCTGCCTTCCCCCCCCAATAATTCTGACAACTGTTACCTCCTGACTGAACTTCCCAATAGTTGTGATCAACACTGCCCTAGTGAAGAGTTGTCAGGGTCTCCGCAACATAGCTCCTGCAGAGAAGCCAAGGTCATTATGGACATAGTGCTTATGTCCATCTTATTTACTGTGCTCAGCTATGGACTGAATCCTAACAGCTATCTCTGATGGCTTGCTGTCAGGAAGGCTTTGTAAAGTCCTTGGAGCACTTCTGTGGTACTGCACATGCAGGAGCTGGAGGGAAACTGTTTCTCCACATCGGACTTTTCCAACACAGAGCATCATTGTCCCACTTCTTAGATGAGCAACAAAGTCAACATTCCCCAAGTGATGACTTCTAAAGTTTAACATAATTTGTTAAATGGGTAAGTCTATTGTTTAGAATAAGTACTAAAACAGTCAGTGTAAGTAGCGAGTCACCCCAAAGGATATTATTAGAGAATTAAAGGGGCAGTATGGTTCTCCTGAGTGTCACCAAAACCAAGCTCTCACTGACATACTTCCTTTTCTTCAAAAGAAGTTATTGCTAAGGGCAAGTCAGGGATTTAGAGTGAAGATTGCAGATTTGTAAGTAAAAAAACCCCAAAACATGGGTATAATTAGTAACGTCTGCAAAGAGATAATTTATATTTATTTCTGTGATGCAGAAATAAAGATTATTTTACATTTATTTTTGTTAAAATGCGGATATTTCTTTGTCTTTCTTTTCTCCATTCTTCATTATCTAGCTTTATACAAGTGGTTCCTTGTGGTTTGTCTAGGATATCAGTAAGCATGTACAATTAAGCCAGTGAGAGAGGAACTGCAAACCAGATGTGGACAGACCCCAGCATAATCAGGCGGGTGAACTGCAGGAGGCACTGAGTGGAGAAGGCCGAGTTAGTTCTTGTTTTCTGATCTCTGGCAGGGAAATGGAGTTGGCTGATAGTGGGTGTTTTGAACAGCCCTGTGGCTTTGTGGTAATACAGTTCAATATCATTTGGGAGAGCAGCTGGATTCCTGATGTGGGATTATTGTTCCCTGGATGGGATGTGCTGTGGAAGCAGTGAGATCTACTCCAAAACTCAAAGGGCAACCTGCCTTGCATAGGGAAAACTGGGGAGCATACTGATAAGAGATGGTTTAACTCCTCTCACAGATGGCTGGCAACTTCAGGAAATGGAGAGATTCAATGTGAAGTGAAAGACAACCAAGAGATGTGGAGTGGGTGGAGATCCAGGAGCCTCAGATCGATTTTGGAATAGGTCTGAATGAATCAAATGGTTATCTTGGCTTATGATCTCATCTGTGGTTCCCAGTAGCTATAGAAAACCAGACTGGAGCACCAAATTAATAAATATTGACATCACGTAGTTCAAAAAGGTTTTTACAGCCAGATTTTGTGCAGCTCTTAAACATTATTTGCATACTGAAACTATGAAAGCTTTATATTTTTAGATAATCTGTATGAAGCATTCCAGAGACATGTTCAAGTTTTCTTCAATTTAAACTTTAATTAAATATAACTACAGCAATTTCTTTTCTCTTAAGTATATAGCCTGAACCTTCTGCAATGGCTTCACAGTAATAAAGACAGTGAGAATTTAATGTGAACTGACTCATGCCCAACAGGAAAAGATGAAACAGTGTCCTGACCAGTCAAACATCATTGTAAAATCTAAACCAATTGTACTGTTTAAAATAACAAGGCCAATTTTTTATGAATCAAAGAAGTGTGTTTCCCTTGCTGGCTCCCTACATCAGCACAGGAAAAAGACTATTTATTATCCTTTGCTCCTTTACTTTTTGCAAGAGTTAATGCAATGGAAGAGGATCCTGCTCTCCCTAAGGAAGAGTGTGCAAGGCAGATTCAGTCCTCTCTTCACAGCATACCCCAGAGAAGTCACCACTGACTCATAATCAATGCTTGCAAAGGCAATATCTATTTTGTGTCAGCTGTGAACACTAGGAAATACAAATACCCTTTTTATTTACTGCTACTTACTTCTATGAAAAAGAAAATCATGCTATTTAAAGCCTGTTTTTTCTCTGCCAGCACAAATGAAAGTGTCTTCTCAGCTATTTTCCATACACCAGTGACTTGTGCCTGTCCAGTTTGACCCTCACCAGCCGAAATGAATGTAGCAGTTCTTTGTTCTGCACATACTAATGGCAGTGCATGCCGTGTTCTGAACACGCTACATAAGCGGTTCATTGTGGCTACCCTTGTGTGGTATGTACCAGTTGTGTCAGCTGCATCACTCAGTCTTGTTTGAAGACAGAGGAGTCCCTGGTGATTCAGCAACTAACTGTGGGAATTTGGAGCTTCAGAATAGAACTGAGTTCACCAAGAACTTGATGGAAGTTAGTTAAAACCATCAACTTCAAATAAATGCAATAGCAATCTTGGAGGGGGGAGATGAGAGGAGGAGTTGCTTGCTTGCTTTATGAAGAAGGCCCCATTGGTGAACTAGGCTGGGGTCAGTCGTACTTTCTTATGTATCACTCAGAACTGGATCATTTAATAATAAAATATTATTTTACAGTAAAGTTAACTGCAGTTAAGTCTGCAGTTCTCTTACAGATCTACAGGTGTAGGTATTTATTTGAAGTTGAAGGCAGGTCCTTGGACTTAATTTGCAGTCCAATCTAAATGGCTTACAGCAGGTCCCTACCATACAGTATGGCAGTATGGAGGGAGGATAATATTAGTCTTGTCTCTTTTCAGGATATTTTCAACATTTGCTACATGTTTACTTATACGTTTAGCTCAACCAGAAACAGCACAAGGACAGTGCTATGTTTCTTGGTACATGTGAGCGACCTAATTGATTAAATTGCATCTGTGTCAGTAGCTGAAGTGAGATGTTCACATCCACTTCACAGGGTAAAAGAAGGAGCGAGAAATGGACATCAAAGAAATTGGTAATTTTTATATTTTCATTCTGTAAAGGTAAAAGTTAAACTACTAAATTGTACTTCAAAGTGTTAATCATAGAAGCATTGGTCTTACTCAGGCTACTCTTGAAGCCTCAGATGCTGCTATAGAAGACCTGGAAGCATAGTATGCAATCCAAGACAAGACCCATTTACCATGTGTGGGCCTGCAAGCATATAATCCCAATTTCATGAGAACAGTTGAGGTGGAAAGCTACAAATCATCTGGCATGTTAGTTTTTTCAGTGGCTGGACAAGAAGTGTTTATTTAACACATTAGGATTACAAAGGCTGTGAAAATAAGCAGGGTCACAATAAAAAATAAAACACAGATTTCGACAGAATGGACAACTCCCAAAAATCTCTTAAAATCTAAATTTGAAAGGTGATATGGTCAGCAGTGATAAGATAATGTTTTGCCACTTCCTAGTTTGTGGAATTATTTCCTATTTAAAAACACTGCTATCTTGAGAATGCAGAAGATGTGTTAAATTCTATTGTATTTGACTACCCAAACGAAATCCTAGTGTAGTTAAGCTTCTCTGAACTCAGTCTGTGGTACACATGATTGAGTTTTTTGGTAGTGGAGTTGCAAAATGAACATATGATGAGGATTATATTGGGGGAAAAACAGCAGAATCCATCTATTGGGATGGCACACACATGCATCTAGCAAGAACTAGTATCAAATACTCAGAGGGCCTCTGCTGCCTATGTGCTATACCCAAACTGTCTACCAAGTTTTCTTTTCAAAGAGCAGCAAATGTGAATCCAGTTCCACATTTTGCAGAGCAGGCATCTGCATTTTTAATTTAACAATGACTACAATAAAATCAATGCTTTCTTCCTGAGAAAGAGATGCTCCAGCAATAATTATCCCAAATCTATTTAGCAGTTTGCAGATGGACTAGTATGATGTAATGCATTGGGGAAAAGCAGAAATACTTGGTCAGGATTTGTTGGTTTGCTACCTGTATATTTTGTCTTTAAAAGATCTTGCTTAGAAAGTTACTAAGCATTTGCTTTTATTTATTCAATTGGTTTGGTTAAAGTTCTGCACTACCTCCTCTGAGGTCATAATGTACAGTAACATTTAGGCTTTGAAAATTATGTTGCAAATATTGAAGTTTGATGAATATCACATTTGCTTCATTGAAATTAAACTAAACTCTCTAGGCAAAGGGATTTGGATTTGTTTGGGGAATTTTTGGTTTTGGTTTGCTGCCAGGCCAATATATCTAGACCTGTTCTAGTTTGGTTTAATAAACTACCACTTGGAAGATTAATCAAAATTCCATTTTCAATGTACAAGTGTAGCAGCCTATTACTAAAATATGCTTTAACATGACTTATCCTCAAATGCTTTGATGTTCCAGTATGTCCATCTTTGCAAAGTGTAATCATTCTATGCAGGGATTTTTTTTATTTTACCAAGGTGTTGACACGTGACAGTTTTGCAGCTCTTCTCCATCTCTGTCATGTATTCCCACAAAAATTGAATATTGCATGGGTTTATCTTTCTACCTTCCACTCCCTCCTCCACTTGAAAGGGTAGGAAGAGTAATGAGAGTGGAGCAGTGTTCACATAAGGAATGGCTGAGCAAATGAGGTCTCCTCAGTCTGAAAGAGGGCAGTTGAAACATGATACGCATCTAGTAAATCATGAGAAGCATGAAGAGGGTGGCTAGCAATCGGTTGTTTACTGTCTTCGGTGCAAGCACTACAGGGTACTTAATAAAGCTTATATGAGGCAAAGTTTTAAAAAAAGAGGTTTTAAAAAAGAAGTTCATCTAACTCATAGGCAGGCTATGAATCTGTCTTGCAGTACTATGGATACTGTAAACTGATAGGGATTCCAAGGAAGACTATGCAGGGATTGCATAGACATTACGTTTGATTCAGCCAGTCCCTGGGTGATCAGTGTCTGCAGGCTGGGACAGCCCATGCTCAGCTCCATAGTCTTCCCTGGGAATCTGCTTTTGGCTAGTGTCAGAAGCAGGAATAGTCTGACCTTTAATTTTACCCAGTTCCTGTAATGCCAGTTGATCACAGAATCACAGAATCAACTAGGTAGGAACGGACCTTGAAGATCATCTGGTCCAACCATTCACCTAACACTGACAGTTCCCAACTACACCCTATCCCTCAGCGCTATGTTGACCCTACTCAAACACCTCCAGGGATGGGGACTCCACCACCTCCCTGGGCAGCCCATTCCAACCCCTAACAACCCCTTCTGGAAAGAAATGCTTCCTAATATCTAGTCTAAACCTTCCCTGGCACAACTTGAGGCCATTACCTCTTGTCCTATCGCTTATTACTTGATTAAAGACTCATTCCCAGCTCTCTGCACCCTCCTTTCAGGTAGCTGTAGAGGGCGATGAGGTCTCCCCTCAGCCTCCTCTTCTCCAGACTGAACACCCCCAGTCCCCTCAGCCATTCCTCGTACGACATGTGCTACAGACCCATAAATGATGGATGAACTCATCAGATGTGCTAAGATTCATATTATTGTCAGTAGTAGCGACTTAAGACATGCAGTTGTAGCATGTCCTTAAATCTTCATGTTCTCCTTCCCTTGGCCTCAACTATACAAGAAGATTGTACCAGGTAAAATTAATCAACCAACTGTACAAACTCCAAAAGCGTACCTGCAAATAGCTGTGCTGGACTTGACTTCTCTCAATCCAGACTAATCTGGTAATATGCTAGTTTTGGTTCATTCAAATAACAAGCTTGCACTGCATTGAAGATCAAAACTTAACTGTACCCAGCTACTTTGATTCATGTTTCTTTGCTCTTAATTTTATGACTTTTTTTTTTTTTTTTAAAGGTAACCTTTCTCCCTTCTCTTTAACGCACTGAGCATAGAGAGTAAGCATCTATCATACTGTAGTTTTAAAGTTAAGAGCCAAATGGTTTGGCAGAAAAGTTTTCATTTCGGTGAACACAAGCATACTCTTCTGTTTTAGGTAACCAGTGCTAAAATGAAAGTCCACAGCAATTACAGCCCATTTTTCCATTACCACACGCTTACCATTTATAAAGTCTCTACAGATCCAAGTTTCACGGAGAATGCTTTTTTGTTACTGCTCAACAATCGTATTTGATTTTTGAGCAGTGAAAAGACAGGATCTCTGCCAAAATTTTTAAATCACCTATATAAAAATGGAAAGGCCTGGATACAGAATTAAACACTTCTTACTTATCGCAAACACATGTAAGTCTCTTTTTTTTCCTTTTCTGCATGTTATGAAATTTTAGAATCTCTTCTCAACATATGCATAGAGGCAGTGTGGTCTATTGGATAAATCACTAGGCTTAGACTTCTAAGACCCAGATATTCTACCCTTGACTTTGTTACAGGCACCAGGGAAAATCCTATCACAGTTTTCTGGACAAGCTTTTTATGAGAAAAATTTAATGACAATAGGACCAGATAGAGAGTATTTATTTATGGTTATATGCTTTATTTTATGGAAAGAATTAATTGCACCCTGTAATTGGCCAGTAGTTTCTGATAAAGCTTTTGATAAACTAATTTTGCTTCCTCTCACATAACTGCAGTTGGCTTGTTCTGGTTTAAATTGGATCCATCTTCCAGGCTGCTAAGCACTCCAAGAGCACTAGTTGTCAAAAAACTAGGCAGAAATGTGGGAGGGTGCATACACAGAAAGAAGGTCATCATAGAGTGTTTTGGGTTGGAATGGACCTTAAAGACCATCTAGTTCCAACCCACCTGCCCTGGGCAGGGACACCTTCCACTAGCCCAGGTTGCTCAAAGCCCCGTCCAACCTGGCCTTGAACACTGCCGGGGAGGGGCAGGCACAGCTTCTCTGGGAAACCTGTGCAAGTGTCTCACAACCCTCACATGAAAGAATTTATTTCTAATATCTAATCTACATCTACCCTCTGTCAGTTTAAAACTGGTTTTTTTGGTCCTATCATTACCCTCCCCAATAGAGTCCCTCCCCATCTCTCCTGTAGCCCCCTTTAAATACTGGAAGGCCGCTATAAGGTCTCCCCAGAGCCTTCTCTTCTCCAGGCTGAACAACCCCAACTCTCTCAGCCTGTCCTCATAAGGGAGGTACTCCAGCCCCCTGATCATCTTCATGGCCTCCTCTGGACTCACTCCAAACAGGTCTGTGTCCTTCTTCTGTTGGGAGCCCCAAAGCACAGTATTCCAGGTGGGATCACAAAAAGAAGTGCCCTTCCACATGAACTACAGCACAAAAACTACAGGAGAAAACCTGAAGGTTTCCTAAGACCTCGTGTTTGAAAGTGGAGATTGTTGTGCCTAGCAGTTTTGTTCTACCTACTGTATATCTCCAGACAGAAAACAGGGAAAAAAAAAAAACAACAACCACCAAACCCAAAAACAACCAAAAACCACAAAACCAACTTTAAAAGATATGGTTTACACTCTCTGCAGTAGATTAAACTCCAGGAAAGCTTAGTTGTGTTTTCACTCTAAAGTACACAGAAATAGGGGACACTCAAGTAGGCTAAATAGGTCAGCTAATCCTCCAGCTGCTGACCCACATTAAATCCAAGCCCCTCAAACAATCACTGATAAGACTGTGGAGACCCTTGGGGACAGCTGTAATAGAGATACAGAGCAACCTTTCAGGCTGCCTTGGGGCAATTCAGCCTGGTGAGGGTGGAGGTGCTTGAACCACAGCAGAACATGCACGTGTGCTGTGGCATGATGCTCTCCTGAGGCAGGAGCAGGGGCAGCAGCATCCGCAGACAAGGAGAGTCGGCGTGTGGTAGGGCCAGATGCTCAGTATGCTATGTGCAATGGGCTGCTTAACAAATCTATCCTGTTGGAGAGGGTGTGCCATCAAACAAAATATTCAGAGGCATTTCTGTGACTTCTCAGAGGCAAGGAACTGAATGGCCTTCAGCCAAGAGCTCCACTGTCTCTAGGGGGCAAAGTGAACAGGAGAAGGTGACTGTGTGGGTGGAGGGCAGAAGGGGCAAAAAGGGGAGCAGAGACATATGAGAAGCCTGCAAGGGCAACACAGAAAGTTATGGACCTATTCTCAAAAGAAATTACTTCAATTTGCAGAACAAAAAACGTAGATGCAGACTAAATTCAACCCGAAGCACTTACAAATCCATAGGATGTCTGTGCTCTCCAGGGGCACCATTTTTTATGCCTCTCTGAATTGGATCCTGAAAGTCGCAGACAAAATTATTCTTGGCTTTAGCTATAGGATCAGTGTGTGCTCTGGCTGTTTTCTTCTTAACCATTTTGTGTGTAAGTGGAATGGAGTCAAATCAAGTTTCTTTTTTAACATGTTTTAATTTTCCCATTATAACCAAGAAGCAACTACAGACAATTTAAAGCATATTGTAGAAAGATAGTTTTGGAAGAATATTCAGAAGAAAAAGAATCACGTCGAGGTGCTATTTAATAAAGTAGATGTGTTTTCTTCCACTCTGACAAACTTGAACTCGTCCCTATCACACCCATGTATATATTTTGGTGGTTTTAGACATGGTCACTAAAGAGCTCAAAGAAGCTGTGAGTTGTGATATGAATCTCTATCTGTTGCCAGCTCCCTTTGAGAGCTTGTCTTTAATATTTAAAGTCATTTAGTGGAGCACTTTGCCACTTTCTTAGTATGACCATAAGAGGCCTCAGACTCTCAGCTTTCATAGCTATATTCCAAAATTAGAGTGTTCTCACAAACTGGCAAGTTTCCAGTTTCTGAAACAAAATGGCAAAATCCAGCACTGTGAACTATTAGCACTTGTCCCCAACATCCAATGTCTAAGCACCTCTACTGGTGTTCTCCAGCTACCCACACAAGTTACCTGTACTGTGATAAAGAAATGACTTACAGCGAGAACTGTGATTCAGTTAATGGTATATTTAACAAGGTCCACAAAGCGATCATCTTTAAGAAGAAAAATCACAGGAACCTTATGAATATGCTTCAAACTAGTAAAGAACCTAGATTACTTCTATGCTGTTAATTCTGTAATAATCTGTCTGGAAATGCAGTGAAGAATTTAAAGAAAGTAGCGTGGATCTCCTTATTAAATACTTTTTCAACTGGGGACCAAGGTCTTGTTTTAATTTGGAGCAAAAGAACAGTCCTAGTGAGGAGATGTCTTCAGCCTCCAAGTTTCTTGATGAATTCAGGGACAGGACACAGTGGGGTTGTGTCCACAGCTGTGGGCTGCCTTCTGCCCTCCACCCTCTGCCTGGGCTGTGTTAATGACTCTCAGCAATGATTTCTCTGCCTGCATCCTGGTGCTACGTCACCTTTTCCCAAACCAAGAAGCTGCTGCTCTTGGCAGACACAGGCCCAGTACTAACCATCCTGGTTTGCCTTTATTTCCAAGGAGAGGGCTTCTAAAGTCAGATGGCTTCCTGGGGTATTTTGTTTCCTGGGGAGTTGCTCTCTGTTTTCCAGAGTTGTTGAGAAGCCACTTATCAGAAAACCACCTTAAAGAAGACCACAGAGCAGCAGTGGATTAAACTCTTGATCCCAAAACACAGCTACGAAAGAGCACAAAAAAAGGATGCAAAGTTGGACTGGTGTCAGTCACCTGTCCTAGTTCTCATTTGTTGGTACCTGCAGCAGCTTGAATTCTAAGGGATTTCTTAGCTACAGATCTTTCCACTTTGTACTTGTCCCAGTTTTGTATCATCAGCAAGCTTGCTGAAGGTGCAGTTGGTCCCATCATCCAGGTCATTAATTAAGATGTTGAACAGTATTGGACCCAGTAGGGACCCTGGGGAACATCACCAGTTCCTGCTTGATTTCTTTGTTAGGTTTATTACCTTTTGAAGCAGCCTAAAATTTCAAAGGTGAAAACCATATTTGCCCATACACTTTGTCTTTCTCCTTCTTCACCAGGTCTTCTGCAGGCCATTAGTTCCCAGCTCTGCTCTTTTTTGAGGAACAAATTACTAGGTGATGATGACTAGTGCATTCATAGAGACTGTGATAGACCCAAATTGTCATCAGAAAGACCTAAAAATCCAGATATTACAAGGGATGTTTGACTCCAACATTCTCTATAGACTCCTAACAACCTCCAGAGACTCAATAAAACAGAAAGCATCACTTTTTGAGAAGTTCCAATGGCAGTATTTTATCTGGTTATTCATTTTCCTGTATAGTGTACATGCATGTCATATTTCAATGACAAAGGAGGAATTCACAGAAATTCACTTCAATGGAGAGGTGCGTCAACCATCGGGGGTTTTGGAAAGTGATTTAGAGCAGGAGCTTAACTTCAGACACTCTGAATAGTATCTCTGAAGGGGCCCCTTTCTTTCCAGTGCCTGTAGAGGAAGTGCAGAGAGATTAGCCTCCATCAACACTCCTCTAAATGTCAATGCAAAAGATTGCATATGACAGCAGTTAGGAAATTAGATAGTTTAATGCAGCCATTAATTAAACAAAAACATTAAGGCAGTCTCACCATACATTTTCATAACTGTAATTGAACTAGAATTTCAGGGCTTGAAAAGAGTTTTGTAATTAATTGCATTTGTAGAAGCAACAAAATATTAAGTGTCTGAAAAATTACCCATTGATGCCTTTAGGACATTTAAGTGAGCAAAAAAGGTAGCCTGTCTTTTCATAAATGCATTTACAGTACAAA
Source organism: Athene cunicularia (assembly GCF_003259725.1). Classification (NCBI taxonomy): domain Eukaryota; kingdom Metazoa; phylum Chordata; class Aves; order Strigiformes; family Strigidae; genus Athene; species Athene cunicularia. The sequence goes on along the minus strand of NW_020799095.1, from coordinate 15,670,912 downwards.
AATAAATGGTTTGGAGAATTGTCATTCAAAACATGGCATATAACTGTTGCAGCATATAAGTAAAGCAGAGTGAAGACTTTGTTAAAATATTTACGCACACTGTAAGATTTAATGTTTCCTCAAAAACAGCATTTATGAAAGTGGTTGATATAGTAAAAAATGCACTTAACCCTTGGACTGTGTGTCTGAGCATTTCCTGGTATAGGTTGATGGTGGCAACATGAGGAACCATAAATCCACGGAAGACACCACAGTAAATGTGCAAATCAGATGTTCTTGGGCTCCGTCTTGGGTGGACGCCATCAAGTTAGGGGGAAGGAGGTTGATGGTTTTTGCTCTTCATTGGCCAGGGAGCAGGAATAAATTAAAAACTGTACCTGTATACTGAAAGCACACATCACTTTAGCGGAAACATTAAATAGTCCAAAAAAACAATACATAGGGTAATATTCCCTTCTAAATTCCAGGCTGAAGCGGTATTTACATTTTGTATCAATCAGGAGCCAGCAGCGATTTTGTAGGATTTAAACCAAGATAAAGATCTTTTTGTGTGTAGAATATCAAGATCTTTCCTATATGAGGTACTAAAAATCCCAAAATAGGCACAAAGGGTTTTTTTAAAAGGCTCATCCCAATCAAATGAATGAATACTTGCAATGTTTATATATGTAAGTGATGTTGAGAGATCTGGATTCTCATAACTTTAAGAGAATTTTCTGCAGTTGCTGTATTTACCAGCATAGACCCACATTATGGGTGAGAACACAAGAAAATTACTATATACCCAAGATTTTAACTGTGATATTATTTTGTCAAGTATTCTTTCTGAAATGTTAACAAGCACTCAGATTACATTCATAGTTAGCATTAATTTCTTCTATTGTTTGCTAGTGCTAAATGTTTTTATTACAGTGTACATAGCTTTATCTACATAGACAATGCAATAAGATTTATTCCAATGCAACGGAAATATGGGACTACAGTACAATTCAGCTAGAAATCACGGCCTTTCTCCATCATTTTCTCCATTAGTAATTGTTGCAATAGGAGTTTATTTGACACAGAACAAATTGCTACTTTAATGATCTTTACTGAAAAGAACAAAACCTCTAACATGCAAGAAAACTCAACAGGCCTGTATGTGTTAAGCAGATTATTAAAAGAAAACAATATGGGAAGATGAGCTAGACCATTCCAGTAGATATAAAATATTTTCTCTTTAATGTTATTTTATTCAAAAGCAGTCAGAGACTTATTAAATACATTATCAGTTTACCAGAATTTCCTTTCTTTTCAGTTGCTGTAATTTCTCTCTCTTTTCTCCTCCTAAGGCTCTAGGATTGCTCAGTGGTAACCATTAATATGATATCAGTATTTTGGCCCCTAGTATATAGATGTGTATTAGATATGCAGCTATGCAAACACTGTTAATTTTCAGATGAGGAATTTAGGGAGACATATTCATGGCGCTGAGTTATGGCAGATTCAGTATTACAGCTGGGCTCCAAGCCTTCCCATATTACCAGCCATTGAGGGCACACGGTCACTGGTGGGGATGTCAGCTTGAGGCTGTATAAGAGGGCTAAGACCCCAGGAAAGCAAACCATATGAAAGGCAGGTCTGAGGCAGCTTGGCAGCAAGTCAGCTTCTAAATAGTAATGTTTGTATTAAAGATATTATGCCTTCCATGCTTAATAGTAATAAAGTTTGATTGAAGACATGTTCAAATTGCACTCTGTCTGATGCCAGGTATTTAATATTAAGCAGCTTGGGGAGTTGCTATCTGAAGCAAAAGAGATTTAGATTTATTCCAGACTTTTACAGTAGAAACTTGCTCTGTGGCCTGGAGCCACTGAGGCAGGGAAAAAAAAAAAAAAAAGCTACTGGAGGTCTGATCATCTTCCTTTTGGCAGAAAAACTCATGGGTCTTTGCATGCTTTTCAAAATTGTTCTACTGTAGGAGGAGTTACCCTTTTCTGCAGCACCAGGAAATCCCCATTTTGCCTTGAAACTGCTGCAGGGTCCAGTATGTTGATACTATCGTTTTTCTGAAAGTACAGGAGCTCTGGACTCCTGTCATGATGAACCCTCATCTCCCTCCCTCCCTCCCTTCTTCCCTCCCTCCTTTTCTCACAGAGACAGTTTCTAGCCCCTGTGTTTGCAAAGTTAAGTTTGCTGCCAACAAGAAGCTCAAAAACAGAGAAGTAAATTAAAAGATACACACATTACATATTGGCTTTTTCTTTGTTATTTAGAAAGCCTCCTGATCCTATGGCAATCCAATTACATTTTAAGCCTGGCTCATGATTTTTGAATGCTCGATGTCATATCAGATGTCCTTGGGGATCCACAGCAGGCTATGATGTTCTGTAAAACCTGTATTAGGTTAATACAGAATTCACCACTGAGAAGACAGATAGAGGGACAGCCTTGCCAGTACAAATTCTTCATTTACTTTTAGGTGATAGGAAATACAGTGCCTGTATTTGAAGCTCTGATTAAAGAATTTATTAGCTGAACATTTCATATCACTAGCTAACAGCACACATGCAAATATGTGCTATATTCATTTGGATTTGCATTTGCATGGATGGTTTTACCTATAATGTAGCCATCGACATTTAGAGGATAAGAATTGTCAATAAAGTAATCTGTATACTGAAGGAGATAAAGCCCTACCTGGAGCATAAACAAAGAATTTAAAATTCAGAACCACTGGCGAAAACGGTTTTGAAACGTGTCTACAGGATAAATGTCCTTTTGAAGATAAGTGCAGGTAGGAAGAGGAAATTAGGAGGCAGCCTTCCACACTGAGCCATGGCCTGGGAAAGCAGGTGATGGGCCAAAGCATCCAAACAAGTTACATCTTTCTGAACACCTTTAGCTATATCCTTACAGTAACAACTGGAGGTTGTTTCAGGCTCTCTGCTTGATGCAGAGAAGTTTTACTCTTCCATCTCAACACCTTTTGCGTTTTCAAACTATTTTTGTTGTTATGTCTTGACCTATTTCTAGGGGAGGATAATATTTTGCAGATGAACCTGTGGGCCTTTCCTAATGACCCAGTGACCTTAATCTCTAACGATTTGTGGTTTCCTGCATGGGGAAGTGCTGGAGCATCGGACTGGGCTCTTTCAGCGGATTGATCCCAGTTGACTGCAATGCATCTGTATTTTGACGGCTCTTCTATTCACTGACCAAAACAAGCAAATAGTCGGGATGGCAGTGAAACATCTGCAAGGAAGAGCACGTATTTCCTCCTTCTACTACTGGAGATTCCTGGCTAATTTGGGAATGTTTTTGGCTACAGCAACGCAGTAGTTTCAGCTTTGTGCTGTTTCATGTCTTCCGTGTTTTTTCCTTGCTGCAGGGGAGGAGGGAGGAGAGGAGAAGGAGTTCCCTGGTGCAATTGTTTGTGTCAGGTAAACTCTCCATAAATCTCATCTTGAGGAATTCAGTTCATTAAAGCCCAATTAGACACCAATGGCTTGACTTACCTCATTAAGGCTAATTTAAAGTAGCAGCAACAGCAAACTGCTGTTAGGGATTTATAGATAGAGTTTTAGTGGACTGTGAATAAACAAATACCAAAGCAAAGACAGTTCCTTTTACTGTACTTTTCACTCATGCATATTTTTGAGCATAAATACCTATTAAAAGAGCATTTACTAAACCTGACGTCAAACTCTCAATATGTAATAAAGAAGACATTAACAAATATGGTGATTTATCTGAAATTCCTTTTTTTATTTGTTTGTTTAAAACATAACTATATTTTTCTTTGAGCTACGTTACATGACAAGACTAAGAAAAGAGAAAATAGTCTGGATAAAGTTTTTCCATTCCCAAGAAACTTGTATTCAAAGAAAGGAAAGTTCCTCCAGAATTAGCATTTGCTTGTATTGCATCTACCAGCACTGCAAGAACAGGTTTATTCAGCTTCTGAAGCAATTACATTTGCAAGAGTCTGTGCACACCTGAAGGAGAAGGGTATGGGCATTATGAAATACGTAGAAGTTCAAGAACTTTCAGAACAAACGTTCTACATAAAAATGACCCAGGTAGCATTCCCAGCACTTTCAGAGGCCCAGGTCCCTATGAATGCAGACTCTGGTTCTTTTCCTTATCAAGCTGAAAACATCTGATGCTTGAGACAGCACTACCCCAGAAATGGCTGCATGAGTACAGCGGCAGAGCACCTACACACATTTATATGGATCTATAAATCTACAGAGTTGGCCAAAAGCAATCAAGAAGTTTGATATATAATCTATACTGCTCATTCAGGCTCCCTCTAAGATTAACAGAGTTGCAATAAGACTTTTATAGGTCCTCTACAAGAGCTATACGGTGGTCATCTTGTCTTTATTGCCAGATTGCATGCTACTCAACTGGGTTTGCTGACAAACACTGCTTTAAGGTAGAAGTTAGGCATGGTCCCAACTTTTTGTTTTTCAGTTTTCAACCAACCATGGTATTGCACAATATTTCAGAGGGTTTGCTAGAGATAAGATTTCAAGATTTTCAGTAGCCATATCAGACGCCAGACTCCAAAAGCTGCACTAAACTACAATATGAGTATAAATGTGTGCGTGCGTGTGTGTGTACACATATGATACCTCATTTGACAGACAAAGGATGTCATAGTACATTCTCTGATTTATACAAAATGGTCTTCCCTAAGAAGAGACAATCTCAGGAACTATTTCAACCCCAAATTTATATTCCTTTATTTAAGGTTATGTGTACTTTAGATAAAAGTATTCAAATACATCACTGGCATCAGTTTGTGCTTTTTCAGCCTAAGACTCTTAAAGGTGGAGGGATAGGTTGCATAACTCAAGTGTCATCTGGAAAAGTTTTCTCTGGTGAAGTTCATGGAAGAAATTTGGAGATCATTTTACACAAAAAAACTCAAATGTGGTGTAGAAATTCAGGTTACATGAAGCCAGTTCTCTCAATTAAACCAAATTCTCACTTGCCCCACAGAAAATCTACTCTCTGAAAATTTGCACATGCCAGCTAAGGGCAATATTTAAAAGTTGCTGTGCAGAGCAGCTTTCCTCCATGTCTGCCTGGACTGCAAGTGAGTCTACATTTACCCCAAAGTTAAAATCAACAGGTAAACTCTTAAACACTCTTATCAGTGTGGTCTAGTGAGCAGCTGAGCTGGTCTAAGAGTCTGCTGTTGCCAGAAGACAACACCTTCACCCCACGGTCCCTCCGCCTCCTCCCACAGCCCCAGCATCTCACCCACAGGCTCACCCACTTTGCAGAGCCACAGCCCCCCATGCAAAGGAGACACAGTCTGAACAAGAAGGGAAAACAGAGGTTGACAAACTAAGTGACTGCCTCGAGATCACACAGTAATCCAGCAGAAAAGAGCAGGCCAAAATTCTGTTTTTTTCAAACACCACCCCGACATTGGTCCACACTGCGCCTTAGCTAAACAATCACAGATAGGCTAGCACAGGAAAACAGGAAGAGGTAAAATAAGCAGAGGGCTTTTTAAAAAAAAAAAAAAAAAAAAAAAAAAAAGTGGTCAAATCAAAGGAGCTGATTTTCTGCTTATGTTTAGAGGAAGGCATTGATATATAGATCATGTTTCAGTTTGACAAGTAATACCAAATAATTCCCAGTTTGCAAGTCACAGAGTGCAGCAGTCTGATTTTCAGCCTGATTTCTGAAGGATCTGGGACTTCTGCAGCTGTGGTGTCCATCTGGCTCTCCTCACCTTACCCACTGGCCAACTTCAACCCAATGTTCATAAAAAGCCATGTCTAAACAGAGGAAAAAGAAACCTGAATTAATACTCTTAAGAGAAGCAAGGCTACAGTTTTCAGGAAGCAGAGGAGAAAGACCACGGTACTTGGTAGGGTTTAAGAGACAAAGAGGTAGTTTAATGATATTGCAGCAAGGAGTAGTGGAGCTGAGGCTATGACTGTAAAGTGTCGTAGGAAACAACACCATAGTAAACTAGGTTTGTTAATTCTGCTGTTGCTTTCATGGATGAAAAAATATCTTTGTGGGATTTTTAAAGCACCATCAGGTGTTTGAATCTTTCCACTCAAAATCTTTTCTTCTGAGTGATCACCTGCTTTCAGAGAGGCAGGAAGAGATTTTGTGTTTAAGTCTTCTGTGAAAGGAAGTCCTACACAGAAAATAAATGATCAATGCATTTATATAAATTTGAATCTTCTGTGTCCACAGTTTTCCAAAACAGAAATAAACACACAAGCCTGCAACAGCATCTGTATTTATTTTGGCCTTTTCAAAGTGAAGTTCTCTGATTTTTTACCAGTGTGTTCCTAATTGCTAAAGTAAATGCAAAATTAGATCCAAAATTTGAAAGGAGATGCCATAGGGTCTGACCTAGTTAGAAAAAGAGATGCTTCTGCTAATTGTTTTCCAATGAGTCAGAGACAATGCAATAATGCTCCTGAGTGGCAGGATGAGTTCAGAATAAAGTGTACGGTCACAAGCAGTTGCACATCATGGATTTTGTCCTTTGGAAATTAATGAAGAAGGTAACCATGAAATAGCTTTAACATTTGCAAATTCATTCAGAAATAATGATGACAAATGATTCAAGTATAAGAAAGTTAAAGTAAAGAAAGTTCACCATTTAAGTAAATGTCACTGTGCTCCAGAGCTGTCACTTCTGTTATAATTATTGGAGGCTGCGAGTGGCACACGTAGCCCTGGGAGCCCAGCACAGGCTTCACTCAGGGCTTTGCAAGCCCTGGGGGACCACCATGTTGATCAGTGCCGCTTCCATCTGCAGAGGGTTTCACGACACAAAGTGTGATGCCTGAAAGAGCAGAGGAACTCCAGCTTGCCCTCAGCCTGTCACTCTGGCTCATGGGACTTGAGGGATTAAAGAAACCTGTCCATGGGAGAGCCACCACCTTCAAATTCTCCATGTTGCCTAACAGCATTAGTAACACACAGAGGCATTTCAGCAAGATCAAGCAGTATCAGCTTTGAAAAGAGTAATAGCATGGGCGTCTTTAGTATATAAAACAAACCACATGAAGAATATCCCACCCGGAGTGTTCAACTGTCCTGTCCCCTTCATACTAGCCAACAATGAAACAGATCTGAGGGAAGATTTTTGGCCTCTACCACTTGATAAATTAATGCAAATTAGTAACTGATCTGTGATGAACTGTAAAACCAGGACTGAACATTTGTATTTCTGTGTGGAGGTACGGAGAAGCAGAGTGTCTCAGCATCAATCAACAGAGGAAGGGGAAAAGACTCCAAGACGGCTATCGACCAAACAGCCACACGAAGCCCTTGCAGGCTTTCCCGGGGAGCTTGGAACACTGCCTCATTTATTCCAGATGTAACCTACAAGACTCATTTGTTCTGATGATGGCTCGATAGCAATATTTCATATATGGGTCTTAAATGGTAAGTGACTAGCAGTTAAAAATAGCAGTCACACAAGCACTGTTCACATCAGTGAGCTGGAGAGTTGGGATCACACTTTACAAGACAATCTTTTGTTTTGGGTCCACGAAGGCTGAGAATGTGACACCAAGAGTGGCATGAGATGACTCTGCTTGGTCACCACATGAACTTTAGCACCAGGTCCTTGACATACTGCTCTGTAATTTGACCAGTGCTAACCTCTAGGCTCTTGGGCTTTTTTCATCTATAAAATGAAAAGATTCCATACATCGCTCAAGTTCTGTAAAACCTAATCTGTTGGTATTTATAAACTTGCTCTGGTATGTAAAATGTACAACTCATGCAACAGTATCAGGGTTCTAGGGATTCTGAATAGGAACAACTATGCTGAGATCCTCTTGGAATAAGTAATAATTATTATCCAGGCATCAGTATTTAGCATCAGAAGATTGATGAGCAGCCTCACAGAACTGCTTTGCCACTTTCTACACATAAAAGAGTAGCTTTGTAAAAATTAAACACATACTGTATTACAGCCTAAAGAAATCTTCTTGTGTTTTGTAGATTTTTAGATTAACTGCAATATATTTATTTATTTTTAACTTTATGAGTTCTCCCCCTCCAGGACTGATCTTTATCACTTTCAAAACTACAGAGTGTCTGAAAAGACAGCCCATAGGTAAGTGCAATATAATTAACAGAATCAATCTAGGTTAACAAGTACAGCAAAGCCTAGTAAAACCAGCAGTAATTGTTAATGTGTTAGCATGCTTATTCACAGTTTCAGCTCCTCAAAGAAAATGACACAGTGAGAACATATTTTGAACAGGTTTAACTACAAATTGAATTTATTTACGAAGGTCGTTCATTTGAATCTTGCATACCAAGGTGGAATAATGATGACAAAAATGCAGAAGTTTCATGAAAAAGGGCAAGAATTTTAAACTATTTCAGTGATCTAAATGCAAATTATAATGGAATTATTCCCATTGCTAGAAAAATTCTTAAATTTGCATTACAAATATATATAATACTTAGAGGTCTTTTTTTTTTTTTTTTAAAAAAAAAAAAAAAAAAGACTTCTGTTAATTGAAATGGGCTGTTCTGGGAGAATAAGAAAAAAGCTATATTTGCCTCTATCATATATGCATGATGGAAAGGGATTGGTTTCTTTAACTGCAAAATAAAAGTCAGTCATTCAACGAAGAATAATACTAAGCTTGGTGCATGTTATCTCCATCTTCAAAAGTCTGTTCTGGGTAACAAAGCACTCTGTCCCAACCCCGGCTCATGGATTGCTCCTGTGGTAAACTCGGTAACAAAGCACTCTGTCCCAACCCCGGCTCATGGATTGCTCCTGTGGTAAACTCAAGTGAAGTTATAGTGATTCTAAATTATAACTTTTGCTTTAATTTGTCATAATAGAAAATAAACAATTTTGTTAAAAGCATCTGAGAATTAGATGCCATTTATATTTCAAGTACAAGATATGATGTATTCCAGCACGCTTTTTAAGTTGGACTTTGGCAGCAGAACTTTTTGGATGTGAAAATATACTTTGAATGTTCTAATGAAAAGTAAGGGTATGTTATTTATAGCAAATAAGCACTCAAATACTTTTTCTGGTGATTTTCCTTATGAAATATTTCTTCGGTTGTAAAAGAGACATAACTTTTCCCAGCAAATCATATGATGACAAAAATGTGATAGATAATTTATAGATAATTCTTCAGAGACTTATTAATGGGAAGGAACAGAAAGAGTGAGAGAAATACAATAAAAAATAAATGAAAAAAAAAACCCTAACTTTCATGCACTAGTGTCTTGTACTAAAAAAAATATGATTCCCTCTGAATTTCCATCCACTTCTGGGAATAAGCATTTACCTCCTGAAAAAATGAGCTAAAGAATTGAATAAACAGGGTGCAATTTTTACTTTTCTGAACAGCTTTAACCTCTGTGTTCCATTGTTTTCTGTACAAGAAGTGACTAAAATAGGGAAAATAATTTGGATTTTAGGACTTCAGTGTGCTAATTAGGCACAGAAACATTAGGACCTGGATACTAGGGTGAAGCTGCAATTAGCTGAGATTTAATGAGCTGTGTAATGATAAGTGACAGGGCTATGTAACTTTACAGCCATAATTTCCTGACTAGATGAACTCTTAAATACTGAAATCCTACGTCCTACCCCAAGGCACGTTGACCTTTCTAGCTGCCCAGAGGAGAAACAACTGCCTGCAAAGTTTTTAGGACCTACACAATATTTTAGAAACAGGAAATTCCTACAGTTTCAGGGCAATTTCTCACTCTGATCAGAGCAAGCATTATTTTCCATGCTAGTCTAAACATTTTTTTCTACACCTTATAATCTAGTTTATGTGACTAGAAGAGTTTGCCTGATGACAAGAGAATCCTCTGAAGTAGCCAAGAGTCAGATAGGATATCAAGGGCATCCAGTATCCACAGCTACATCAAATACAGTTTAGGTGATGGAAAGGATGCACAGAGAAAGCCTATAATAAAACACCTCATAAAAGAGGACCAGAAATGCAATCTCAGAAAGAAAGCAAAACACAACATTAGAAGAACTCTATTTGTAACATTCACGAGCATCAAGGTGAAAGTCTGCTAGATAAAGCATGGGTCTGATAATCGAGTGACTTGCAACCATTAATTGCTTCTGGCTTTTCATATCTTTTGACAAGTCAAATTCTTTCTGTCAGTCTTAACATGGGGAATGTTACAAATAAAAAAGTTATTTGAAACTGTTAAAAAAGTTATTTGAAGATGATGAAGTTCCCAGATTCCCTATGAGACACTAACATATTACTAATGCTTTCAAAACCCATTGAAGGGGATCTTCTCTTTTAAATCTTAATCTTTCTAGGACAGATAAACTGTAATATATGACATACCTGTATGATCACTTAAAATTTTGTTCTCCTTCATTCCTTTGCCTCCTTTAGCACAGAATACACATTTGCTGTGATCAAAAAGCAGTCTATGGAGCCAGAGAATTTTACTCCTATTTTTCTTTTCAGCCACCATCCCCTGTTCTGTCCTTCTATTTTAACTTAATTTATAGTGAACAAGGTAATAATGCAATGAAAGAAACATGGAAAGCTCCAAAATGCCTAGATTCTGCCTATACTGGGATTTTGGCAGAATTTAAGTACCTGGGTCAATGACAAAAATCCTGTTCTCCTGCAACAAATGTCCTTGGAGGCACTCAAGACCTTGTTAGACCCTGACACTGCTTGTCTGTACACACAACAAGAGGCTGGGATGAGCAGTGAGCTCCCACTCATGCTCAGGCATGGTCCAGGATTTCTGCGTGGGTCATGGAGTTATCGAACACCTGGGATTTGGCAGAAAGCCCAGCAGCGTGGTCACATCCGTGGAACATGTACACAAACCATATATACACACAGTGCATTGCACTGCTTCGGACTTCTAAACCAATTAAACAGTTTCCCAAGTGCCATGTCTGTTACCTCTGTTCTGTATGTGTTATGGCGGATGTATAATAATATGATATCAACTGTATGCTTATCAGCAGTCCCAAGCAGATAATACTTGTTATGATATGTAGTTCAGTAGTTCTGGGGATGTGAAATGTGTGATGACATGGAAATCCTCATCAGCATTACCAGACTGTGATACCCCTCTGCCTTTTTCCACTGCCTGCCAATCTCCTCAGTGTCTTGACATGCAGGATGGTTATTTTTTTTCTGGGGATGACAGCAAAATAAACATTTTTTTACTTTGCTATTTTTTCCTTACACTGTTCCTCAATCCAGTGCCCAGCCCGGCTGACACAGCAGAGAAGGCACAGATGATGCAACAAGGGAGCGGTACATTAAACTGATTTTTCCAGAGGAGGAGTAATGTAAAATGAGGTTGTGTGAGAACCATGGCCTAATCTAGCTTTGAAAGGAGTCAAATACAATTGCAACTCAGTTAACATCCTTAGGAATTAATTACCAACTATCTTTTGTGCTGAAAAGCTGGCCCTGCCCCAAACAAATATTACCAGTGCTTCATTTGCACTATCACCAACACCCACAAGTATTCAAAACTGCCACACACTCTCCACTATTTAATTAATTAGGCAAGGAGGAACATGATTATACAAAACAGATCTTTGCATTTGAAGACTGTAAGTGCTTCACTGTGGAATTCTCCTAGTCAACTTCCTTCTGTTTTATCCTACTAATAGTACAGGAAGCAGAGAAGCTGCAGGCAGGGCTCCAGGACACAGGTCCCTTGTGCTGACCTTCTTCTTGGGGACATGCCTCTCACTACCTTTTTAGCTGAAAACTGGCAAAGGCAAATAGCATGAGAGGAGAAGGACATGGATTTATTTGCAGTCCTAGGGTCTTGATGCACAATGGTGTGCTGCTGTGCTGGGAAATATCTCTGGGGGAAAGACAGAGCCATGATCCATCTGCCTTTGGAGAAATCCACACCAGGACAGGCTTTGTAAAGAGGAATCCACTTTCCAGCAGCACTGTGCATTGTGCTCTGAAGGAGGGGAAGAGTGGGAAAAGGAAGCAACAAAAGGTCTGAGACATCTGGTTACTACTACCTTTGACCCTGACAGGTCTATCTGCTGGCTCCTTATGCAACTTCATGGGGAAGCTGTATCTTCACAAAAATCAGAGTTAATGGACTACTGATAGGCCTTCCATTTCTTTATTTCCTTGCTTATCTTTACAGGCCACTTGCTTGCACACTTCTCTGACTCTACCAAATGGTTTTCAGAGATGGGTGGATAATATCCAACTATGACAAAAGCTTTCAACAGTCATCTAATGTCCCAACTAAATAATTCAATCTGGAACACAAAGACCATAGAATGAAGTGCCAATAATGATTATATGCAACCTTTCCCAAATAACTGCCACAACATGTGCAATTATCCCTTGCCAAGTAACACAACAGTGAAAAGTGATGTACCACCAGACTTCGGGAGATAAACAGAAGAGTCAGACAATTCACTCCGGCAGGCCACAGACTGGCAAAATACTGCTTGTTCCTCATAGTACCTGGATTTTGTACTGTTCTCATATACCAGTGGCATAGCACAATCACGGGTGCATGGATAACAAGAGTTTGCTGTGTTAATGTTGTTTTATGAAAACTCTTTCTCAGCCAGTCACAGGATTTGAAGAATACAGTATACCATTCACCTTTTTTTTTTTTTTTTCCAATTAAAATAACAGCAGCCAAACACTTAATGCGAGAAGGTTAAATGTATGTGAATTAATTCCTGAGGTCTTCTTCTGATTTCAGTATGAACAATGCAGCCAAAGTTGTGGGAGAGCCTTGAAAGATGGCCAGTTTGCTCATGTGCCATATTTTAATCACTGCCTAAACCTGTTGGTATAATATTTCCTTGAAAGTGACAGTATAAACCATCTTTTAGAAAAGCTTGATAAAAATCTGTAAACAGTGCAATGAAATTCTTCACCAGCTGCAAGAGAGAAAGGTACTAAATTCTTTCTACTTTAGAGGCAGCTTGATGCAATCATACATGCAAGTAATGGAGAAAATACACAGCTTAACCTCCAAACCACAGCACAGAAAAATATCCCAAGGAAAAAAAATCCCTGTCCTATGCCCAAGCAGTGAAAATGTTTTTGTAAGACTTCGCACATTTTATTTTCAGTGAAATAATATGAATTATTTAAAACCCCTTCTGAAACATGCTGGAATCTAACATGATTTGAGAGGATGAAACAGCAAGGAGTTCACCAGGCTTTTTATCCCTCCAGAGGACCGGGTCTGATATAGTCATCTGTTTTGCAAGACTTTCCAGCCAAAAGTCTCCCTAATGCAGCAGTTCTCTCATAGCTGTAATTTATCAAATAGATAAACTGATGGAAATTATCCATTCCCTGTTCCAGCATGAGCGGTGCATGATGAAGACCATTTGGAAACAATCACCTTCCCTCTGTTCCCTCCAGTTTCTTCCAGTAATTCCAGTAGTCCTCTTAAAATAAAATTTATAGCTAAAAAATGGTTTCCCAGAAACTCTTTAGCTCAGTAATGCTATTGCATTCTTACATAATAAAGAGTTACATATATTGATAATGCTCCACCAGCAAGATCTCTTGCATCTAATTTTCAAAACCAGCTTGTTACCACTAGCCACAAAAGCATCTGTCATATTAATTCTACCCAGTTTTGCTACCACCTGGTGAATACTCTGCTATATGATCAGGGCAACATGGAGCTTGAATCCCATTCAAGTGTTTTGAATTGCAGGTATTTTTCACCTATGTGCTCTGAGGCAATGCAAAGATTGTTCAACTGTGTACTTCTGTATCTCTATCTGTTTCACTTTCCTTGAAGTTTAATCTTAGTTTGGATTTCCTAAGGATGTAATTCTTGTGGCAATTATCATAAATGACTGGTTTAGAGACAACTCAATTGCAGTTTAATACCACATTCAAATAAAAGGACTAAGGGGACTAGTGAGGGCTCTCCCTCTGCCGTTTCATTTGAGAGAAGAGATAGATGTTTAGAAATCATGGAAGCACCTGAGAAGGGTCTGGTAGGAAATGGGGCCCACACTCACAAAAAGGTGTGGGATTCATTCACTCATCTCAAGTGCATCTACACCAATGCACGCAGTATGAGCAACAAATGGGGAGCTTGAAGCCATGATGCAACATGAGAACTATGACACAGTAGCTATCACAGAAACATGGTGGGATGCCTCACATGACTGGAGTGCTGCAATTGATGGCTACAAGCTCTTCAGGAGAGATAGACAGGGAAGGAGAGATGGTGGAGTGGCCCTGTATTTTAGACAATAATATGATAGCTCAGAAATCAAGTATAGTGATGATGGTTTTGAGAGTGTTTGAATTAGGTTACAGAACAATAAAGCAGATCCTGCTGTGGGAGTCTGTTATAGACCCCCCCAACCAAAGGAGTGAGGTGGATGAAGCTTTCTATAAACAGTTGGGAGAAATCTCGTGGTCACTTGCCATTGTTCTTGTGGGGGACTTTAACCTCCGGGGTATCTGCTGGGAACACAACACAGTAGAAAGGGAACAATCCAGGAGGTTCCTGGAACGTGTGGAGGATAACTTCCTCACACAGCTGTGAGTGAGCCGACCAGGGAAGGTGCCCTCCTGGACCTGCTTCTTGTGAACAGGGAAGAGCTTGTGGGGAAGGTAAAGGTTGGAGGCTGTCGAGGGTGCAGTGATCATGAGATGATTGAGTTTTTGATCCTTGGAGAAACAAAGAGAAGAGTGAGTAAAACTGCCACCTTAGACTTCTGGAGGGCAAACTTTGACCTGTTCAAAAGACTGATTAGCAAAATCCCTTGGGAGGCTGCCCTGAAGGATATGGGAGTCCAGGAAGGCTGGATGTACTTCAAGAGAGAAGTCTTAAAGCCACAGGAGCGGGCTGCTCCCATGTGCCAAAAAACAAGCAGGTGGGGAAGGAGACTGGCCTGGCTAAACGGGGACCTTTGGCTGGATCTCAAGAACAAAAGAAGAATCTATGACCTTTGGAAGAGGGGGAGGTCTCTCATGAAGACTATAAAGATGTAGTGAAGTTATGTAGGGAGAACATTAGGAGAGCCAAAGCACAGCTAGAGCTCAACTTGGCTACAGCTGTTAAAAATAAAAAATGTTTCTATAAATTCATTCACAACAAAAGGAGGATTAGGGAAAATCTCCCTCCTTTATTGGATGCAGAGGGAAACATGGTAACCAAGGATGAGGAAAAGGCTGAGGTGCTCAACGCCTACTTTGTCTCAGTCTTTAGCAGCGGAACTGGCTGTTCCCTGGACACCCAGCCTCAGGAGCTGGGAGATGGCGGGGGGGAAGCAGAATGAGGTCAGCACAGTTGAAGAGCAGGTGGTCAAAGACCTGCTGCACCACTTGGATGTACATAAGTCTGTGGGACCGGATGGGTTACACCCAAGGGTGCTGAGGGAGTTGACAGATGTGCTCACCCAGCAGTTGTCCATGATTTACCTGAAGTCATGGCTAACTGGGAAGGTCCCATTGGACTGGAGGGTGGCAAATGTGACACCCATCTACAAGAGACGCAGAAAGCAGAATCCAGGAAACTACAGACCTGTCAGTCTGATCTTGGTACCAGGAAAGGTCATGGAGCAGATCATCTTGAGTGCCATTACAAGTCATATAATGGACAACCAGGGGATCAGGCCCAGTCAGCATGGGTTTATGAAAGGCAGGTCCTGCCTGACAAACCTGATCTCCTTCTATGACAGGATGACCCGACTATTGAACAAAGGAAAGTCTGTGGATATTGTCTACCTGGATTTTCGAAAAACATTTGACACAGATCCCCATAGAGTTCTCATAGAAAAACTAGTTGCTCATAGCCTGGATGAGCCTATGGTCCACTGGATCAATCACTGGATGGATGGATGGTCCCAGAGAGTGGTGGTCAATGGAGTTAAATCCAGCTGGCAGCCCATCACAGTGGTGCTCCTCGGGGCTCGGTGTTGGGACCATTTCTGTTCAACATCTTTATTGATGCTCTTAATAAGGACATAGAGTGTATCATCAGTAAGTTCGCAGATGACACCAACTTAAGCGGGAGTGTCGATCCGCATGAAGATAGAGAGGCACCACGGGGAGACTTGGATAGATTGGATTGGTGGGCCAGTGTTAACGGGATGAGCTTCAACAAGGCCAAGTGTCAGGTCCTGCACTTGGGCCACAACAACCCCCAGCATCGCTACAGGCTCTGGGGGTTCTAATTGACAAGCAGCTTAACATGACCCAGCAGTGTGCCCAGGTGGCCAAGAAAGCCTACGGCATCCTGGCTTGTATTAGAAATAGTGTGACCAGCAGAAGTAGGGAGGTGATAGCCCCCCTGTACTCTGCACTGGTGAGGCCACACCTGGAGTACTGTCTCCAGTTTTGGGCACCTCAATATGAGAGAGATATCGAGGTGCTGGAGCGAGTGCAGAGGAGGGCAATGAAGCTGGTGAAGGGCCTGGGAAAAAATCCTGTGAGGAGCGATTGAAGGAGCTGGGAAAGTTTAGTTTGAGGAGAAGAGGGCTAAGGGGAGACCTCATCACTCTCTACAGCTGCCTGAAAGGACATTGCAGAGAGGTTGGTGCTGGTCTCTTCTCACAGGTAACTACCAACAGAACAAGAGGGAATAGCTTTAAACTGCAACAGCGGAGGTTTAGACTGGATATTAGGAAAAAAATTTCACAGAAAGAGTGGTCAGGCAGTGGAATAGGCTGCCTGGGGGCTGGTGGAGTCACCATCCCTGGATGTGTTTAAGGGTTGTTTAGATGAGATGTTGGGGGATATGGTGTAGGGGAGAACTTTGTAGAGTAGGGATGATGGTTGGACTCCATGATCCCAAGGGTCTTTTCCAACCTGAATGATTCTGTGACTTCCTTGTGTTTTTAAAAAGAAAGAATTTATACCTATAATCTAAATTTTAAAAGTCAAATAAAAAATAAAATGGTACAATAGTTGTTTGAAGATATGTACCATAAGAAAACATTCGCTCCTGCAAAGTAGTAGGATGGGTTTTCTAGGTCTGTCTGCTCTTTGGTGATTTAGAGCAGCAAGAAGCAGTGAGTACCCAGCCACTGGGACTGTTGGTGATTTCTAGCATCACCTGGCTGGAAAAATGGATGAGCATTGAGGCTCACAGGCCTTGGAAATGGCAAAAAACTCCAGAAGCTGCAGGAGGCTTGGTGGTGAATTTTGGGCAGGCAGATTGCACCCAGTTTCTAGCACTGCCCTTGCATTGATCCATACAGGTCCATCCCAGGCAGGACTTTTGGCTGTGCTGAGCAGCAAACTCCAGTGCTGGGACCAGTCCTGCAGAAGGAACTACCTGATTGGTATTGTGTTCTTGGTACTGCCTGGGAGGGTAGTTTGGGGGTAGCCACCTGGTTTTGGGCAGGAAGAGGTAATAGGTATAGGGATACAAGATGAGCTAGGATGCTTTACCACAGGGATCTTGAATAGCCTCTGGCATCTTTAATTCAATCATGTCAATGCTAGCAATTGAGTCTAGGAAGTACATAAAGAGGTAATTTTACATGGGATTAAGAAATAAAGTCTGCTGCATAGGAAGTGAAGTCTGTGAGAGGGTAGCTTCCTCTAAGTGAGAAATGGGAAAACACAACCATTATACATTCCCTAGAGGCAGCTAATGCATGAGATTTCACTGTTTTTTAACTAAATAAGATTTTGTAGGTCTACACTGTTATCCAGATCAGATGTTTTTAGTAAATAAGATTACATTTCATTAAAGACATTTATTTCTCCCTATTTAATTTATACCCCAAATAACTGTTAAATCCAGCCTTATTCTAAAGTTTTCTATATAAGTTTGGAGCAAGAATGTAATGTCATTTGTGCTTAATGAAATTCCTGAAAGCAAAATTTGCTTCATAGATGAGGAAAAGGAGAGAGAAGTTGCTGAATTATGTTTTAGCGAATAATTTGCTCGGCACCTGAAAAGAATAACAACAGCTGAAAATTAATTCAGAATATGGAAAAATAAAGCATAATGCACAGGGCTTAAGCTACTTGTAATCACTAAGTTAAAACCCCTTTTGGCTTTTGGACGAGCCTGGACCAGTTGCTTCACTTTGTATTTGCATTCTGACAGATAAACTGGGCGATACCTGCCTTAGCAAGTATTTGTTCAGGATTTGTGCACTCAGTTCAGTCCCTCACTTCCAGCTGGTGACATGTAAAATATGTTCTATGGCAAGGATTATGCTCCATTTTGGAGGACAAAACATAGATCACTCATCAGCACAGAAGCTGTGCAGCTAAGAAGCTTTGTAATTAAGAACCCTCACAATTGCATTCCAT
This sequence comes from Athene cunicularia, assembly GCF_003259725.1. NCBI lineage: Eukaryota > Metazoa > Chordata > Aves > Strigiformes > Strigidae > Athene > Athene cunicularia. The sequence continues at coordinate 15,652,646 of NW_020799095.1, read as the reverse complement.
AATTTATTCATAGTATCAATTACAGAATTCCTGGTAGAGGAAGTCAAACTAATTATATTTTTTAAAATTTAAATTGGTTTTTTCTGTTCAATTAGGGAAAGCCAGAAACTCTTCAGGGCACCCACACTGCCAATGGCAAAGTCTAATAGCTTTGCAGAGAGACAGTCAGCTGGAGCAGCTGCTGAAAGAACACTCTTTGCAAAACAAAAACTCTGGTAAAACCGCATTAGCCCGTTTAGTCTTGTTGAGTGACTGCTTAGCCTGCTGATTACATAAATATTACTGGTTTTATATATGATTGTAATTCTGCAACTATACAAAGAGAAACAATGACCAATATATTAAAGAAGTACAGTCTGCCTTTCAGAATGATGAATAACCTTTCTCGGCCCAGACGCATAAATGCAGATGATTGCTTGTGAGGTGTGTGTTAGGGACACACTCAACCAAATCACCTTCTGTGTTGAGCCTGGTCCTCCTCATTCCCGAATGAGGAGCAGAGAACAACGACTTTCCTAGGGCAGGCCCCTCAGCTGCATGAACTGAGGGGATGGGTTTGGTCCTGCTTTCCCAGAGCACAGCTGAGTCGTGTGTTTATGTCACCCTAATGCCATGTGGGTCCTGCTGTGCCCTCCACATCGGCACTGACGGTTCGGGGGGCTTAATTCAGCAGGGCTACCCTTTGCGCCCTCGGCTGCATCATTGCCTCCTCCCTGCCCTCATTTCATTGGGACCAGGATATCACTGCAGCTTTTTGGGGGGGCAGAAGGAGCGGGAAGACTTAAACTTTCACCTAAAACCAAATGTACTTTATTTACATTAGATCCTTCAAAGAAAAACATCGTTGCTTGCAAGGAGCGCTGTGTGACCAGCAGTGTTTCTCATAGAGAATGATGTGGGCATTTTCTGATGTTATCTCAAGTACCAAGTAAAAAAGCACTGGGCATGTATTTCATCCACAACTGCTTATGCCCTGATAAAAGAGCAGAGGGCCCCAGAACCCATCACAGCAGTTATTACAGGACATTCCTTCACATATCCCACACAGTGAGTTACAGCGAGTTGTATTATAAATCCAGCTGTATTTTTAGGTGCATTAGTGGTCGCTTGACTACAACTGAGTCTGGTCAGAGTTTAGATGTTTGGTGGAGGTTTTTTAATTCCTCCCTTTCCTCCTAGGAACTATAAACTCATTTTCCAGATATTTCACTCAAAAACTTCAGGGCTGCAACTTCCATCTACTGATTGGGGGTGGTGGGGGTGGGGGTATTTCTTTCTGGAAAATGTCCAGAAAGACTAATATACTGCCCAGTAGTTTACTGTATTTCCTAATTACAAAGAGAGCAGGTTACCAGATCAAGAGAAAACACCACTTTATCTTTGATCCATCCCCTGTGATACACAAGTAACCTCTGGTAGAAACTTCCCAGTGTCTGGATCATTGATTTGTGGATGGCCAGGAGACAGGGTGTAGGCAGCATATATGCAGCAGGGAAATTTATTTCTGCACACAAATAAGACCAGAGACTAGGTGGTTAAAAGCTCTTGTATGCATTAATGCAGCTAACAAGGCTTTATTGTCTTCATCGTATTTTCAGTTAAAAACTATGCAACTACAGTCCCATTGTGGAAAGTGTGGTTTCTCACATGAGTGAATTTATTCAGTTCTGGGAGCAATGAAAAGTTTGCAGAATTGCTCCAGTCTTCAGGCTCCTGTTTGTAAGGGAAATTTCTGGGAAAGTTGCTGTAAACAGAATAAAAAGCACCCCAAACAACACAGTCAGCACCTATTTCCAACATCACGATGCAGAGATTCAATGGCATATTATGAGAATTACCACATAAAGAAAAGCCTCTCCTGATTTTTAAAATCTCTCTTTAGCACTTCAAAGTCCTAAATTATTTGATGTGTTTCATCATATTTGTGTCAGAAGAGGGAAAAACAACAACAGCAAAGTAACCCAAACATCCCCCATGATTGGAGTATGACACATCTGCTAACAGAAGAGAAGCTGGAAGATTTTCTTTGCAAACCAGTCATGCTTCAGATACCATGGCTGCAATCCCACTTTCTCCCAAGAGAAAATGCCACAGGGAAGCAAAGGTGTCACACATAGTCTGTCTTTGCCCCCCCTCTGTGAGAAAGGGAGTGAGAAGCTACTTAAATTTATATTTTATGCATGCCAGGCAATGAAGTGAAGCTAATTGTCTCAAACCCACTCCCAGCAGTATTTTAGCGTATTCCTGGCCATTTGAACTCCACGCTTACAAGGTCAGATACAAGGCTTTGCTTCTGGACTGTATGATGGGACACAAAAACATATTTTATACAAACCAGATGAACCACTTGAGCATTAAATTAAAATTTTAGTCTTTAAAATATCTCACTGTAACAAAATATACAGTTTGAGGTGCATCTGTATCTTCAATCAGTCATATATATAAATACCTGCTATCAGTCATGTCAAGTATCTGATCTACTCCCAGATGCAGCACGTACAACTACAAGATTTTTAAGAATTTGCTTTCTCCTTTCCAGATAATTCCATAGAGAGTATAAACATCTTATGACAGGCTTAAATACACCAGTAATCAACAAACGATACCTGTAATACCAGTACTGAGCAAAGAAGTATCTTAAAACGGTATTTACATGGAGCCCAAGCATCCAGTTATGACATACTCTTATCAAATATTTTGGCTCATGGTGAGAATTCAGAAAGATCCTGGCTCTAGAAGGGATTACACCAGTTATGGGTAGTCTAATCAGATACATAATTTCAGCTTCTAATTTCATATCCAAATGCCAAAAAAAATGAGCAGCAATTTTCAACACTTTATTTTCAGGGACCAAGATCCAGACCATAATCCTTATCATTTCAGGTTGTTCACAGCATTATGGGTGAGTCCACTGCAGTCCTCAAATAACCCCTACCAAAAGGTGAAGTGCCTTGGCAAAAACTGAAACGGAGGAGAGGTGAGACCATGATCATGCAATTAACCTGTTCTGTTTATGATCTGTGTGGAAAGGAATTCCTCTCCAGCTAGAGACAAAGCCCTAGTATAAAACGTGACTGGGCTTGAATACAAGAGCTATCAAGAAGTTTATTAATGTTTCAAAATGTCCTTACTAAAGGTGTCTTACAGCCTAAGCTTTAACCTAAATGAGTGCATAAGCCAAATGTTATGTGTATGAGTGGCCTTTTTCGAATCAGTGGAGCTGCTCCTACACTTGGATCAACATAGAGTGAAATGCATGAGTAGATGGCAAGGATAAACTAAATTCTACACTAGCTGTATTTAGGCTACTTCCTAGTGCTGGTGTAAGAATAAGACATTTATTTACATTAAACTTTAGGGTTTTTGCTTGTACACCAACTGGGTGATGTAGCAAGGCCATTTGTTTGAATTATACTGACAGCTTTTCTGGCAATAGAAGAAATTATAGAAGTTAATATATTATACAACATTCTTAGAGAGGGAAGGAAGGTGGTTTGTATTATTATGTAGCCAACCTGACAATATCTGGAGAAACAATCACTGTAAACCAAGATGGATGGATTTATTTAAAACACAAACCCTATAATCAAAATTTTCTTCTGCTTCAATTTGTTTTCCAGGTCATTTTCTGATGAAGTTTAAATTTGAATCTCATTCCATGTATTAATATTAAATGACTGTTTACATTTCTTATACTGAACCCAAAGTGAGAGAAGTGAATACTTTCATATTATTGTACAAAGTGCTCCCCTACACCTGGAAGGAATTGTATTATTTTTTAATTTAAGCAGTTTCAAATTTACAGTCTAGCTCTAGTATAGAGAGGAGTCAAAGGTTATCAATCCTCCATGGAAGCTAATTTAGTACAGCATAGGACAGGTCTGTTAATATTTGTAACTACTTCCATTTACTCATAGTTACTAAAGACTCCTTTTTGTCTTTCATTTTCTATAGGGGAATAAGGTCTGTACTCAACCACAAAGAAAACTCAGTCTGAACTGAATTATTCTGTTATGGGGTTTCACACTATTTTTTTCCCCCTTAACACTAGATTCTGTTTAGTTTCTGTGTACAATTCAATTTGAAATATTTAGATCTTTAGGACTTCATGATATTTTTTAGTCTCCATTCAATAACCCTTGAATGTATGCCCAGTTCAGGGTGTTCTCAGAGAAGTGTTCCAGTTTGGATTTTATTTCAGAAGACTTGAGGCCTGAGGTTTTTCAAAGGGATCTTTGCTTTGATTCCACCCCTAAAAGGAAGGCTAAAACACAGCTTATACATACATATGAATAATGAGCAAGGCTGAAAGTGGACTATCCTTACCTGTGATATGACTGCAGTGAAAAATACTCATTAGGAGACAGATCCCATTATGTCAGGCACCATGCAAGTAGATAGCAAAAAAAGCAGCTTTATAGGTTTATAAGTAGTTCAGCTACTACTTTATAAGTCCCTAGGGCATTCATGCATTGTACTATAAGAAAAGTTCAACTACATTGGTTGTTGGCTAATTATCACAAAACTCATTCAACGTTAACTGTTTTCTTTAACACCAACCAGTAAGTGCTGAATTAACATGTGCCCCAAGGTTCTGCCATAAACACGAAGCAATCCTTAAGTTTGAACTTGTCTTATAAAATGACCTGGCATGAATTTCTGTTTAAATTTAGTCTTTGTGATTATCTAAAATTTAAGATGAGTGATAGTACACTTTATTCCACTATTTTAATGGAGGTCTTATCAGATACATTAAATCTCTTCTAACATTGTTGTTTTTCACCTTGGCTCCCACAGCAGGCCTTCCATTTCTAAATACCAAAGTTTGTGGTCATATGAGAAAGCACTGAGTTGGGTTTAGAATTGGTCTGGAACATCATGTATTGCTCTATAATATTTCTGTCACAAGTTAGTTCACTTAAGATGGCATCCAGCACCAGCAGTCTCAGAAAAAATGGATTAATGATGCCTTCATAGCCACTGAACTTCCGGCCTGAACAAATATCCCTTTTCTAACATAGTGTGATAACTTTTATTACTCACACTGGTGTAATACGTGAAAGAGTATCTTGAATATAGTAAATCAGAGACAAAAATTCTTACTTATATTTAAGGGTTCACACATTACTTCATTTTTACTGAGACAAAGATTAATGGAACAGATAGTGTAAGTCAGCTTTGTAGTCCAATATTTTTTTTTATTGCAAGGTTATGAAAGGCACCTTCAAACATTTGTTTCCTTTCTGCTTGACACTGTGTTATTCAAAAAATTTATTTTTCATATGTGTTGTGACATTAAGTTAAAAGAGCAGCCCTTCAGAAGGGGACCTGGGGTGCTGGCTGACAGCAGGCTCAACATGAGTCAGCAGTGCCCTGGCAGCCAGGAGGGCAAAGCCCACCCTGGGGTGCATCAAACAGCACAACCAGCCGGTCAAAAGAGGTGATTATTCAGCATTGCTGCGGCCTCACCGTGAGTACTGTGGGCAGTTCTGGGGCCCACAATTTAAGAAGGATGTGAAGGTACTAGAGTGCATCCAGAGGAGGGAAACAAAGCTGGTGAAAGGGCTGGAATGTATGTCCTGTGAGGAGCAGCTAAGGACTTTGTGTTTGTCTAGTTTGAAGAAAAGGAGGCTGAGGGGTGACCTCATTGCTCTCTACAGCTTCCTGAGGAGGGGAAGTGGAGAAGCAGCTGGTGATCTTTTCTCCCTGGGATCCAGCGACAGAACCTGTGGAAATGGCTCAAAGCTGCACCAAGGGAGGTTTAGACTAGACATAAGGAAGCATTTGTTTACCAAGAGGTGGGTCAAACACTGCAACAGGCTTCCTAGAGAGGTGGCCGATGCCCCAAGCCTTTCTGTTTAAGAGGCATTTGGACAACGCCCTTAATAACATGTTTTAACTTTTGGTCAGCCCTGAAGTGGTAAAGCGGTTGGACTAGATGATTGGTGTAGGTCAGCTCCAACTGAAATTTTCTCTTCTCTTCTCTTCTCTTCTCTTCTCTTCTCTTCTCTTCTCTTCTCTTCTCT
>NW_020799095.1:15627319-15646570 GCF_003259725.1 Athene cunicularia | reverse complement strand
CTCTCCTCATCTCTTTATGGTATTCAGAACCCAACAGCACCAGGTTTTTCTTATGACAATATTTTTTTTCTCTAAATCTCTATCACCTTTTAGGATTTTATCCTAAGATCCTTATATATCCTGTTTTGGTAAAGAAGTTGTTGGGCTGGAGAATAAATACAGGCCTTGGCATTCCTGGGGTGTCCTAACTTTCTTTTTTTTGGTTTGTTTGTTTGAATTCGAACACTATTCTGTGATGGAGCACAGAAGTAGATGGCAACGTTTTATTCCAGGGATTTTGAGAACAGTTTCAGGCCCTACATAAACAGGCATTTGTGTGAGTTTTGCCACATGACTTCGTTTTCATTGGCCTGAAATTTACTGATCCAAATTCAGTCCAAGGTCTAGAATATTCTGAGTGACTATATGGCAACTTTCCAACAGTGCTAGTCTGAAGCAAACAAAGACAAGATTTGTTGGGAAAGGTAAAATAATTTATTGGGAAAGTTTCAAATTTGCTTCTTATAAGTAAAGATACAAACAAAACTTTAAGCCTTTGGAAAATGTCCCCTGTCATACTTTCAGAGTTAGATATCCCAAAGTTTAACCCCCAAACAGGAGCCAAACTTTGTCTTCAGCCATATAAATATGTCAGTGAAAGTGAGTAAGTGGCAGACATCATCTTCGCAGAAGTGACAAGTTACCTAAACATGGACACAGATACAGAGGTATTTATCTGACCTTGTTCCTACTGTGTCTGAATACTGCATTGTTGTTAAAGAATTTGTCTTCATAACATCCTTATGAGATAAAATACGCAGCTTTGCCTACTCTACAGTGGGGACACTAGCACAGGGGGCCTTATGGCGTCATTGCAAGTCTTTAAAGGCACTGAGGTAATTGGAAACAACCAGCATTGGGACTAAGAGGGAATCTAGGTCAGGTGAATCTATGCCTTGCTTAACTGAGAGATTTTACAGGTTTAGAAACATGGGAACATTACAGGAGCAGAATATTTGCACAGATGAAGGCGTATCAGCAAAATGAGTGCCTTATGCAAATGATTCCTCCAAAGCCAGACAAGATCACAGAATCACAGAATCATCTAGGTTGGAAAAGACCTTGAAGATCATCTAGTTCAACTATTAACCCAGCACTGACAGTTCCCAACTACACCATATCCCTAAGCATTACGTCAAACCTAGTCTTGAAACACCTCCATGGATGGGGACTCCACCACCTCCCAACGCCTAACAACCCCTTCTGGAAAGAAATGCTTCCTAATATCCAGTCTAAACCTTCCCTGGCGCAACTTGAGGCCATTACCTCTTGTCCTATCACTTGTTACTTGGTTAAAGAGACTCATCCCCAGCTCTCTGCACCCTCCTTTCAGGTAGCTGTAGAGGGCGATGAGGTCTCCCCTCAGCCTCCTCTTCTCCAGACTAAACACCCCCAGTTCCCTCAGCCGCTCCCCGTACGACCTGTGCTCCAGACCCTGCACCAGCTCCGTTGCCCTTCTCTGGACATGCTCGAGTCATTCAATGTCCTTTTTGTAGTGAGGGGCCCAAAACTGAACACAGGAATCAAGGGGCGGCCTCACCAGTGCCAAGTACAGGGGTCAGATCCCTTCCCTGTCCCTGCTGGCCACGCTATTGCTGACACAAGCCAGGATGCCATTGGCCTTCTTGGCCCCCTGGGCACACTGCTGGCTCCTGTTCAGCCAGCTGTCAATCAACACCCCCAGGTCCCTCTCTGACTGGCAGCTCTCCAGCCACTCCTCCCCAAGCCTGTAGCGCTGCTGGGGGTTGTTGTGGCCCAAGGGCAGCCCCCGGCATTTGGCCTTACTGAAATTCCTGCAGTTGGCCTCAGCCCATGGCTCCAGCCTGTCCAGGTCTCTCTGCAGAGCCTCCCTACCCTCGAGCAGATCAACACTCCCACCCAACTGGGTGTCATCTGCAAACTGACTGAGGGTGCACTCGATCCCCTCGTCCAGATCATCAATAAAGATGTTAAACAGGAGTGGCCCCAAAACCGAGCCCTGGGGGACACCACTTGTGACCGGCCACCAACTGGATTTAACTCCATTCAACACAACTCTCTGGGCCCGGCCATCCAGACAGTTTTTTCCCCAGCAAAGCGTGTGCCCATCCAAGCCGTGAGCAGCCAGTTTCTCCAGGAGAATGCTGTGGGAAACGGTGTCAAAGGCCTTACTAAAGTCAAGGTAAATTACACCCACAGCCTTTCCCTCATCCAATAAGCAGGTTGCCCTGTTGTAGAAGGTTCAAGCAGGACCTGCCTTTCATAAACCCATGCTGACTGGGCCTGAGCATCTGGTTGTCCCACATGTGTTGTGTGATGGCACTCAGGATGAGCTGCTCCATCAGCTTCCCAGGCACTGAAGTCAAGCTGACAGGCCTGTAATTTCCCGGATCATCCTTCTGACACTTCTTATAGATGGGCGTCACATTGGCCAATTTCCAATCTGTCAGGACCTCCCCAGTCAGCCAGGACTGCTGGTAAATGATGGAAAGCGGCTTGGCAAGCACCCCAGCCAGCTCCTTCAGCACCCTCAGGTGTATCCCATCCAGCCCCACAGACTTGTGTGTGTCTGTGTGATGCAGCAGGTCACTGACTGTCTCCTCCTGACAGTCAATATAGATAGGGCAATAAAAGCTGGCAGAAGCCTCTAGCCCATATGCAATTTGCTGGGCTATTTTCTTCAGCTCGTAACTGAACGGTAGAGTTATTTCAACATCTCATTGTCCCCGGGACAGCTGTCTCAGTGTTATAGACAGGCTGCACCAGGGTCAGCTGTGCAGTGGGAGGATGCTGTGTCCCAGATGCTGAAATGGCAGGGCATTCATGCCACTAGGCCAAGAGAAGGTACTTCTGGTAGCAAGTTGCTAGTTTTCTCAAGCCTTACTCTGAGCAGAGCCTTCATGTTTTGGCCTAGATCAAACATGAAATTTCCAAGCACTTGGAGGCAGGTGTCCAGCTCTCGGTACATGTGCCAACTGAAACTTTTCACCGCACCGGATATGTTTCAGGCTCCAGCCTTATCAAACCAGCTAAGTGTTCCTCTCCAAAATGGGAACTGTACTGCCAGACATTTTGGAAGACTTCTAATAGTGATTTACATTTTTTTTTTAAGTATAACTTTTGTCTTAGTTTATTGCTTGTTTGCAAATGTTAATGAGGGATGTGTTTCTGTCTATTAAACATGTAGTAGCCCAGTTACAAGGGATGTGCAATACTTATACATATGATGTGCAAATACTTATCAAAAAGCAAAGTTACACATTAGACATACAAATGATGATTATTAAAGTAGAACTTGCAGTAACTTCTTATGAGTGTGCTTAGAAAATGTCTGTGCCATAACCCTCTTGGTAGTATGCCCTGGTATCCATCAGAGAGCACAGTGCTTCCCTGCAGTCCCAGCTCAGCTGTGGTTTAAAACAAAGCTGGTACTTCTGAACATGAAACTTATAAAGCATGTGGTTAAGTCCACACCAGCTCTCTAGATTGCATTTCTTCTGATTTCCATGGGATAAATCAAACCTTCAGGGCTCTCAGACCCTTAGTTAAAGAAATTAAAACAGCTCATGAAAGACAGGATTGTATAAACAGTGTCTGAAGGCACTCTGTTTGAAATTAGGCCAAAGAAAACGCTGTGGCCGGTTCTTCCTTTCCCTTTGGTTGCCTCTTCCCCCTCGGCGCCACTATGAGGGACACCTTTGCCAGACGGCTCCTGACCTCCCTGGTGCCCCTTTCTGACCCCCAGTCTCCCAGCTGGTTTTAATTGCAGAAGGCTAACACAAGGTCCTTCAGTATGTACTTTAGTAGCATCTCTGTTTCTTCTGCTGGATATATTTAAGGGCCTGCTCATCTGGCTGCTGGCTGTGCCTCTCTGCCCCTTGCCCCATGAGCCTGTCTGGGAGGGGACTCTGCAACCATCACCTTTTGGACAGGCATGCAAGATCCAGAACTGGATCCTGGGGAAAGGATATTTTACTTCTCAAAGATAATTTTTGTTTGCTTTTGGTACCTCTAACCAAAAACTGAACATGCTGGATGCATTTCATATCAGAAAACAAAACAGATAATGTTTGGTGACATAGGAATTTTTTTGACAGCTACCAGAGGTTTAAAGCTGTTAGAAAATCATTTGCAAAATAGCTTTTATCAAAGTAGGACAAATGAGTCTAATTGCAAAGAAAAGAAAAGAGAAACAAAGAAAAGGTAAAGCTCATACCATTCACCTCCATAAGAAATTCCTTTGAAGTTGATTATAACCTGGGAGCTAGGGTTACAGGTGGGAATATAGTACTTGATACTAGGCACAGATTTCAAATCCTAAGATGTGAGGGACCACTAGGGTGATTGATTCAGTAAGATTTCAAATGAGATTACATGGTCTGTTGTGTCAGGGCTGGGAGATGTCTCTGTTACACTGCCTAGCAATATTTTAAAATTCAGCTTTCATATGGTGACTATGGTCTTTTTATTTTCTGTTCCTTTGCAGCATTCACCTAATCAATTCCTAATGAGCTAAAATTATATTTAATATCATAACTAGATGGATTCAAGATTCTGTGGGTGAAACTGTTGGATCATCTGGAGGATTTAAATAACAAAATCTCATTATTTACAATGGAAATTGAGCAGTCCAACCACATAGAAATCTGATGCTTTAAAAGTATATTTTGCTGAATGATTTTATGTTGTTATCCAGGAACACAGAGGCATTTTTTTTTTTTTTTTTTTTTTTTTTTTGAGCTCCTAGTACACCGCAAACAATATTAGGTCTATTTAACCAGTGTCTATAATGGTTATGGCTGTGAAGAAAAAGGCCAATGTCTGAGTATAAAAACAGGTGCAGAGCACCTGGAACAGTAGCACTAAGACCAGTGAACTGCCCTATTCATCCCAGCATACCCAAGGTGTAGTTTTACGATACAGCTGAACCACTCTACATGCAAACTGCCCACAAACTGGCCTTGCTCTCCTCTTCCACCATTTCCTTTGAGCCAACTCTGGTGTCTGATTGAACACAGAGTGAGGCAGATCAGGGAAACGGCACAGAAGAAAACTTGCCTTTCAGCCCATCTCTCTAGGCCCTAAAAGAGGGAAGGAAGAAAGAAAAGACTCTTTTCCATGAACTCAGAGGATGAGGAGAAATGGCTTTGAAATCTGTAGCCTCCAAATGCAAGAATCTGGCAAGTTATTCCTAAGGTAAGGTTTAGTATATGATTAAAAACCTTCTAGTCATTAATATTAGTTACATTATTAAAGATCCCTGAGCAAGATCTGATGGTGCTAACATATCTATGCTGCACTGGAACAGGCCCCCAAAGCACATTAACCACTGTAGCATCTTGCTGCTCTCAGCCCCAAGAGCCTGTCTCCAGCGAGCAGCCTTGGATGGAGGGGAAGAGGGATGCAGCTGCCAGCAGGACCACTTTGGCATGGGACCTTGCTTGGGACTTTGTTTCTGTCTGGGCTGGCATGGAGTTCACTATGCTGCAAGGGAGTTCTGGGGGTGACACACTACAAACTGCAGTTCACTGAGAGGCTGACACCTGTGATCTCCTTCTCCCCAACCAAGGGTGCCCACTGCTCTCCTGGGAAAATACTCATGATCATTCCCATATTCACCCAGTCAGGAGGAAAGGACAGGGCAGGGAACTGGTCTGAACTGGATTGGATAGCTCTTTTGGGGACCCTTAGATGGGCTTAAGCCCATGAGAAATTTCTAATGTGTGCAGCTGGGCGTTCATCACCTAACTACGACAGCAACACTTTCTAGACTGGACTGGCCTGTTTGCTGACAATCATCTTCCAATGTGGTGTCCTACATTGCTTAAGATCCAAGGCCAATGGGCCAACTGAGTCCTTGGACCAGAGTGCTGTAAGAGTAGGGTGTGAATGTCTTCCATGTATCTCATTTCACAGTCTTACACGGGCAGAAAACGTGAGGTGTCTACTATTTGCCCCCTAACTCACCCTTTGGGCTTTCTAATAGAAAAGTTTTGCTGTTAGTCTCAGTTATAATCAGAATCAATGATCCACCAAATAATAGAGTGGGACTTACTTGTTTCTATTACAAATTTCCTATTTCATCTAGTGACTCCACCACAGCATCTTCAGGAAATCGAATTCTGAATGAGAAGCAGCTGGCACAAGCTGAATTTTGCAGGAATGCAGTGATTTTGGTCAAGACTGAAAAAGAGCAATGCTTCAAAAAGTATGTGGTACATAAACATTATCTGCCCTTGTCTCTATCTCTGCTCATGTCAGCACACAGGTTCTAAAATCATGCTAATCCCATCATCAAGTTTAGAAAATCTTTAGAGCATCAGCAAAATACACCTTTGACTTTCCTTGCAAGCAAAGATTTGATCTCAAACTGTTTAATCATTCTTGATGTTGGAAAAGTGGGGGCAGTGGTGAAGTCTCATTCTGGAAGAAAAATGCAGCCTACCTGTGCTGGCAGCTGCAGACAACCCTGCTGTTCAGCCATCTCTTTGTTTTCCTAACACTGCTGGTCAGATTTCAAAATTTAATCTTCACATTCCACCATCACCTCAAAATCCACCTATCTCATTTCCCAGACTAATTATACAAGACCTAAAGGAAGCATTTTTCTTATCAAAAAGAGTTTAGTCCTCACAAGCAGAGACTGTGGAGTAAAGTTTTAGGAGTTGAAATGGAATTAATCTACCCTTAAAGCATTCCTTATCGTTTCCTTTTGGACAAAGATTTTACCCTTTAATATTATGTGCATATTTTCATTACCATAACTCCACTTTTGCCCAAGGCAGGAAGAGAAGAAATTTCCTGAAGCACAAACAAAAAAATAAGTTAAAGCATGATTTCCCTAAGGGAAAGGCAAAAACCAGTGAACTGGGGCTTACCTACTCTCATAAATCTGAAGAAAGCCATATAAGTTCCATACCATAAAAATCCAAGTATCCTATAATATTTCCTATGAACAAAAAGTATGAAGACATCGTATTTTGATCTGGAGGTGGACAGTGATTTACAGGAACATGAGACCAGGTTTCTGCTTCAGGAAACGGGAGCCCAGTTTTACACTAAGTTGATGTAAAACGATGGGCTGAGGTGATAGATAAGCAGAATGACAGCATACCTTAGCTTCTTCACAAAAAGTAGAGTCTACATTTTACTTCTTTTCAAAAAGAAGAATCATTACTAGTTTATATGTCTTTTCTGGCCTATGCTGTATGAATTAAGCAATTTCTGTGAAAACAGGCTGACTTGTTTTCCAGAAATGCAAAGCACAGTGAAAGGAACCCATCCTGGGCATTAGTGTTAGACACTTGTCTAACCCACATTAATGTTTTTAAACAAAACCAACTATTGTCAGGGGGTTTTGTGCTTTTTCTGTTGTTCATTACTACTGAAGCAGTGGCTTTTTTAATGAAGAAATCAAACTGGAATCTGACACTTCAGAGTAGCTGCAGAGAACAAAACTATAATGAAAACAATATCCCTCAACCAGAGTTTCACATGTGTTAGCGGTTACTATCGCCGCCTTTCTCAGTACTGCCTATCTACATAATCATGGTCTGCAAAGCAAGTTCAAAGGGCTTTATACGTAGGAACCCACACTGCTTCAGTTACAGCACAGCACATCCTCACATGGATGCCCAGCAGTTTAAAGCTGAATAAGAAACCTCAGCTTGCTTCTGTCCTACAGAAAAGCAAACCTTGGCTAGTGCACACAGGAAGATGGACCAATACTCTTCTGTTGGCTTAGCTGCTTAATTATTTTGTCAAATCAATATTGAATACTCCAATTAATTCAAGAATTCTCTGGGCCCCAGGTTGCTTGTCTGCTGTTATTTTCTTTTGCAGGGGTTGTTAATGTTTGGCCGCCACAGGCAGGATCATGGGCTGAGCAGGCTGTAGGTCTGATATGAGACAGCTATTCTTATATTCACAACTCATACAACTCTGTATTTAGACCAGGGATGAACACTTGGCTCTAATTCCATAAATTATACTTTGCCATTAAATTCAGGTGGTCCAGAATTTCACCTTAGACCTTTAAAATCAAACAGTGTTGACTGGGAATAAGTTTTAATTTTTTAAAAAAGCATATTCTAGACAAGAATGTTAAATAAAGGAGCAAATCAGGCCTATCCTTTAAAAATCATCACTGTCAAATCTGACACAAACTATCCCATATGAAAAAAAGTCCCTCAAAAGTCTCACTGGAAAGTTAAGTGAAGCAGACATAATAACTACCACACTGTTTCTTCCAGAAGCTCCCTAAAATCCATTGTGCCATTACTGAAAAGCCAATGGTTTGTGCTCCCTCAGCTGGTTAATTCATGAACATTTCCCAGAGCTATGCTATTACTGAGGGCTGAATTTCCTGCAGCTCGCTAATATCTTTACATATGCAAAGATATTTGTCTCTACATAAAAACTTTACAATAGTGATAACAGTATGATGGAGAGAAGCAGAAAGATTGACCCTTAGGGCCCTGCATATTATCTTGAGTTGTCTGACAGCAGTATCACAAGATAAATGAAAACAAACATTGACTCTTCCTTCTCATCTCCACGTACTTAATTATGCTTTATTCTGACAAAACCCTATACTTTAAATAAACAACATGAACGTACAATTCTATGCTCTCATATAGGACTTCATATGAGATTGTAATTAATTCAGGAAAATAGTGTTTTCTACTATGGAATTCCCCAAAGCAATTTTTTACTGCTATTTTCAACAGATTTTTATTATTTCAGCATTGTTCTCTCTGTGAAAAGCACCCAAGACTGATCACATGCTCTCACATACGCAGCCTATGGAATCCATTCACTGTAATAATCCAGTGTAGGCTTAGAGAAGTAGTGAGGTTCTCATCCACACAGCTGTGGTTCATTTGAGGTTTTACTTGGAATACCAGGATATCTAGTTTCGCCTCTGTACCAGTTTTTTACAGAGGAAAATAATTTGACATTATCTTTTCTTCAATTATTTTGTATACTTCTTGCTTTCTCTTCTTTGGCTTCCTTTTTAGGCAAATCTAATTGAAATGTGGTAGGCTTATTTGTTTTATTAAGTTACTGTAAAAATAAAATGCATCTTCAGTATGTTTAGTGAAAATATGTAATTAAGTGTCAGCAAAGGAAATCTAATAATTCATTTTAATTTACAACTTTTGGGTGGATTAAAGTGTTATATGTTTTCAGTGTAAGAGTGCAGGTTTCCTTTGCATGTCAAGAAGAAAAAGTAGGGCTTCTAGGAACTAAATTTCTCTGGTGAACAATTCTTCCATTATTTGTGTTTCTTTACAAATAGCCAGATATATTATAGGTGTCTTTCATAATGTTGGATAGTTTAGTCCTTTTTTTTTTAGTAGGGACCTGATATTTGCCTGTACTAAACAAGTACATCAAAATAAAGTAACTGGAATCTAGTTATTGCATTTATCCATGCAAAACTTGCACTGAAAAGCACTTCTACAAGAGAAGCTTGCTCATGTAACACCAACCTGGAAAAAGTAAGCTGCTTCTTTTTTTTTTTTTCTGTATCTGAGATACATGTAGTATTCCACAGAAATAACACAATATTTTGCTTGTAAGCAGTTTGATACAGGTCTTGGAAATCAAATTAAGAAAACTTTGCAGGTGCAGTGGAATTCAGAGGAACATAGCCATCTGCCAAAGACCCCTATTGGGACTGATTCCTGATTCTCCTTAATTCCAAAGTTGTCTTTAAGTTCATGAATAAAGTATTGAAATGTCTCCAGAAAGGGCTCAGATTCTTTTCAGAGTTTTCTGCAATGCCTTGAATCAAAGATCAGGCCAATTTTGTGCAGGAGAATAATACACTATCAAAGTCCTTAAGGAGCTTCAGCAGGAGACATTAGCTTCCAGAGCCCTGTGGTGTGAGCCAAGGTATTGTTCAGGATGCAAAACATGGTGGTTCATAGGGTGAAGGCCACGAAAAAGCTAGCCTTCAGCTTTTCACCTAGATTTCTGTCAGCATTTTTAAGGTTGAACTGTTAGATAAAGCACCTGTACACCTCTAAGTCACCCTTGCATATAGGCACATCATCAAGTTTCTCTAATCAAATGAAAGAAGACCAGCAGAAATCTCAGGGAATGCACCCTCCCTCTGGAGTGAATGATGGAAAATAAAAACCTTTCAACTGATAGAAAAAAATGTTTAGAGGAAGTTATTTCCAAAGACAATATCTAGCAGCACCTTTTAGCAAGTTTCCAGATTAACTCCAAGACTTTGTTCCAGGGCAATTTACTAATTTCCAAACATGATTGGGAGTCTAGCTTTTGAAATCCAAGTTTCAGGATCCAAGCTGGTCTAACAGCAGGAGCTGTTGTCTATTCTACCAAAATGGGAACATGATGAAAATCTGATAATACTGTAAAGGCTCCAATGACAGTTTCATGGACTTACTGTAATAATGCATCCCATGAAGGAGCTAAAATGAAAAAAAATCTATCCTGGGCAGATCTCTAATCTTAAAGTATAAATCTAGTGAGTAACAAAACACTAAAGCAAAGCTTTGTCTAAAATTTATCTATAATAAGTTTGGGACAGTTGGTTAATAATTTATCTCATATACTTTAAAAGTAATGGTAGCATCCACTGATACACTGCATCTCTAAAGTAACTTTCTGAAGGAACTCAGTAGGAATGTGCATAAATAAGAAAGATGTATGTGACTATTCTTCCTGTGAGGTATATAGAGAAGTCACATCCATCCTTTTGTCAGGGGATCTTTTGCTAATCCAGTAACAAAATTGAAATATGCCAATAGAAACCTTAAGAAGCAGACTGATGCAGACAATTAATTGCAGTTCAAATGGTTCATATTCACCTAAGAGAAGGAATGCAGGCTTTACAAGAGAATATTGTTCCTACCCCTCTTTACCATAGGAAAACCCCAAATCTTACCTTTCATCATTCTGCTCACTGGTTTCTGTCACCGAGTGTAAGGCAATGAAGATTTATTTCTTGAGCTCCCAGGTAATTATAAAGTAAGATAGTTTCCAGGGACTGGGGGCAGTGTTATCCAAAGTAATTTCTCCAGTAACATAGAAATAATTTTTCTGGTAACACAGAAATCACTGGAAAAATTGGGTAAATATACTGGACTATAAGTAAAAATACAAATCAGGCTTATATAGGAAATGTTCACCCAAGTCAAGCAACACAATTTAAAGTACATTTACTTGAAATACACAGTGTGGTTCCATACAGACTTTGCAGGACATGGTTGTTTGTAGTGGTAGTCTTATCATTAGAAAACTCATTTTACTAGGTTTATGGCACTTTAGAAGATACAACTGTCTCTTTACTTGGTGTTGCATACATAACACCAGCCTGAGAAGTCATCTCATCCAGAATTCACATGGTTTCTGGGAAATGCAGCCAATACTAAAGGATATCACAGGTCACAATATTTCTAAATTGATCTTTGGAGACATCTTTTTGCAACAAGATGATATTTAGAATTTCCTGGCTCATTTGAAGGAAATTTGCACAGTGTCTATGCAAGCATTAAAGTTGAACTAAGTTCTGTTTTCTTAATTCTGTAGCTAGCCAATAGATACCACTCACTCCCAGTGGAAATGGGATATGACAGTTTTCATCTGGTGAAGCGATAAACAGTATTGTTGAAGGAAACAGATCTCTCCTTTCAAGAAGACAAAGAGAGGGAAGTGTATCTGGCTTTGGCTTAAGCCCTGGCTATAAAGAGGGCTGTTCGCTCTCTCTCTGAAGTGCTATATGTACCTTTCTGGTTACAAGTAAGCAGTAAACATGTTTAAGGTTGGAGAGAACAGTCCTGGGGTTATGAGTGAGAAAAGTTTGCTAGTCCTGGAGGCAACCATCAGCAACGATTGAGTATTTAAGTGAAGGAATGGAGGGCATAAAGCTAAAAATGGCCCACCGGCCCTTAATTTCCTGTAGTTGGTCATGCCTTTCTGGAAATTTTAAACTTGTCTTTGCTTTTCTCTTGGTTCTAGGGAAGGGGACTGTATTAGGGAGGGGGGAAGATGCCTGAAAAAAAATGTGAAACCTATAAAGAGACAGCTGAAATCAGTTTTCTGCACTAGCCTTTGATTAGCTGTTCTCCAGCTCTAAACCCCTGAAGCTAAAAGAACTAAAAAACCCAGCCATAAACAATGAACGCTTTGAATTAGCTTCTCTTCATATGTCATGCAAGAGGAGAGGAGTGACATGCCCGCAGTGAATAGCCACACAGAAGGTCAGTGGAATCTGCAACAAAATCCAAGGGTGGAAACTAATAGCTAAAAGCATCTTCAGGACTCTTAAGAAAAGACACATTTAAATCAAGACATTTGTTAATTAAACTAGTAAAACATTTGTTAATGGGGGAGAACAGCCACAAGTTAAACCTGCCCGAGTATACAGTGGTGTTGAGGGCTCCAAACTCTGTCCCTGTGCAGTCCAATGCTTTTGACCCATTTCCTTCAGCGTTCAGCCTCCCCTAGGGTCATGTCCCACTCCTCGGGGATGCAAGGGGACAACAGATCTAGAGGAAAGTAAATATATCCAATACAGGAAATTCAATCCATCCCCTAGAAGATTTTGTTCCTCAAAACATCAGTAAAGCCTCAAAACAGCAGGTGACTATCTCTTTCAACTAAGAATGAAAAAAAACCTAAAAAGATCTTACTAGTTGATAACAGGCTATCCATTCTGAAGAAACCACTAACACTCTGAAATCATAGTGTTGCTCTGAAAGCCATTCAGTCAGGCCCATAAAGATCCAGGTTTCAAGTCCACAACTGGACTTCTCACACACTGTGTTTATTTAAACAAAAAGATCAAGGCAGATGCTTACAAGAGAGCTAGTGAAGAATTTATTTTTTTTTAAAAAAGGAAGCATTTACACTAAGATGGTCAGAGAAGACCTTAAAGACATAAACCAGACAAATCTTAGGAAAAAGTTAAGGATTTTTTTGCTAGAGATAATCTGTTCCAAATCTTGTTTGTGGGAACCAGCTATTATGAGGATCAATTATGAGGCAAGTGATTTCTTTTTTTTTTTTTTTTTACCATTTTGAATCATTATTTAACTATCCACCATTATTTTTCCCTTAAGTTTTCTATTTCTGATTTTCTTTCAGTTAATAATTTATATTACTGGTATTACAGACAATTTGGTGCCCCAGAGAGATTTCTTAACACCAGCAATTATCACTAAAAGCAGTAACTTCTTCATAGCCCCTTTTTACATAAATTTCTTTAACATGTAAGGAAAAAAAATATGAACTGAGAAGATTTTAGAAGTTGCCCAGAAGATGTCAGCAGTGCCAGCTTCTGGAAGTCCAGCGGGCAAGTGTTTAAAAAAAGATAAGTAATATAATCAAAGAAGCAACATTCACCTGTACAAAATCCTTCCCACATCATCTTCATTTATTACACATACTGTTACATTAGCATAACTAAAGCTAATCCTAACCTAACAATAAAAGAAAATCTTGGATACATGAAAAAGGAAAAGCCTGTTCCTAGCTCTGCATCTCTAACCCTACTTCAGGGTTTTGCTCACATTTACCATCTAGGAAAAAACAGCATGTCACTTCTTGAAATTAAAATAAATAAATTAGAATTAAGGACACTGAATTTTATAGAGTCAAGCTACGTTTTCATTTTTTTCTCATTTGGCATTCTACACAAGTGCAAGAAGAAGGGAATCCATATTTCATTTTAACAATCCTTTTTTAAAAAGCAGAAAGAAAAAACAAAACTGCTTTGGGTCACATGTGAATTTCTGTCTACTCCTCGACTGTTATGCTCACCATGCTCCAGGAACAGAGTCTTCCAGAGTCTGAAGACATGCATGGCTCAGGATGGACTTTTTTTTTTAAAAAATTTCTCTAGTAAGAAAGAAAATGTATGTTAAAGTGAAGTTGCTCATTTAGCCAAAGAGGTGCTCAAAAAACCAGTCAGATAGTTATAAGTAGATGTGTACTTTCATAGATGCAAAAGCATATATACAGCTACCATTTTCCCTGTGCATGCACATGGTTCAGAAAGCTCTCTGTCTCCAATGGTTTCTTTGTGTCTTAAGAGTCTATTGCTAAAGTGTAGTTGGCAAGTATAGATCATTTACTTTCAGGTATGAAGGAGGAAATACGTAATCAGTGTTTGCACTTACAAGATTATCAATGGAAAGCATGGAAAACTTGGATGTACAAGGAAACGTTTATTCACTGCTAACAGATGGTGTTTTTTGTCAGCCCTGACTCTGTTTCAATAAAGGCATTTTTCTATAAAAATGCTGCTACAGAACAATATAGTAGATGTTTCCTACTATCCCCGAAAGCTAGATGATTCCCTATTTTCCCTTACATGTGCCACTAATTTCAGTGGCACATGTTAGAAATTGCTGTAATACCAGTGTTATAAAATGAATATGGCCATGGAAAATGTGCACAAGAGACACAGCAGCTACCGTGTTTTCCCTGTATGTTCTATATTATAAGTGCTGGACCCTTTCCATTAGAAGACCTGTTTTCAGATGCCCAGTTTCAGCCACATTATTGAAATTTTTCATGCCAGGGTTCTGACCCAAGACAATTTAGGGGAGAACATTTTCAGCTCTACTTGTTCAATCATTTCCAAGAGTCATCTTGAAGCATTCCGGTGATTTTCCCCTTAAACAGGTCCTGTGTTTCTGGACTTTGGAGCAAGTAGTTTGGTGGGATGGTTACTCTGTCCATAATGTGCCAGAGGAGATGAAGCTGATGTGGAAAGGAGTAAGGATGGGAGAAGATGGAGTGGGGAAGGGAAAAAGAGAATCCACAAGTTGTTGGCATGAGGATGGTGAAAGCAGTCCTTATCCCTTCTAAGGCTGGGAATGGAAGTGTCTTGGGATGCAGAACACTAAAACTGGAGGAGAAAATGCAGAAGGGAAAGCTTGGGAAGGAGGTAGTAAATGAGAAGGGGAAAGACTAAGCAAGGAACAATGCTCCGGGGGAAGGTGAAGGTGGCAGAACAAAGTGCGTAAGAGCAGCTGAGGAGCCCAGAGCATGCTGATATGAGACAGGGAGCACTAGGGGGAAAATTTCAGATGGCAGGCCTGGAAGGATTGTCTGGGTAAGAAAAATTACACTGGATGATGGAAAAATGGGGAGGAAGATACAAAATCAGGGAAGAGGCAGGCCTGGCACAGAAACAGATGAGAGGAGAAAGATAGAGCAGAAGGTTAGAATTGGGGCTGGAAAGAAGTGTCAGAAGAACCTATGTGAAGAAAAAAGGCAAAAAAAAAAAAGCAGCTGTCAAAATAATGTTTTTGTAAAGTGAAGGGATCAAAAGCTAGAAAGTTTCAGATTAAGGCTGCCTGTGTAACCCTAGC
The DNA here is from genome assembly GCF_003259725.1 of Athene cunicularia. Classification (NCBI taxonomy): domain Eukaryota; kingdom Metazoa; phylum Chordata; class Aves; order Strigiformes; family Strigidae; genus Athene; species Athene cunicularia. The sequence goes on along the minus strand of NW_020799095.1, from coordinate 15,631,196 downwards.
TCAGGTTTTTTTTAGGGTATTTTTATCACAGCACTCAGATTAGCAACTGTTTGCTTTCATGGCACTTCATCATCACAAGGAAATCAAAAAGAGGCTCAACAAGCCATAGTCTATTTTGCTAGAAGAACAACCAAACAAAATAAGATGTCTGAATTTCTTTCAGCTTTATAGTTGGTCTCTTGTACCTGTTCCAAAACACACTCAATATCAGCTGTATCAGAAGGTAAATGTTAATGTTCAAAAGACCACAACAAGGGATATGAAACATTATGATTACCCACGTGCATCAAAGAAAACACAAAGAGGAGATAATGTTGGTAAAAACAGTTTTTCAAAGTGTAAAAGTAACAGAGAAACTGGCATTGGAAGAAACAGTAACAGAGAAACAGTTCATTGCAAAGAAAATGCTGCAGTATGCTCCAGGTAAGTGTAAGTCATCAATAACATAATCCTTTCCTGAAAGTGATATACTAGGAAACAACAGATAAGCAAGCAACACACTGGAAGGCAGGCAGAAGCATATTGCAGGGAGATCTCTTTTAGGGCAAAAAAAAAAAAAAAAAAAAAAAAAAAAAAAAGGAGGTATTGCAGAACTAAGAAAGTTTACCAGGCTGCAGAAAAATACAGAGAAAATATTTAAAACATTGCAAATAACTAAGATTTGCATCAATAGCTTATTTATTTGGACCATCAAGAGTCGGGGCCTCTATACAATCAGAAGAAAAAGTCTAGTCACAAAATCCCAAAACAAAACAGCAAGGCCAGAAGGTATAGGCAGTATGGAGCAGTACTAACTGAAGAAAGTGTAGGCTAACTTTTCTTCAATTGTTCCTAGTCAAATTCACTATACTTTCACTTACAGTGCAGCAAAGAAATGTGGATATTACCAACAATGCTGTTTTGCCCCTTTTAAATGCAACAAAACTCTTCAACTAGGATTCTGCCCAAATAATAGTTTTAATTTCTTTAAGACTCGAAAATGGCGTATTTCAATAAAAAGAAAACAAGAATTTCTGAAATAGTCTGCCTTATTTCCCAGAAACTTTTAAAACCTTCTACATCCTATTGTCAGTGGTGATTGAAGTATTTACAAAGTTCCCTTTCCCATGGCTTTCTCTCAAAGTCCCTTCTGATAGCAAGACTTCAGAGGATGAATGCGTTTTAAAATCCACTCTTTCTTTATCAAGCATCCTGAAGAACCAGAAAAGATGCAGTGAAATGTCTTCCTCTCTTTTAACAAAGTGCATTTTTCAGCTTTTTTTAATTTAACGGTTACATACTTCATTTAAGGGTCACTGTTGTCAAAGAGTTAGTCAGAAAAGATGCTGCGTCCATTGAATTCTTTTGATGCCCCCTGCAGGCCACGCTGGATAGGAAGCCTAAATCCTCGTAGAAAAAAAACCCTGTAGGTAGTATCAAAATACCCATTTTATTAAGAAATAGAGCTGCTTCCATTTTAGCTTGACTCACAGACTTAGTGATACACAGATCTTCCTGTTCCAACACGCACAAGCAAAATGCAAAACAGTTCTAGATTCCTTCTTGCTGACCTAATTAGGCAGAATAATGAAGGCTGACGAAGCAACGCAGGATGGAGATGTGTAATGCCAAATACGGTGGTAAAATCGGAGGCGCCTGTGGTACATGAGACTTGGAGGAGTCCCCATCCCTGTGGGGACATGCAGCTTTGCTGTTTCTAACCTAAAGATGCCAGTCTGTTGTCAAATGCTTTGACACATGATAGTGACTAATACAGATGAGCAGACTTCTGAAATTAGTCAATGGCAGGGCTAATGTGGAGCCAGTCACCTTCAAGAAGCTGAGGGCTTCTCGTTGTGGTGGCTTCTCCCTACTGAATGTCCTCCAAGACTTTATAGTACCTGCCTGAGAGTCAGTCATTGCTGGTGTCTCTTCTCTAACTTGGTGCAGAGTATCAGGATCCTTGGGGACAAATGCGATAAAACTGCACTTGCTGGTTATTTTTCATTATTTTCCTTTTTAACCTTGGAGACTGCACACATTATACATTTCTCATAAGGGATCTATTTTGCTAGCAGTTTGGAAAAGGGCGGGTTTCTGAGATGAAATATTCTACTTCAGTACTCAGGAGAAGGGAGAAACTGTAATCACACATCATTAAATGAATCACCCCACTACCCTAGCAGGATGTAACAGGATACAGTGTGCTGCGAAAACCTGCTTCAGAAAGTTAAAATGACTCTTTCTTTAAATAACAGCATCAATCACCCATCATTTTTTTGGAGAAAACATACACAAGACCTGGAAGGCATGAAGTGAATATGGTGGAATAATTCCCAGCTAAAGAATATTAAGGGGATGGATTAAAGAAGAAACAGAAGACAGAAATTTCTGAAGGATGTTTGTGAGATGAGTTGCAAGGAAAAGAATAGCAATGAGAATAGATAATTAGCAGTGGGAAATTAGTACAAAGGAATGTAAGGTTCTCATAACCTTTTAGTTCCTGCTCTCATCTGGTTTTTAGGGGAAAAAAAGCCCCCTGAAACAGGTCATTGAAGTTTGATGAAAGCACACAGGTTGATTTGGGATCATTCTGGACCTCTTAAATCAACCTGCGCCTGTTTGGAGCTCACATGCAGCTGATGAGAATATGATGGGTAGGAGAGAAAGGACACAATGTGCAAGCAAGCCTCTCCAGAGAAATCGCTGCTATTATCTGGTCTGCATTACACAGATGTTAACTCCAAGCTATTCTATGCACTTGTTTGATAGGTAGTGTCTAAGGTATAGTGCTTTTCTTCTGAAATGTCATCTTCCTATTGTGAATAGTGAAAGAACTGCCATGCTGAGGCTTGGAGGTGGGTTGTTTTATTTCATAGGGTTTATCTCTGCCAGCCTCTCACATGATAACTCTGTCTTGGCAGAGAGTACTCAGAAGAGATTGTTGTTTCAAGTCTTGCACAGTTTAGAAAAACTGGAATAACTTTTCAAATTTATTCCTTGGGGGGACCAACCAAGCTTAATTTCCTTCCCAAAGAGTAAGAGGAAATTAAAACAAGTGTTTAAAAGGAGTGAAGTAAATGCTCAAAACATTTTGTGAGAAAGTCTGTTTTAGTTAACGCACACACACAATTGTGATAAAGCTTTCAAGGCGTTATCTATTTTACTCATACACTGAAAATTCAATATATTTACAATTCAGAGTACTTCTTTGTACAGAATATTGTTTACCTCAAGACTTCTTTCTGATTTATTCTGCTGAGGTGACAGTTCTGATTCAGACTTCTTCACACCACAAAAAAAGTGGCTGGGTGAGGAAAAACCCTGCTTTCAGCAGACAGAAATAGGCTCTTGTTCAGCTGTACAGGGTGCCAATGGGCAGACACAGTCATTCAGTTTAGTGCGTCTGTCATTATGATGCAGAAACTGATGGACAGAGATTTCTTATCCATGACGAATGGTTGAAGAAGAGTAAGAAGAGGACAGACCAGCATTGTGCATCCTATTCCTGGAGTAAATATTACCATGTGGGCATCTTAAACTTAAAGAAGTTAATCCTTTACAGACTATGAAGAAATGGAGTATAGGGGAAAACCCACACAATCAGCATCTTAATTTAGGGTAAGTGCCATGAAGACTTTTGTTCCTGCTTCAGTCTGTGGGATGCCCAGCCCAGTGTGCAGCATAAGATTTGCACAGTAAACCCTTGGAATCCAGCTGAAACCTTCCCCAGGGAAAGCGTGATCCAGGAAATGTTTTGTCCCTCAAGCACATCACTAGGCCACTGCATTTATTCTCCTTACCTTGCCCAACTCTGACTGAGCACACATGAGTTAAGGTCCAGAAGAGGAATAGAAGTGATTCTCCCTTAAAATAGAATGTGTAAAATGGGGGGGGG
>NW_020799095.1:15605587-15627269 GCF_003259725.1 Athene cunicularia | reverse complement strand
AAAAGATAAGTAATTTAGCTTACTAATGATCTTATTTCTTCTGGCATGAGGCATATAACTTGAATTAGTTTTGTAGGATCCTGGGTTTTGATAGGTATTTAGTAGCCATTAGGAAAAATGTAAGCATTTTTTAACTTGTTATGAGAGAGAATGAAAATTAAAACCTCTTTGGCTAATGCAAGTTGTAGCTCCCATGATTTTGCTTTCCAAATTTTCAGGAAGTTTTCAGAGCAGAGGTGTCATGTTTCCCAGAATTCCTTTAAGAATGAATTGCTTTACAGTGAATTCAATAATATTTCAAGCACCAGCCCAGTTAATGAACTGTGCTGTTGTCGTATGAGCTGTACATTAGGCTATATCATTGCAGTCTCATTTAATCTCTTGCTTTGATTCTTAATTCTTGCAGCTTCAGAAACTGGATGTGACAAGGCCTTCCAGATCCCTAGTGAAGGCTAGGCAAGGAGTCTATAAAGTTGCTTTCACTGTGTTGCCATTTTCAAAAGGAGGGGTAAGCAAGAGCAGCTGCCCTGGATCTCCTCTTGATGGCTTGCAGTCCTTGATCTCTCTGAACACAGACTGCTGCCGATTTCTAAGGTCCCACACAACTCAGCAAAGCCAGCAGAGCTGTTGCTTTAGATGCTGTCATTTAATCATCCAAGATAGGAAAATGTATCACAGATCTGAGACAAGAAAAGAATTTTCTGCTGTGCTTACTTTGCTTTGCTTAATGGTCTATCATGTCATTCCATTTTATCCCCATCTTAACATGCTATGAAGAATCCTCTAGGCACCCTTAATCTAATATCTCCTGCAGAACAAATTGCTTTCACTTCTTTAAGATGTTCTCACTTTCACAGTAATACAACAGAGGAAAATAAAGTTTCTGATGATTTATGGCAGGAAACAGATAACATGCCCTCCTGGCATCACTGAAGGAGAAGCGGAAAGCTTTCATAAACACATTTCTAAAAGGCAAGATCAGAAACAGTATGTTGCAACTTCAGAAAGGCCCCAGCGACAGAGTTTGCATTTATGTCCTGAACCTCGTGCACTTTGGGATTGTTCAGCTCTCAGATACAGATCTAAGGCTGCTTTTCCATGATATTACAAGCTAATCCTGAATTTTCTAAAAGGTTTTATGTGTTCATATCACAGTTGTTTCCCAAAAAATGGCAAATGAGAAGAAAAGAAAAAAAAAAGCAGCAAAACCTAGGAGGACTAAGAGTGGCTGGAAAGCTATCTGGGTTGGTTGGGTTGGTCAACAGCCAGCTGCATATAAGCCAGCAGTGTGCCCAGGTTGCTAACAAGGCCAATAGCATTCTGGCTTGTATCAGAAATAGTGTGGTCAGCAAGACTAAGGAAGAAATTGTCCCCCTGTACTTGGCACTGATGAGGCTGCACCTTGAATACTGTGTTCAGTTTTGGGCCCCTCACTACAAGACACTGAAGTGCTGGTATGTCCAAAGAAGAGCAACAAAGCTGGTGAAGGGTCTAGAGCACAAGTCTTATGAGGAACAGCTGAGGGAACTGAGGCTGTTTAGCCTCGAGAAAAAGAGGCTGAGGGGAGACCTTATCTCTCTCTACAACTACCTGAGAGGAGGTTGTAGTGAGGTGGGTGTCAGTCTCTTCTCCCAAGTAACAAGAGATAGGATGAGAGGAAGAGTCTTCAAGTTGTGCCAGGGGAGGTTTAGATTGGATATTAGGAAAAATTTCTTCACCAAAAGGGTTGTCAATCATTGTAACAGGCTGCCCAGGGCAGTGGTTGAGTCACTATCTCTGGAGATATTAGAAAGACATGTAGATGCTCAGGGACATGGTTTAGTGGTGGACTTGGCAGTGTTAGGTTAATGGTCGGACTTGATGATCTTAAGAGTCCTTTCCAAGCTATTTAGGTCAGAGGTCTTTTTGTTCTGTGTATTCAATGCCCTACAAACCTTTGCTCAGGACCTTGAGACTGTAGGAAGAATACTGAAGGAACATTTTAGCTATAAAAATTCTCCCAAGAAAAGCCCCAAGGTCTTGGTAACACCAAAACATTTTTCAAATGTATGTTGGTTTCAAATAAATATTCACCTAGTACAGAAAAATAAGCTTGATCCTTTTCACATTATCAAAGGACAAAAAAATGTCTAAACATAGTTTCATCTAAACCTGAAATGGTGTTTCTGACTGTTCAAGAATTTCCATCAAATAACACATACATTTTGTGGAGCTTGGCTTCAAATGTTATTCCAACAGAGAATAGATAGTAAACGTTCCTTGAGGCCTTCTGACATTAGATTTTGCAGAGGAAAAGAAGGAAGGATTTTTCCTAAATTCATTTATGTTTTCATAAGGATTTAAATACTACAATACAGCAGTAGGATACCAGGGCCTGTAGAAGGTCCAACATTTTCACAGCTCAGGGTTCAGGGAAAGGTAGTTCACAGATGGATGTATTTCCATAACACCACATGTGCAAAGCTGGCAATAAAAAATAAAACCTGCTGTCCATTTGAAGACAGGATCTGTGGTGAGGTACAGCTGTTTGTTTGAGCTAAAACACTGCAAAATAAACCAGCTAACCAACATCACAAGTTTTCACCCACACCCTAACATGTCCATTCAAGGCTTTAATTGCATTTATAACAGAGACCAGAAAATATGCTACAGGAGGGCTGGAACAAAGACCAGCTTCTGTGACTAAGGAAAAACAGACCTATATGTGCTAATTCAAAAGGCCATGAAAACTGTGTGAGGTTGGAGAGGATGGGAAGGAAGATGGCAACAGAACGAAAATAGTATTAATATGTGAATAACTGATAGTCTTCTGGAGATTGTCTGAGTCCTGGGGAAAAAGAAGGAAAAGGTATTTGTTATCACTGAAATGAAAATCTGAAAGAACTGTGTGGTGAGCAAGGTTGCTCGATGGTTTTGGACACAGGATAGGCCATTCAGCCTCAAGGCTTTGGGATCTGAATCAAGAGAAACAATCTAAAGAAAGGATTGGAGTCACACAGTTGTTGGTGCTGTTTAAATGACTCATTAATTAAAACTCCAAGCCAGCAGAAGAAAGTGCCAGATTTTATTGATTCTCCCACTTTTAGAATCTGAAACCAGTACTGCTTGTTCCCCATGAGAGATTCATTCTGATTTTCCTGCGCATACAAAAGGACTACAGCAGGCAGCACGGAATGGTCCATGCTCTAAAACAGTTTACAAGCCAGTGTTGGAGTGAGAAGACAAACGACAAGGTTTCCTCTCAACTGCATGGAGTAAAGAGAAATCCCAAGGAAAACAAAGAAATAGAACTTCTTCACTCATCTGCAACTCCAGTTTACTGAAAATTGTCACAAACTCACAAAATATTGTACATGGAGCCTCATTCATACAAATTTTATAACAAGCAAATTTGTTTCTCTCATGTTGGTCTTTATAGATTATGATATAGGCCTCGACAGGTTAGACAGAGGCCTTGGTTAATCAGTGGATTAATTTGGGTTCAGCAGTTATGTTGGAATAGGGCTGTTTTGTCTTTCATAACCTATTGCAGTATTCATTTGTACTGCAAAGACTGTAGCAGAAGTAAATTGGTGGTTACACCTACAGGTATTTCTCAACCATAAGAAGAGGATGAGCTTATACCATTCCCTTGATCTGCCACTCCATTTTTAAAGAAAGCCATTGCTGGAAAAAGCAGTTGAATTGCAACATCGCTAAAACCTGAGAAAAAGCTGCAGCTTGCTCCTGCATCTGGATTAGTGGAAGTGATTCATTTGAAGATGATACTAACTGTTCAGTAAGCATTGTTCACTCCCTGACTTCTTTACAAGGCAGAAATCAATGCGGACTGCTCCATTCACCAAGCACAAGTCATTACAATTTAATTTGCAAGCACATTCTGATTTCCTGACATGACCGTTGTACAGACTGCTCTGGAAAGATATTTCATGCAAGTCAGCTATGTACTTTACCACTGGCTTAATGCTAATTGCACTGCACAGACCATGGGAAGAAGACACTTAAGAGCAAACTCTTGTGCTAGGACTTCTTGCAGCACAGCAGCAAGAAAGTAAGGCTGGGAATCAGTCTCCTGGAATTTCAGTCACACACGAAAGCTTAAAGAAGCATATGCTTTTTGAACAAGCTTCTTATAGTGCTCAGACTGATCTTGCTGACCCACTGTTTTCACAAAAGCCTGCTTTTGAAAATTAATGTCCTTTGGATAATTAATTGATATTAAAGGAATTTGAGAGCAAAAGCAACCTGCTGGGTTCTTCTTGACCACAGCCCAAAGATACACCACTCTGGTTAGTGTGATTAGGAAGACATCATTAGCTTGCAGCTGCCCTGCAGAACCATTAGTCCATATTGTTGCCTCTCTCCGGGAACAGTTGCATGCAGGTAATATAGATGAATGCTATCAGTTAATATCAGTTATTATGATCCCATAACAAAATCATACATGGCAGGGGTTTATTTTGAACCAAATCACTTTCACATCATCGTAGAAAGTTAATAATATTACATGTGAAGGGAAGGTTAAAGTCACTTTTTTTCAAAAATAGCTGCTATAACTCTTAGTAAATTAATATTTTTTCAGATGATCAAGAAAGTTCAAGTGTATAGTAAAGACTGTTTTTTCTTCTGACAAATCCATGTAAAAACACACTGGATACAATGGAGACAGATGCTTAGTATTGTAGGCCTGATTCTTCAAATCAGAGAAGCTACTTGCTAGGCTGCTGCTAGTGTAATCTATTAAGCACCCTTAATCTGACAAATGAAGGACAACAGCATTATAGTAATGGTCTTCCTATCCACTTATAAAGCCTGCAAAGGGGCTCTGAGGACTGTCACTGTCATCCCACTCCAGAAGCAGCTTTGCAGCTCTCCCTCCCTCACATCACTGCAGCTGGGTGTGCAGGACAGGAGCAGAACTGTCAAAGCTGTGCTTCCCATCGCCTCGGGCACACACTGAGAGCAACATGCTGCATTCTCAGCTACATGTCAGGATCGGGCTATTGCTTTCCACTTTGATTGTCTCTCAGAAAGACCAAACTTGCAACGTGGCTTTCTTATGCCAGCAATACTAAAATTCATTTATCATGCTGATTTCAGTCAGGGTGTTAGTTACTCTGCCAGGACAGTTGCCAGCCCTCAGTCATTCTTCCTGTATGAGTTTCCCAAATGCTTACTTTTAGACTGTGTATATGTGGGTCCAGTGGTTATTTTTGTTCTTCTAAGCATTTTTTAAATTCCTCCCCAGTTCAGCACAGTGACACCTGATGAAAAGCAGGTGAGCGGGAGGCTGTTTAAATGCCCCTCGCCCAGCTATGCAGCAGGCCATGCTACTTGTAGGCTTCTGCAAGTAAGGGAGATGGATCAGAAAATAACACTAAACTGTGCTTTTGCAGCAGTATGAGAAGCACATTAGTTCCACTCATACAAACCCAGTCAACCTTCTGTGAACAGACTCCCTGTCACTGGAAGTTTTTCAGTGCCTTTAAAGAAGGAAACAGCAGGAAGGCTCAGTCTTGAAAACACAACTAGTGACTAGAAAACCAGGGCGGTCCAGGGCCGCTTCTGATATAGAATACCCGTGAGTCACTTCTTGAATATTCTTGATTTGATCTTGTGTGTGGCAGTACAGTGACCTTGCGGTGTTTCAGTCATCACTCTGTGTTGTCCTAGGTGCAGCACTCTGAAAATCCTGGGATGGTTTTGTTCCATGGCCTTTGCTTTTTGGAGGCTGGGGTGGCTGGGAGGGTCACAGGTGGGACTTCCACATCCACACCTGTGGAAGGACTTGCTGAAAACACAGATACACACTGAGAAGTGAATGAATGCACCAAACCAAAAATTAAGTGCAGTACCATGTCGAATCAACAGAAGTTACAGAGCTCCTTCCTTTTAATCCATGTGACACTGCTGCAGCCTTTTGTCTCAGGAAGAAAGGATGCAGCAAGATGTTTCTGCTGAAGATGTTAACTATTTATAAAGCTAAGTCCCTGATGCAGCTAGGGGAACAAGTGGAACTCACCTCTAAATGGGAGCCCTTGGTTCAGCAGTCTGCCTAAAGACAAGCTTTCTTACATGGGTAAAATGTGTATCTAATATGTCAGCTAGATATTTTGACAGCATGGTGTTTGTGTGTTGCTTGTGCTTTAACCATCTGGTAAGCACATTAATTCCTCCAAAGAAGGGAGAGACAGCGACAAGCACAGACAGATTTACACAGTTTACATTACGGCTTTACACCCAACCGTGGGGTCGCAGCAACGCACCCCTGGAGCAGAGTTTGGCAGCAAACACCACCACGTCAGAGGAGACCAGACACAACCCTTGCACTCACAGGGACCTCATTTCTTCCTCTCTCAGTGGCTGGCACGGATTTGTAAGAAGCACAAATATGAGGAAAATAACCCGGAGCAGACCGTCTGTGGGAGGTGCCATCAAGGCTCTTGGAAGTGCTACCACAGCACACCACAATGTGCCAGTCTAGTTCAATCACTGTTTCCACAACATAGCAGGAGAAAGTCACAGGAAATTGTGTGAAAGGAGTAACAACGCGGAGAGGACACCAAAACCAACTCTAACACAGTTTAGGGGAAACCAACACAAATAAAAGCTGGCAGGCTCTACCCAGCAGGGTGGTAGATCTGCTTTCAGAAAACAGGCAGGAAAGGTGTGAGGGAACATAACTTCCTTTCATAATTGTTGGTTCTCCTACCTTGGCACAAAAAGAAAGCACACAGATTTTATACTCTGGCTGACTCCAGGTCACTGGAACAAAACACTTCCTTTTATTTAAACACAACTGCTAAACAAAATTCTGCTACTCCTGCAAGAGGTGCTGGTAGGTAAGCTTTCCCCTTGTCAAGTCTGAGATGCTCACAGGCGACTGCACCAGTTGGTAGGCTGGGGATGACACAGTCTCAACTTCTTTTTTGGCAACGAATATTTCTGTCCTCCCCTGTTAACCTCATTTAAGGTTTCGCATGAGGCAGTAGGGTCAGTCCCCTAACTAATATCATCCCTGTCTCCCTGTTCTCTTCCACTGTTGCAGCCTAGAGTTGTTTCTCTAGTCAAACAGGTTCAGGTGTAAAGAAACCTACATCTAAAACCCTTCACTGTGATTTGCCATCACTTACAGTTAAGGCAGTTTTTGGTTTTGGCAGTGTCACCTTACATCATCAGAAATTTCACCCCATTTCAGCAAAAGCAGCCAAGCTTTTTCATAAGGTGCACCAAGACGACTAAACTGCTGATATTCAGGTTTCCACATCTCAGAGTGCAGGTGACAGATAAGTATTATAAAAGGATCAGTTAAGTGACTTTCAGAAAAAATGTTTGGGTCTTTGCTAATGACATTAAGTGACATGTGAATGCTCTGAACTTTTCATGGCCAGCAAGCTACAGTTTAGAAAAAAAAAGATAAAATTCCTCTAGTTTGGGTCTTTCAGATGAATGCAAACCAAAACACTGTTAAGATAGTAGGTAATAGACATTAGACATAGTCTGTTCCATAAGTGATCACACAGGCTTTTGTATTCCCCAAACTTCACACTTAAACATAGTTATTTTTACTGTTGTTTTTTATGTGACTTCAAAGATAGGATGGAAAGACAACTGAGTGACATGTCTCATGAGCACTTTTGTGAAGGTGGAGAGGGTAGGAATTTGGCATCCGAAATTGTTCTAACTTTACAACATATCTCAAGGCACTTCTTATTTATGTCAAAGTTGTTTCTCAAGAAATAGCTAAAAGCAGAGGTCTTGCAAGAAGATGGTTTAAGGAACTTCAGATTTTCTATATCCTTCACTACAAATAATAAGCTCACAGAAAAGTCTTTGGTTTTCCATGTGAATGACAAAATATTGACTTTAAAAATGAAAGTTCTGTTGAGGGTGGATGTGGCACAGTGAAAAACGGGTAGGCATGCTGCACTGCCATCAGTTCACAGCTCTGACATAAATGCTCTTCCATTCACTTCCATCCACAGAACTAAATAATACAAAGAATCCAGCTTACAGAAATTAAATTTCTATATAGTTAAATGCACAGCCACAGAGTTTGATACTGCACTCAAAAACAATTTATTTCCTTTGGGAAAAAGCAGAGTATGAAATTTCATCATACATGTTTGTCCCTGCAAAAGTACTACTATAATTAAGAAGGGATCTTGTGGTTAAGACATGTGACTAAAAGGCTGTGCACAGCTGCACTACAGCTTACAGAAGTTCTGGTTTGAGTCTGCAGATTGAAGATAATTTAGTCATAACATAAAGTAGGCAAGATAATGTGTATTAAAATCCATCTGCAGAAATAATTAATAACTGTGCATTATACCATATGCAAACACAGAGCAAGAAGCCCTATTTTATTTTATTGAAAATTAATTTTACACATTTTAATGAATACTAAAAGCATCAAGAATTTCAAGGCACTGAACTGGCACTTCCTTTGAAAACTTTAATACTTGATTTAGAAGGCATTTTGTTTCTTACGGTGTAAGCTAGATCATTTTATAGTATTGCTGATAAATAACTAATACATTCAGATCGTTGAAACTTCACGTTTCAATGTATGCTCAATAATCAGAAGGCAAATATCATCTCTGAACATGTTCCAACTGCCCTTAAGGTAGTTAATTGTTTTTTAGGAGAACAAAGTTGTAAATCCAAGCATACCTGGTGAACAGAACATGGGTATGGATTAACCTCAGTTCAAGGAAAAAAAAAAAAAAAAAGGCTAATTCTCTCCTGCATATTTGACATGTAGGCTTCCCCTTTAAACAGCTTTAAGCAGAAGAATTCCACATCACTCACATGCATATCAACTGTAGTGAATCGAGACTTGTAAATTAGAATTTTATTAGCCATAACAAAGTTAAGAAGTAATCTTTCAGTGTAATACTTCAGCACAATTTACTCATCCGTTTTATCTGACAGCAGCTCTTGATGACTTCAGGAAAGACTGAAATACTTCAGTCTTAGGGGCCACCATCAACACACATGGTCAACTGATCTTCTTGGATGAGGAAGTCACAGTAGCCACGAAGTCATTCATAAACACAAACTGCACAGCTCTGTGTCCCCTTAAAGCCTTAAGGAATTAAATTATTGTATATTCCTGCAGCAAAATCTCCTGACTAGTTTTGAATTAAGGTTACAATAACAAAATAGTTCACCCTTCGAGGACAACTGATGATATTTGCTCTTCTGTGTTAATCTGTTTGAAAAGAAAAATCTGCATTTAAAAGAACCAAAAAGTAGATAGACTGCTGCTTGCAGGGGCTTCAGCTACAAGTGTGGTGTTTGTTATCAGCTTGCGAAACATACCCAATATGACAGTGAGAGTTCTAGAGAAAATAGCTAAGCAGAGACTAAATCAAGTGCTTACAAGATGCCAACACAGTTGCTTATTCCTAGAGTGCAGAACAGGCTTTGACTCCTGTGCAAATCTTTTGCTCTCTACCCTGAGCTGGTACCCCCTTTCCTTTAGCTAAGAAGTCATTCTGGACAGCAGCGACTCTAACAGAAAAGGGCTTGTTGTTTATTTTAAACACACAAAAATAAATCCGTTGTTTATTTTAAAACTTCCCACTTTCTATGCAGTACCAGGATTCTTTTCTGAGAAGTATCCCAAGACAGTGACATTAATGGAGAGACTCAATGTCAGCACCAGCTTAACTGGTGTACTGGCTTCCAGACTTGTTCCAATATATCTTTATGGCAAACTCATTTGCAGGCTGTTTTTTTGCCAGGAGAGACTGAGAGGTGATACTCTTCCCTTAAGCTTGTAATAGATTTGCATTCTGGGATTTATTTGAAAAGCTAATTCTACCATGACTTTGGTTGGAAAGATTTGTTTGGCTTCTATTTTATTTTGAATGCTAAAAATGCTAGAAACATTTTTTTTAATGAAAGCTTAAGATTCATTGATTCATTCTTTCACTTACAATGGTATGAAAAAGCAACAGGGAGCTGGGAGTCCCATGATAGTGTGGCCAGAATTGAAGCTGAGAAAAGGAAGTACCTTCTCCCACCACATATACCCAGGCCTGAGAATTCTTTGACCCAGGGAGCTTCACAAGATCGGGAGAGTACCTGAGGAAGTCCTTAGCAATGTCTGTATTGCAACAGCATTGAAGGGGCCAAGACTGCTCTGTTTCCTCAAGTCCATACATCTCAGCCACTGCAGGATCCCGTTTCAGTGTATGTGGCACAAATCCCTAAATAAACAGATTTAAATAGGTTAAGATTATTCTCAAGCATGGAAAAGACTCAAATAGAGGAAATAAGACTGCACAGAACATATCATACCTCTGTGATACCAAGACCATCACAGGGAAATTGCCTGAAACAATGCATTGGACAAGTAAAACAATCCCTCATTCTAATCCCTGTAAACCAAATGGGCAAAAGTCAGTACACCATATGTCACTCTCTGGGCTAAATAGCTGGAGTTTAATAAGATGGAAGATTTAGAAGAACATCCAGTTTTTTTGGAAACTCTGGGTAGGACTTGGCTACTGATAGGATTCAGTTGCAGCAGAGCAGAATCAGCTTCTCTCCCTGAAATACATGCCTGTTACCTGGGCAGCTGAACGGTTCTTTAAGATCCATTGATGATATCGACAGAATTTTGTTTGACTATGATGGGACCTAAGTCACTAAAAGATCTAGGTTCCTAAATGTAGGTGTCCTCATACTGTGTATCTCGCTCACTATGGGGTGACTGGAATGGTTCATAGCAAGTCTTCTCAGTCATAATATCTCAAACAAGAGCATCCAAGGACCTAGAAGGTATGTCAAACTCCAGTTAAGCCTGAAAGACATTCAGAAGTCAAATCAAGGAGAAAAAATAAATATCACAAACTATAATTGTTTAGCCACAGACTATAGTTTTGACTTTCCAACATATTTTTAGATATATTATTGCAATTAGAAAGAAAAACTGAAAGAAAAATATGAATATTAAGTACAAAAAAATACCAAAAAGATTGTATCTTTTTTCAAAGACATTCTGAGGCATATTGAGTCTAGGACAAAAAACAAATTCCTATAGCTTAGGACAGCTAACTATAGTTCGAAAAAACCCAAAGTCTAAATGATTTATGAATTGCAGTGAAAAGCTACTGTTCATGTTACTAAACATTAAAAGAAATAATACTGGAAAAATTTTGCTGATTCTGGATTTTGATAAATCTGTTTCTTATTATGCAATTTATGCTCTGATAATTTGATTATCATTGTTTCTCTGATAATATTGGCTTGATTCCTGGGTCAAGTAACTTCACTGACTCCCATTTCTTGACTCCATCAACAGCATAGGTACAAGTTCTTTTGGCTTCTTCACTTTGCTTAGCTGTAGATTGAAGTTGAGTTCACATGGATTTTTATGCAATAGAGTTCTGTCAAATTATTTTCCAAGAGCATATCTACAAGAAGTTTCTAACATTATAAAATCCCCCAGTCTCTCAAGTTATAGACATTCACCATTTCTGAGACAGCTAGGCAGATAGTTACAAACACAATACTCCTCTTCCATTTGCAGATGAAGCTGCATCTCCGGTTCTGTCCTAGAAAGTTATAATGCTTAATCATTCTCTGCTACTGAGCGATCCATAGGGGATGCAGTTTCTAAGAAGATGGTCCAATTTGTTTGATGTCATCATCCCTCAGGGAATTGCGTTTGCGACTGAGTTGAATGTTAATGTTCAGCATTCCATATTCTAAAAATGTCAAAAGGTCTACAGAATAATCTCTGTAGCTATTTCTCGGATGCAATGTCAAGAATAATTATTAATAGGTCTGCTATAAATATAAGCATTTGCCCTATAAAAAAACCTCTTCAAAGAGTATAAAATCCATCCCAGCATCTTATATATACCAAATCATGCACAATAATGACTCTCCATATAATGACAGTATTAAGTTACAACCCAAATTCATGCCTGTGAAAATTAATTTAGTATTTTTCACTTACAGGCATCAGAGGAAAATGAGTTATGACAGTCTTGATACAGGCTGTGACAGAAACATTTGTCTTCCAATGCTTGTAAATAAGAAAAAAAGAAATAAGTATTGATCAGTAAAAATTTGACTGGATAAGAGTTTAGTCATTTATTAGTATGAAGCCACTGCTACTGAAAGAGCTAGTCTGTATAATGAACCGTACTGGGAGAAAAGGCTTTTCATCCAGCCTAAGGATGAAATAAATAGTCACAAAACCATACCAATACTGATGCTCTACTCAAGTTCTGACTGAAGCTTTTGACAACTAGTTTCTGATTCTAAAAGAAGTAGGATAAGGGCTTTTATTAAGAGGCAAAATAATTTAAGATTCATTTAGCAACTAATGTTCTCTATTTCCAACATCCGGAGAACAACAGTATGTGAGCTAATTTTAACATGTGGAAAGAACATTTAATTTTATCAGAAGGAAACAATGAAGAATCTAATTTATTCTCCACATGTATGCATAACCCCCATTGATATTAATAAGAGTTAAGCAGCCTATGGAGAGGAAAATAGGCCCCCAGATGTGGCAAAATATTTTAAGAAAATTATCTGCAGCTTTCTAATGACCACAGAAATTATTTCTTTTTCTATGCCAGTGGAGATAGAAAAAGAGCTACATATCCAGTCAGTCATGAAATGTTTCTGGCTTTCCCAAAGCTGTATGTATGTGAGCAGTGGTACATGCACACGCTCACAGATGTGTACATGGGTCATGTCTCACAGACTCACACAAACACATCCTTCTCAGTCGTTGCCTCTTTCCAACCAGGCTGACCCATGGCACAGGGCATCTGAAATTCTTCTGGTCTTCTCACTGGCTGCTCCTCCCAACTAGGGATAAAAGAAGATAAATTTTGCATAAGTCATATATTTTTTGAATCTGAGTGTGTAATGTGCTGTCAGAGGTAGCTGATAGGACCAATAAAGGCTGGTGAATAACCTTATTTTCCCTGTGCTACATTTTGCCTTAATTCTACTAACTTTGGTGAGTGTGGAGGGTTCGTCGGGGCTAGCCCAGTGGCACTCCCACAGAGGGACATGCTTTGACTTCATCCTTAACATTTGTACCAGTCATCTCCATTTTCTTTTCAGGATGAAATTTGGTATAAGAGGGTGATCATTAGCAAGTCATCGCACCTAATTCTTCATCCTTCTGAGGCATTTCCTTCTGAAGATGTACAAATATTTTGCTGTTCCTGTGGTGGAGCTGTTTCCCTACATTTTCTGAACTTTTTGAGAGCACAGTGCTCCTAATGCTCTTGGGCAAACCCATTACTAAATGGGACCTTTGCAGAATTTGAAAAGGTCATCCCTTTATTGGTGATCACAGCAGGAGTTAAACTGAATGACATCCAACTTTCTTTTCAGAGCACTAATGGGGAGCTGCCCAGTCCTTGAAATCCTGCACTCTATGTTCTCTGTAGCCAAGAGCTTGCAGTCTTGAACCAAATCATCCTCAACACATTTACAGCCCCCATTCTGTCCAGCTAAGCTCATGATGTGTTAATGTTACTTGCACACAGATACTTATTTATGGCTCTTTTACATACCCTTCATCCTACTTTCTCTTTAATTTAATGTGCAATTTTAGAATCATACCATTTGAGGCACTAATCTCTGATAAAATTCGCTAGAATTTGCATTTCATTCAATCTTTTTGTATGTTTCAAAATGTCAGCATAATAATGAGAGCAGGACTTCCGAGGTTTTGTTTTCTTTTTAGATCTGTGGAATGAAAGGCAGGTTGGGCACGGGCACCTCTGTTTATTTTCCTGTTGAGTCATAGACAATAGGATCTTCAGTCACCGATGAAAGCTCATTTGTACTCTGAATGTTTTCCTGTTCACTTAAGCTGATTTTATATAACATGCAAAATGAGTATTCAATATTCAATTAATTATGCACCAAATGGAGTAAGCCAAAGAATTGGCTTAATCAAGCATTCTTTTTTCTTTTAAAAAGACCTAACAAACCAACCCAACCAGAAACAAACCAAAGAAGAGCCATGACAGGTATTGCAGATAGGTTCCTGGTTTGACTATCAGGAGAGAATTTTTCCCTTCCTGGTATGGCTGATTACCTCTGATGCTGATTTTAAACTGGAGACTTCATTTTGCCTCAGTTTACTTTGTCAGCTTTTTCCATTGTCAATCTTAGATAGTTGCTGAGCAAAGTTCTACTTATGGTACAGTACACATATATATATTTATAGTGAGCTATTTATAGTATAGACTTATTCTTTATAACCTTTTCATTAAAATGTTCCCTCTTGTACTTTTATCTTTGCAGGCCCCCAAAAATCACAAATAACAGGTTCAGAAATACAGATTTTATCAAAGTATTACTGGGAGTTTTGGGGCAGGGTGTGTGTGTGTGTGTGTGTGTGTGTGTGTGTTGATGATGGTGAATTTGATGAAGGTTTGGTTTTAACTGCACTAGGACCAAGACCTGGCCATCCCTTCAAGATCAGGGCTGTCACATACTTAAAATGGACCTGATTTAAGAAATGAAAAGGGTCCAACAGCCCAAATCGTAGGAGTTCCTGTTCCTATTGCTCGGTATCTCTATAAATTTGTATTCTTTACAGTCTACATACAAGGTAACTTTACCCAGTTCTGAGTGGAAGACATCTTATCTTTTTTTCCTGGGAATCTGGACAAGAATTGGTTGCAGGATACAGGCAGTTTTATTTTTAACTTTCTGGTGGAACTCCATCATACCACCCTTGATATATTTTGGACTGGATGCTTAACATGACATCAAAGGATATCAGCCAGAAGATACATGCTTTGAAAAACTAAACTAAATAAATGAGGTAATCCATGATGCGGTATCTTAGAATAAAGTTGAACCTATGAACATCTGGAATTCCCCAGGATTATGCTTAAATACCTAAGATCTGCAGAACTTCTTTGGTACTGACCCTTTTCTCAGAAGCCCATTAGAGTTCAAAATCCCATTTCCAACCTTCTTTGTGACTGAGAAAAATAATGAGAATAGATTTGTTGGTAAACCTGTGTTTACCTGACAGCTGCCCTTGGTGGAATGGTACTCAGCAGGTATATGAGGGGTTTATTTCTTGAAAGAATGTATTTTCATTTATAAATACTGCAAAAGCTCTGAGCTTTGTGAGTAGGAACATTTGTCTCTCCTGGTTTATTTCCTCCTCCCACTATTACATAAAAATATATATTGACGTTGCCTTGTGGCATTACAATTTTTACTGTGGTGCATTACAGTTTCCAAAGCACATCGCATTTTATGATACATGGTAGCTTAAAGGGAAAAGCAGTATCCAGCAGGGAAATGAAGGGTGAAACACTGGCCTCTTTGAAGTCAGTGAGAAAACTATTACTTCCTTCAGCAGAGGCAAGGTTTCAGTCCAAGCATTAAGGGAGAAATGTGGAGCCATATATTGATTTTATCTCTTAGGTAAAACCATTGAGAAGAGAAATGCCTTCATCTGGAATCTAGGATGCTTAATACCAGGACGCCTTTAGGAAATTGCATTACATAGCTGAACGGTATGTTGGTCCTATGAAATATCCAGAAATCTCTACATTTGACCTCTGAGTCTACAAATGTGGAAGAAAGATCCCAACTGCAAAACCATTACAACCTGTAAAATTTCTGTTTACATATGTAATACAGAGCATCCATATCTGAACATATTTAAGAATAAAACAGCCAAGCTTGAGGATACCCCAGCCTATATCAGTAAATTGCAAAGGACACAAAATTACATTTAGACAGAATTCTATAAAGGGTTGGAAAACATTTATAAATAAAAAGCACATTAAGATGGGAATTCTCCTCTAGTAGCTGACCCTGTATAATTTAAAATACTTGTAGCTAATTAAGAGAATCTGGTATCCCCATTAAACAGGGGAAATATTTAGATAAATAATTCAGGAACATCTGAAGTAAGTAACTTCTAAATAGATATTTTGACTAATTTACTTTTGACAAATAAATGAGCAAGGCTTTGGTTTTGCAAGAGTCTGAAGAACGCAATTTTCGGTTCTGTAGCTGAAATAAAATTTATTTTGGACAATTGCAGATCTCATTTCTAAAGGCTCATAACACATGACTTAGATAACAAATCATGCAGCTCCACCTCTATTTGTGAATTTTGAGTATCTGAATACATTTCTGCATTGAACAGTTGTCAAACAAATCCATTAGACAAAATTCACCAGTACGAAGAAATGCAGTGAGGATGCTGGAATAGCAAATAAATTCACTAATTAAATCTTTGTAGGTTTTCATACAATTCACATACAAGGGAAAAAATGACAGGAGAGTTAAAGCAGCTCTGCTCTGAGCCTTGCTCTTTTTTCCATCTTAATGAAAGAGTAAAGCTGAGGCTTTGATATCACTGCATTGTCATGGTAATTGGGAAGCTGTGAATTCAACATGATGACTTTACTGTAGGTTCAAGAAAGAGATGTTGAACTATGAGGAAAAGAATTTATTTAAATGTCAGTCTAGATAAAAGGCCAAAGGTTAATAAAAGCTATGCATTGTACGTCATGGAGCTTCATTTTAAGTATGATCTACTTGGAACAATTCTGTAAGAAAATCTCAATTTAGCACCAGTAGGCCCATATTTCATATTGCGTTTGTTAATATGGACTAACATAAGAATCAGAATACTCAGAAAAGGACACCGATTGTTGTTAAGTTCTTCAAAATTATTTCTAGTCTTGTTTTTCCACCTCTTCACCTACATCAAATTATGTGGTAGTGCTATTGTTTCCGGTAATTATAGAAGAGAGGTTGAGAGCAGCTTTTATACAAACATGACCTTCACATTAAAATACGATCCCTTCTGTTCAGAGAAAGGCAATACAGAAACGTGGAGAAAATTCATCTTTTCCTATATACGTTGAACTTGTCTGATACTTGTTGCCTGGACCCACAAAAGGCTATGCTATCCATGATTTTAAGTGTTTATGGATTGGTAAAAAATTAGCTATCTGTTTAAATATTTAGTAGTCTTGGGTTCCATCCCTGGAAAAATTTAAACTAAATGCTGTCGTGTTCCAAAGTAAGAGCCTGATCATGATGTAAAGGAGAACTACACTGCAAGGAGTTTGCATTTTCAAATTCTGTTCTCTAAGAAAAAGGATTTGAAAGTTGCTGCTTATTATGAAAAAAAAAAAAAAAACCCACTAAAATTTAATTTCACAATAAATTTTTTGGTACATTTTTTTAATCAGGTCTAATGCAGTTACACAGTTGACTCTAGTAATTCCAATACCTTTATCAGCTTTCAGTTACAGATTAGAGCTCCACTGTATAAAAAACTTTGAAAACAATGTAACAGGGAAATTCTCTGCCCCAGTGAACTCTCAATCTGAGATTTAATTAAAATAGGATGTATGAGACAGGAAGAAAGATGAAAGGACAAATAGGATGAATGTTCATAAATTAGTCATAGCAGCAGGTTTAGCATGCACAAGTGATGACCAGCCTATTTGCTGTATGGTTTTTGCAGAGCTAATAAAATTCAATAGATGCCTCTAGCTTGTTTACCAATTAAAAGTGCAGAGCTAAAAATTACACCAGGTGTTAGGGGTCTCAAACCTTCCTCTTTGGAGTATGAGGAAAAAAGGGAGAAATCACAGAGAGTCTTGAACTACACCACCACCTGCTGTTGCGACCATTATGACTCACATAATTTATTCATACCCAAATACAGTGTGCATCTGCTATTTATTGATATTTTGGTTTATTTTTCTTATTATGGCTTGTGCTTATGTGGAGTAAAATTTCCAAGTACTGTGGAGAGTATATAAATATGGATTGATTATATATTGCTTATAAAGACCTTTCCCTTTCATAACATCAAAGAATGAATAATGCATTTCCTCCCTTTCCAGCTGAGCAATATAAACATCAAAGGAAGGATTAGCATTTTAGGTCTTTGACAACACTAAATCTTTGTGTCATATGTCTTGCTGTCTTGTGAAGAACATTTGTATTTCTATACCTATTACATAATCAAAGCAGTGGGCCAAACATCTTTACTTTCCTCTAATTTACACAATTAATTAAACCCCCATTTTTTTGCCAAGCTATCTGCACTCACACTGAAGTAATAACTGCCAGTTTTCATCCTGAAATAAATTCGTTAACTAGATTTCAAACTCCTGTCCTCCCCACCAGGCAAAAGTCTATGGCGCACAGTAAGACATGGTAACTCTGCTGTAATAACCCAGTAGTCTGATATAGTGGATTATGCCAGATTCCATAAACATAAACTGAGATGTCATGACTGCAAAACCAGAAGGGCTTTAAGGATTGTACTGCAGCCATCTACAGAGGCTTGGCTGCTAGGAGCCAACGTGAAGCTTGCCTGTGGTATTGGATGGGGAGGGCTTACGGCTGAGGAGACTCAAGGTGCACTGATTTCAGGCCAGATTCTTTTAGGAGGAATCTTATGAAATGGCTCCTGTATAGCGGACACTTCAACAGGTGGACGATAGCAATTTTAAATGATTGCCTGCCTTAGATTAATTTTTCAGACTGAGTAAGCCAGGCTGATGCCGACATACGGGTTGCTACAGGCCCTGTCTAGTGACCTATCTGTTTGGTTGGGTTTTTTTTTCATCTATACTTGTATTTCAGATCTCTTTTTCTGCAGCAGGAAGCATTCTGCCAAGTCAGTAAAAAGAAATAAGTTCTAAGCAGAGATCTTTGCCTCCACAGTGAAAATGCCTACTATGTCTTAAAGTTGAATGAGAGGAAACCAGGATGTTAAACATGAGTGGATACTTCAATATGCAATAAGCAATTTGGTCAAAAGGGGAAAAACTGGCTTCTGGAAGGAAAGCAGCACAGTTCTGCTTGCCTTCCTTTATTTGTTATTTCTAGGTTTGTCATCCTGCTGTCTGGGGGAAGGGTGACTTTCTGCTTGCTTTCATCACATGAGAACATAAAAACCTATTTATCAGCTAGGATTTGCTTTGCCTTCACAAAGTCGTAACAAGTTAGCTATGATACTAATGACTGTGCAGTAGGCAGGTGGCCTGTCTGCCCCACAGAGACTTTCTTTTTAAATAAGGACACAAACCAGTACATACCAGTTGGCTGGGGAACCAAGGCCACTCCAGAGGCCAATCCATAGCAGCGTAGACATGTCTTCACCCGTCAAAGTCACTACAGTTTACACCAATGGTTCTCCAAATGCAGGTCCTCATCCTGCTCATACCTATCATTTTACCAAAATACATCATTCCACCAGAGTTCCTGTGACAATGAAATTGTGCATGTATCTAGACATCAACAGGTTCAGAACTACGCTGTGAGAGTTACTTCCAAATGTAATTTGACTTAGTTTTCTGTTGGGTTCAATAGGTCTTGGGCTGTAAAACATTATTTGCTGTAATTCCATGGTATTTACTAATTTCTGGTTATTGGAGAACAAAATGTGTATGTAAGATCCAGCTTGAATAGGAATCCTACCATGCAGAGGTATGAGAGTGGTTAATTAAGATATAGAAATAAACCAACACACTGAAAATTTGGAGCAACTTTTTAGATATTTTCATAGATTTCTTTGAAAACAAGAAGCAATGCTTTTGGGTTCCTTTAATCTTCCAACTATTACTTTGGGCTTCCCACATCTTTTAGCTTTTGGAATACAATGGCCTCTTGAGCAGTGAGTTTAATCTTACTTCAAATATTGTGTTGCTAGCTGGGCTTTAGCATGAGGCAGGCAATCACTTCTCTGGAATTTAGGAGCAGACTGAGGACTGGTTTGTTAAATCTGTGTTCTTTGACAAACTGCCTAATCTCTTCATTAAGGAAAAAAAAAAAAAAAAAAAAAAAAAAAAAAAAAAAAAACCTAAAACCCCAAACATTGAAACTCTGTCAGTAAAAACTTCATTGAACCAAGACAGAAGCAAGGATATCTTCAAGGAATCTTTCCCAGGAATGAAAAGCAGAAAAGCTTTCAGATCTTTCTCATGCGTAATACAAAGCATACAGTCTGGTATTTTTCCATTGCAAGTCACTGTTAATGTCAATGGCACTGTCCATCCATGGGGGATTTCTAAGGTCCTACCTAGGGAAATGTGATTTTTCTGAGTTCCTCAAAACTTTCGGAAGCTGGGACTTCTCATAAAATGCAGATATCACACAAACAGGTATAACATTTAGTTCCATGGGAATTGTAAAGTGGAAGATTTTTATCAAACTTATATGAAGCATACACTCATGGAAAGCCCAGGAATAGTCTATGTCAAAGAGAGATTATCTAGTTTACAATTTAAAGTTTATTCTTGTTATCTGAGTATTTCCACTATCACTAGTGGCTATATTTGGGTTCTGCACAAATTAGAGTAAGACAGAATCTGTTCACAGTTTTTATAAAATAGAACTGAGATTTGATTGCACTGTCTTCACTTTGCACTTTTTACATGTAAGAAGGCTACTTTTGTTTCATTTACCTTTGCTTCCCCTTTGATCTAGTAATCTCCCCTGTAATTTCATGGCTTTTATGTTCCTTGCTACTAACAAGAAAAAGGCCATCCTGTCCTGAAATATTTCTTTTAATCTACAGTACATTTCACTTAACTTTATTAATTTACCTTCCAATGTTGTGGAAAATGAGATTACACAACCTCATACCTGCTCTTATCACAAAGATTATCAACAGTTGCCCATCTTCTAAAGGTACGTATGTTCACAACCAGACATGTTCAGACTCACTGACTTTGGACACAAAATACTTCATTTGCAATTACTGGAATACCTGGAGTAGTCATTCTCTGAAGAAATTCCTCTCTTGCTTTATTCAGATTTATGGCTGGAAAAATAATTTAAAATTAATTATGAACATTTCTTCTGTCTGCAAAATCTCAGCAGAGTGAGGGGGTTTCCTCTCTTTTAGGCTATTTACCTCTTTCCCTGTAGATTTTGTCAGTGTTGTTAACACTACCGTATTTCACCGATCATGTCAGACAGGTTTCTGACAGTTCCTGGAGAGCCATGAGGGTAGGACAGCGCTAGATTATGGAGGGAAACATGAAGACGTATAACAGACTACAAGAAGACAAATACTAGAAAGAAAGGTACAGCAAGAGGAGTAGAAAGCCCAAACATGTAGGAGACAAGCGAATACCACTTCAACACATCATATACTCTGCAAGTGGAAAATTTACTATTACAGTCTTGATATTTACCATATTACTACAGTATTTTCCTACATCCTAGGTGTCAGCCTCGTTTGATGACCTAATCTAGAAGATAAAAGAACTTTCTGCCGTTCTCATTTTGTCCCCAGCATTCAATATTTAAGATGTGTGGCATGAAATATTTGGCCAAAGGCCAAAAAGCGATGACACACCTGCCCTGTTTTTTGTGCCTGTCACGTGTCAATTTACAAATTAGACAGATTTAGTGCTAAAGCGTGGTTTGCAGCTCGTTCCTCCTCACACCGAGCAAGCCGTCATCAAAAAACAAACAAACAAACAAACAAATAAACAACTCCCCAAAAACAACTGGAAAAGCGCGTTGGCCCCAGCCGCGTCCCCAAAGCCGGCGGCGGGATCCCGCGGGACGTGGCGGCGGGGCCGACCGCTCCCGGTGTCTCTGCCACTAGAGGGGGCGGCGGTACCTTGTTTTCCCGAGGAAAAAAAAAAAAAAAAAAAAAAAAAGGGAACCG
>NW_020799095.1:15573309-15605537 GCF_003259725.1 Athene cunicularia | reverse complement strand
TGTATAAGAGACAGGCTTCTGCCCCTCCGAGGGACAAGGGCTGGCTCCGCTGCAGAGCTGCAGGAAGACAGGAAAGTTGCGGTGCGTTTCTGAGCGAGGCAGCCTGAAATTGAAAGCAGTGATAGAACAGTAACCACCGCCTGCTTCTGAGCTGCCGAGCAGTTATTTTAATACTTAAGTGATGAGGAGCTGGCAGAGAGTAACGTCCTGGCATTTTAGTGGGCTGAAGAAGTAAATAGAAGGATGAACAACTTTGGGGTTCAAGCGACTTGTGACTCAGTGTTTTATTTGAGGTGCCAGACTGAGAATTTGTAAGAGCGCTTCTTAAACAGAGCAGTATGTGCTGTGAAAAGCAGACAAGCTCTATCAGTACCACTGTAGAAAATTCTAAATACATTTTAAAAGCAATGAGCAGCTATGTTTTTTTAAAAGATGGCGTATGTGATTTACACAACTGTTCCAGTGTGCGGCACTTACAGCCAGATCCAAAGAAAGAACTGGGTCCTAAAAATGTGTATTTACTCCAACTCTGTTAATAAAAAGCACAGACATGGTGAGCCCTGTTTGCCTTAACTAGAAAGCACTTGAAAGAAGCGGGCATGAGAAATTTTGCCTTGTGTTCGTGTTCACAATGTAAGAGTTACAAGACCAGAATGAAAACAAGCAAGAGTCAACCCAGCTCAATAGCTTGTTAGTTAAGGTGCCAGTTTGGGCAATGTGATTTTTGTTGTATCGATCATTTATATATTTTTACATCTACATTATGTGATAAAACCAGAAACAACCCTGAAAGGCTGAACTGGAACTTGAGATTCTCTTCCTTGGTGCTTTGACCATTGAGCTGGGGAAGGGTGTCCCCCATGTGCGTAGCTTCCTTGCTCTGCCAATCTCAAGATCTTTCCTATATACTGTTCCAGGTTCTGAGGAAGGATGCTGAGTGCATACCTCCAAATCTAGGCTCCAGGATCTCTCTTCTGAATTGGCAGATGCATCTCCCTGGCAGTCTTGGTTCAAATGCCTGAACTGCAGGGAAGAGTGGGAGTTCAGGCACATCCTTGGTCCGAGCAGTTGGTATCAGCGAACTCCAGATGGCCTCCTGCTCAGCAGGTGAAGCTACACCAAACTTAACATCTAGCTGAGTAACTGAGATCTGGGATTTAGATGTACATGCTTAAGTCAGGGGTTTTGGCACTTGACAGTACCCTGCTTTGTATGAAGCCCTTAGCTACAGCCTACAGCAGTTTATGGTTCATCTTTTGGTTTGTATTTTTGCAAGGACAAGCACAGCTGAGCCTTGGCCAATGCTTGGGGCTCTTAGATGCCACAGTAGTACAACTAATAAATATTGTCAAGTGCTTCATAAAATAACTGAGTGCCCTTGGCTTTCATAACTTACAGCCTTGGAGTGGTTTTTGTTTTTGTTTTGTTCCAGTGCATTCAGTCTGCATTTTTTCTATGCACATACTAATCAGAAGTTAAATTTGCTGCAGCATGATAAAGTTTCCAATATTAGCAGACATGCTGTATCTGACTGTGTGCAGCTGTATTTTGGCTGTCTGTGGTTTCGGTTCTCAGAACTCAGCAAGTCTTAGAGCATATTGTTTACATATAATCTAAGCAAACAGTCTTGCTTTTAAATTTAATTTAGTAGAATTTGTATGTATGTTTAACTTACCAATATGAAGACTTCAAAATAGCATAATTATTTCTGTTCCGCAGAAGAGGGAAGGTTATAGTATACCAATGCATTTTACAAATGGACAAAGGAAGTGAAGTTTGGGGATGATAGCAGAATACCACACTGCAGGACTCAGCTCTACTACCATTGACTTGATGCTTGGCCTTGATCAAGCTGTGTAATGTGTTGCTGGATCTTTTTGCCATCTTTAACAGCAGTTTAGTGTTTGTCAATCTCATAGGGAATTTCTGAAGCCAGATTAAAGCTCTGCTCGTAAAATCCTTTCAGATCTTGAAATAATCTAGGAACAATTACCATATTGGCAAATGTATTTTTAGCTTCGGCAAAGGGTCTGTTATTTTTAGGTTGGTTTTTTTTTTTTTTTTTCAAATATGCTCATATACAAACACTTTGAGAAGAAAGGAAACTGTTCCTGAGGCCATATAAATAATGTGAGTTTGAGACCACTGTTAGGGTTTGCTGTGGGTTTGAGGTAATAACAGAAGATCTGCCTTGCTTCTGTCCTTAAATTAGTGTCTATAACATCCAAATACATGGTTAGGTTTGAGCACTAGGACATGATACTTCAGAAATGATAGGTGACTTGTTTGTTTTAAGAACTTCTGGGGGTAATAGCTGACCCACATATGCATGAATACAAGTTGAACTGGTTGATAGCCAGTTTCTGGCCCATCTGAACACAGTGTGGTGCAGAGCATCTCCAGGTTCCTTCTGTTCACATCAAGATTTTGGTTAGCCTCTGTTGCCTGTAAGAGTTAGCTAGAATCTGTCTTAACAAGGAGTAAAAAGGTTTATTGACTCAGTGATAGTAGTGGAAATGAGAGTCTGAGTGGCAGATAGGGATTTTCATTCACTTTTTTAAAGGGATGATTTCTTCTCTCTCTTACCCACCTTTCTTAAAATAAAGACAGTTCTCCTTCCTTAGACAGTGTCCATCTCTATACCTTCTTTACAGGTCAGCACAGATGTGTTGCAGGAACAAAGTAGTCTCATTAGGCCCAGGGGGGGAAAAGTCTGCTCGTGAATGCTGACTGCTGAAGCCCGGGAATGTGTTACTGCAAGTGACCATTTGCAATGCATCATTTGTGTTTCAATTCCTGCCAATTCATATCAATGAGTTGAGATATATTTAATGTGAGAAAGCTGCCCAAGAATATTATGGTGTAAATACTCTGCTTGCTGCCCAGGAATTTTATGGTTTAGATTCTGCTTGCCCACTTGTGTTTCTGTAAATATGCAAGTGGAATTTATAGTCTTCACTTGAACTTGTGCCTACACTGAAGACCAGAATTTTGTTCTGGCTTAGAGCAGTCATTTATAAGCACTACCTGCATTGTGACATGGCAGTGTGGTTAGCTGTAGCTGTTGCAAGGATGGGGAGATAACATGCATGGAAAAGTATGAATTCAGCTATAAACTGAAGCAAGTTTTATACTTAGGAGTCTGTTGCTCCTATGCTTTCACAGCTAGAGAACCTGTCCCTCTGTCAGAGTTCGTGTCTGTGGTCTATATGTATTTCTCTCAACAGCCACTGTGAGGCTGCTAATTATAGGCTCAGTAATATTAGGTACTGGGCCCCATCTGACAGGAGCCTATGAAGGATTTTTTTCAGTAAGCTAGCACTTACTAGTAACAAAATCTACAAGAGAGCTGGGGGTATTTGCACTGTATTTCTTCATGTATCACTCTCAGCTTTTGGTGACAGAACTTAAGCTGCTCTGACTACCAGCAGGTATGTTTGAAGATGGATGGGGGAGAAAGAGGTATTCTGTGGTGAGGGAAGAAGGTGGCCATGATAAGGAGTTAAATTAAGTATTCTTCTTCGGACCTTGGGCAAATCTGCACAGCATATGAAGTGCTGAAATTGTAATTACTTCCACTGGGAAATCCACTTTTCTTTCCTGAAATCTCTTCCATAGCACAGGACCAGGTGATCTATTAGCTGTATTCCTTGCAAGCCCCTAAATTTTGTTCTTCTCCCTAGATGATGTGCTGATTCAACCACAAGCAGCATCTCTTCTTTCTCTCCTGTCCTCTAAAGAGGACTGTGCATGTTTCTATGCTTTCCTTCATGCTGCTTTCTCTTTAAAATAGATGTATGCTGCTCCCCATCTTAGTATTGACCCTTATTCTCACTCATTCTGATCTTCCTTTTTTTAAAACTTTCGTTCTTGCTGAAACTTTTCAGCTTTTTCCTGGCAAACAATTTATCTCTCCCACTTTGTCATCAGCTGCCTCCAGTTTCTTCCACCCAGTAGCCAAATACCAATTGTACACAACTGACGAACTTGACACTCTGCTTGCTGGAATGTAAATACAGTCCTGACTCAAGAGACCTTTGTGGCCGTGTCTGCTCTGCTTGTCTCGGGAGGAAATAATACAGCATGCTTCCCAGCTAGACTCTATGCAGTGGTATTCTTGGGCATTAGATGTCTTGATCTCTGCACAGTTGGGCCATCCCAAGCTAATATGAAGTGGTTCTAAATCCCAGCTGCCTTTAGGACTCTGAGCTCCGCTTGAAACGTTTTCTGCTGGGTAGCCTCCGGGTAGCAGGTGGATAGCTTGAGCTATCAGGTAAGGGTCTGCACTGAAGGTAAATGCAAATACAAATCTGCTGAATGATAGTGTGTAATCAGACTTTCTCCTCCAGAAGGACTTGGACTGTGCCAAAACCTTTGCCTGAGTCTAAGCCTGTGTTGTGAGACTGCGGAAATTTGGATGGAGACTCAAGGCAAACATGTAAATGTATGTGCCAGTGTACCCAGTGTTTTGTGCTTTTTATGAGCTCCAAAGATAAATTTGCAGGTGTTAGGCTGAAGGGATAGCTCTGCACCTTTCTGCTTCCCATCTGAATTGATGCTTCTTCATGTGCTCTGTGCATTTCAAGTAATGTCTGTTACTAGACCTGATGATGGAGTTGAAACACATAGGCAAGCTTTCTGCTGCAGGCCTGGCGAAGGGCTTGTGTGTCTTGTTGAGGTATTTTTACTTTTCAGCTGTGTCTGCTGCTGTAATAAATGATACTGCTTCTCTGTGCAACCCCCCTGCTTTTGTCAACTCAGATACCTATGTAGAAGGAGACAGCTATAAATTATTTTAAAATCACCAATTATTGATGATTTTTTTTTTAATTGAAAATCAAAACCTGTTTTTCTGTCCTGAAGCTCAGGGGAAAAGGCCTTTAAAAATAATTTAAGCAGTGATCATCCCTTAACAGTGAGGTTTAGAGTTCATAAACTAGTTCTTGTAATAAATTGAAAGGCAACAAATGGGTTTTTTAAGTAAATGAACAGTTATGTTGTTTAAAGGCAGCATAGTTCTCTACGTGTTTTCATACACACTCTGCATTTGGAGAAGGATTAAAAACACTTACTGAGGGAAGAAGAAAAATCTTTGATGGTTCCAGTAACTTAACAAGGTCAAAATAAAATATTAAAGGCTTGTGACTCTCTGGGGGTCATGAAGGTGCTGTGATGTGAAATAGGCACATATATTGTAAAAATGAAAGTCAACATAGACTGATTTTAATTAAGATGCAAGCAAGTGAGAAGAAATGAAATTACTATTGTACACAGATTCAGAGAGATTCTAATTGGAGAAAAAGATTAGTAAATGAAAATAGATGTTTATTCTCAATGATTTAATAGAAATAGTGTTGTGAAAATAGCACATGAAAGCTATTTAAATAATGCTGCTGTTATGCTGATAAGGTGCTACTTTTGATTTTTAAAAGGGCAATGAGAGTTCTTTTTATTTCTGTTCCTCATGCCGGGCTTCTTGCTGGCCAGGCTGTTCTTGCTCTAAATTAAAACTGAAGCCTTTTGTATTTGATGATTATAAAGAACTCACCATTCTTATTAAAAATAATAAAAATTCAAAAGAGAAAAGTGCCAAAGTACCCCATTCTGATGTAGTGATTAGTTCGACAGTTAGTTACTGAATGTGTAGGCTGTGATTACTTAGAATAAAATAGCCTGGAAACTGGTACAATGCATGTCTACTTCACAATTTAGTTTATATTGGTACTCAGTAAAGCAAAAGTCTTATTCTTCTTATGGATTTGCTTGTCTCAGAGACATATGTGGAGGATCAAACGAACAGTCTTTCATGCTGTCATAAGGATGACCTTTTTGGATACCAGTTGAATTGACAAGTTCTTGCCTTCTGTTTGATGGTTCTAAGGAGACTTAGATATGCCAAATGCTGAGCAATTGTAGGCAGGAATATTTTACATCAGTGAGTAACACAGTCCTCTCGTATGTCCATGCCCATAATGTTTTACATGTTTCAGATAATAATTTAATTGTTATGGTGCATAGGTAAGTCTTAAATCTGGTATTTTAAACAAGGAAATGTTTTGGGGGTTTTTTAAGTTGCTTTGTTTATATACATACCTTTTGGCTAAAGGGCAACAGTGGCTGGATTCACCTCGCTTGCAACATGAGTGCTGGCAGAAGGTGTTCTCATGCTGGGGAGCCAGTCTGTTGTTGCTTGTTCTTCTCTCCTACAAAAGGAGATATTTAGGAGATTAAATATTTGGAGAACTGTGTGTTAAGGAATGGCATATTAATACTGCATGAAAAAACTTTTGTTGCAGGCAAATGTAGCAAGATTTATACAAGAAGCTATAAATCTGTAATTCTGTATATATCACATTTTTTACAGGTGTAGTCACAGTCTAAGAATTATATACAGTAGCTAGTGTAAATGTATAGTTTTAACTGCTATGAATAATGACCCATTCTTGCTGTCTTTTTCTGACCTTTGATTATGAGAATGTAAATTTGAATTTTACATTTGGAGGTGGTTATTACCAACTATGAATCATGCACAATTCAGAAAGAATAGTTTCATCACCCTGTTTTACTCAGCAATAACCCAAATCCCGGGGCTGGAGGGTGAGCGTATCCTGGTAGAAGGAAACTGATGTTGCAATAGTGTCCTTGCAACATTAATGTGCTTTAAAGTTGCTGATGAATAGGTTGAAACTTGACAGCACAGGCTGATGTGTTTGGTAAGGTGAGGTTAAAAGGTTTTTAAAATTCAGAAGGATGCGCAAGTGTCACATGTCTTGCTTGTGGTATTATTGATCAAGGTCATCACAAAAGAATTAGTTCAGTAAATAAGACATCTGTTCTGAGGATATCTTTATCAGGCAGTCTGATTCCCCTGAGACAAGGCGTCTTCAGCACGGTATTATTACTGACAGTGTAGAAAGTACTAGGTGGGCCCTGTCTCATCATCAGTAAATCACATGTCACCTGCTGTGACCTGTGTGTCAAGTCACGTTTCTCAGTTTCTTCTTACAAGCTTGTCATGTAGCTATACCTCTCCTTCCTTCTCACCTTCTTGTTGGCTGTTTAAACATTACTTGTAGCTTTTTGAAAAAAACCCAACATGTTATGAAGTGTTTGTGGTGTTACGTTTTTTATTTCATCGAAGAGGAAAACTGAATGTTAGAAGAGATGGAGACCTCAGTTTGTAAATGAGGTTCAGCTTGCTGAGCAGATGTTTAATTGTTAAAAATTTGTCTTATCTTGACAGATCAATTGGTTAAATGTTTGGCTTCATGTTATGGCAAGGAAGAAAAACAGCAAGCACACATCGTATACAGGCATACTGGGCACAGCCACTGCGAAGGCAGGCAGAAGATGCTGGGATAAAGTGGTTGTTCTGCTCAAGCAACGTGCAGTGTGCCAGAGGGCTTCTGCTGTGCTCCAAAGCACAAGTCTAACAGCTCTTCCAGCATTAAGTTTGCCTTCAAAAGACATGGAGTATCTATTATAGTATTCTTCTACTGTGTGAAGCTGCACTGATTCTGTGTTAGTTCTCCAATAAACTAGATCAGAGTCCCCCAAAGGAAAGAGAGGATGAGGGGGTCATGAGGGACCCTGACAGATCCTCCATTTTCACCTTTTCCAAAGCATCTATGTGGTTGCTGTTAAATACGTTTGTAAGGTTTTTCTGTGTGGCTGAACCCTACCTTTGTGTGTCGCAAAGGACTGTTTCTGCATATTTTACAGTGCTGTGGCCCCACAGGCAGTGCCATCCCTTGTATCTCCCATTTTGGAGCAGTTATATTGTGTGTGAGCATGTGTAGCTTAATAGGGAACCATATCCTATCCTGGTTAGGATTTCAGGGTTAGGTACTTCCTAGCACAGAGGCATATATAAATGTAGACCTCTTTGGCGTGGAAAAATAGGGAGGCTGGTGGCTGACACGGGCTGTTGCATGTTTAGGTAACTTTACAGGAGAAAGATAAATCCACTGCTGCTAAAACACAACGGTATCACCTCTGTCTGAAGTCCCTCAGCTGTATGTAGGTTGAGAAACTGGTGAAATATATATGCTATACACCTGCTGTATCCTTTTACAGTTCTTTAGGCATCCACTGATAGTCGCTGTGGGAGATAATCTACTGATCTGACCTGTCGTTGCTGTTCTTATGTATATAGCTGGTAGAGTTACCTCTGAGTCAGCACACCATGACTTCTAGGTGCTGCTTACTACAGCCAGGAGCTGCTAAAAGAGGATAAATTTGGTGTAGGTTTGAAATATGGGATGTTGACGTTCTGTGTTGCAGGTTAAAAAAAACCCAAACACAAAACCCACACCTGTGTTGCAAGGAGACCTGATAGGAAAATCTTACTAATAGCATGCTGTACAGAACAGTATTTGTCTCAAACCCCTTTTCTTCCTTTGCAAAGCCTTCTCCTTCTCCTTTGCTTTATGAACATATGACCCAGCTGGATTTATGATCCAGCTGCAGCTGGATCATATTTCATTCTTTTTCTTTCCAATATTAAGGCTAGCAATTAATGAACTTTTAAGAGTTAAAGCAGAGTTTTAAATACATGTTTCCTCAAAAGTTCTAAGATTTAGGGCCTTTACAAAACGCCTAAATGTGGCAAACAAAATTCTGTAGTGCACAGAAGTGTCATAAAGCTGAATTAATTATTTGTAAAAGATTTTGTGTTTTAAATGAAAACCTCTTTATGAGCAGAAGTTATTAAGTCCTGACCCTTCAAGCTGCTTGGTACCTTCTGTTCCTACTGCATTGAGGTAGTAAATCAGCAGCTTACAGGACTGGGTAGCTGCTTATCTGAGTATTTTTATGCAGCTTCCATTAAAGAAGCATGTGCTATTATGATGGGGCAAATTATTATAGGCTACATGGTAAACCTCTCCTCCTCCAAGTACTGGTACATAACATATTTAATATTCAGTTAATTCACATCATATATATATATGTATATATAGAGAGAGAACATGTCAATTCTTTGGTGATAAATTTCCAAGGATTATGTACAAGATTTAAATTATACATAATTTTATAAATACCTGCTTCTTGAGAGAGCATACTCTCAGTAACTCCTGATCTCCTGCCAGGCAAAGCAAGATGATGGACAGCTTTTAGCATCATGCTGTGATAGCTCTGTATTTCTTTTACGCTGCAATCTGAAGCATGTAGTTAGATTGTTTTGTGTTGATGAACTTACTGAAAGAATATTGAATCCTTTGATGTCTTAACAAAAATGGAAAGACAAATTTCAGTTCTAAACTTCCTCTTGCTCGTTTGTTTATAACATTGGTGTATGTTGGAAATTTTGCTTAAGTTTAGAGAATAACAGTAAATAATGACTTAAATAGAACTGCCTGTTGTGGATGAAACTTCAGTGCTCCTGAGTGAGTGCTGGAGGCTGGGAGACAAAGCTGTGGAAATAGTGATTGACAGGCATGCTTTTTTCTCCTCTTCCATTATGACACTAAAACCAGCGTTAAATCAGTAAAACATTGAGAAATAAACTGGATGAACTGGAGGGTGGAGGTAGGTAGATGTCAGATATGGGAGGATTTATGAAAGTATGTAGACAAGAAAAGGAGATGGTTTTACTTAGGTTGTATAGAGAGAAGAATACAGGATCCTGAACTCTTTATAAAGCAGGTTGCTGTATCAGACCGTGTTATTTAACAGAAGGAGTACTTTATAGGTTTTTAATGTAGAACCTCTGGTCATTTTGGTACCAGATGAGTACATCTAAGCTTGTGGGACAGAAAAGCCTTAGGTCTGATAGAAAATGTTGGATGTTTGATTCAGGTCTTATCTGATGTTTCTGCATGAGCACACAAGCAGGGGAGCTCTAAGGCATACCTGAAAGCATCAGTCACTGGCCATGAAAAATTAGGTAATAACGTTTTTCTCTCCGACTGATACAACAGTTGACTGCCAAAGTGAAGAAGCATCCTATGCTGTGGTAGAATTTTAGGTACACACACTAAACAGTGTGTATGAAAATCTGAGAGCTTCATTTCCACCAACACAGCATCTGGAGTGACCACTGTGGTGGCTTTCCATATTGCAGTTTGAGTGATTTCTCCTGCAATTTGAAAAAGTACGGTGAACATAAACCAAAGAGGTTTTCTGGGCATGCTGTTGGGTAGGTAGCATTGCTAGGTAGTGCTATTGTGCATTGCTAAACAGTTGTTTTATTTCCTTTCAGAATGATGGATTAGTTCATTCAGTAAGCTCCAAGAAAGAAAAA
The DNA here is from genome assembly GCF_003259725.1 of Athene cunicularia. Lineage (NCBI taxonomy): Eukaryota > Metazoa > Chordata > Aves > Strigiformes > Strigidae > Athene > Athene cunicularia. Next base: position 15,595,294 of record NW_020799095.1, on the reverse strand, counting down.
GCAAGAAATTCTCCTCCCAAATCCATTAGATCACCTTATACCGTTGATTTGAAACATAAACCTGAAAAAATGAACTTTAAGTGCAAAGCCAAAGAGTTAAGTGTATTTATTTTAATGATTAATGTAACAGTAAATCTTTAAGTACTGGCAACTTAAGAAATCAACTGTGTGATTTCTCTAGAACTACAAAATCTGGCAGATAAGTACAGGTTTATGGGCTTGAATGTGTATGGGCTTGTTTGCACATAAAAATTATCTCAAAAAAAGGTCTTAAGAGCTATAATGAAAAAAAATGTTCAGACGTGGAAATAATGGAATAATTATTCTGGAACAACTACTCCTGAACACAATTCAGTTTAGTTATAGTAATCTAGATCACTGACTTGAAAGGTGTAGAAATATAGCATTAAATATACACATTTGTTGAGTAATGCTAAGCTTATCTTTTCTTTTTCCTTTCTACTCAACGTATTCTTGAAAGCTTGTTGCTCCCTTTTTTTCAGAGACATAATGTATTCTTGACATCAGAAACTCAAACCCGAACCTGCCATTTTCAAGCTTTTTTTCTGCTTTTATTTAGTTTTGTGTTGTTTAGCTCAGAAGCTGATTACACGATGGTTAAACTATAAAAGGATAAAACAATGTGAAGATAAAAATGATTCATTTCGGAGTAAAACTTTGCTAAACAGTACAGGTCATTATTAGTTAGAAGCATTAATATGCACGTAAGAGATGCAGTCAGGACTGGAGGTCTAGTTTGCTGAATGTTGCTGAACAGGATATTATAATTACTGTTGTTTCATTTATGCTGACATACATTTATATAGAGATTGCGTGAAAAGGCCACAGGGAGGCTGGTAGCTATAACAATGTAGAATAAATGACAGTTTGGGGCCCAAAAATCTCGTGACTTGAAGAATGCTAGAAGCATGAGGATAGGGGGTGTAAACTACAGCCGAAAATGGTGAAGAATTGCCACAGTTATTAATTACATGTATCAAAATGTGTGTGTGTATTTTAAGAAAATAACAGGAACAAGAACGGTTAGGAAAATAATAGGAATGTGTCTCCCACCCCCACGAGCTGTTTCTTCTTTAATTCTGTTAACTAAGAAGGAGGAGGCACATTGTCTGCAAAGAATTGCTGCAGAGGGCTTTGGCTTGTGAAAGCCTTTTCTGTCTTTTATTTGTTTCAGATCCTTTGATCTCTTCTGGTTTGATGAGTACGTGTCATCACTTGGTATTGCAATTGCTTCCTCTTGCTCAGATATGACAGTAATAAATATATTCACTGAAGAGTATAATTTAAAATTTATATTATTCATAGTTATTGGCAAGTACTGCAGCCTAAATGGTGAAAATGAGGGGGAGTCTGGTTCAGGTTGATTTTTTAAAAATAATTGATCTGTCTTATCAATATGCATAATAAACTTATCAAAACAGACTTCTCAAAAATTAAAGAAGAAAAAACTCAATATAAAATGATTGTACGTGTAATTGAGTAGTATAATTTACTTTCACTTTACAGGAAAAGGCTTTCAGCTTCACCTCTTAAGCTGCTTTAGAAAACTGCACGCTGACTCCTGGCAGTAGTGTATTGATTGAAAGCATCCAGAGTGTCTAGAAAACATAAGTGTACACAAATCCAGCTGAACAGGGTGTTTTATAGAAAGAAATTCCATCACTGTCTAGGGTTTGTAAGTATGTTTACTTTAAAAGTACTGGATATACTATAATATATAATAAAGAACATAACAGCAGGATTTTTTAAAATATGTCTTTTTTTCATCATTCTGTAAATGCTTAACTAATCCTCACAGCACCTGTTTCATAACTCAGAAGAAACTGGGCAGAAAAATTGAACCATTTAGCTATTACCAAGGTCTAAAATTAAAATCAACATGGAGTTAAAATAGAAGTTTTTTAAGGAAACATTCTCAGTTCATTAGAGGATGAATTGATGTCCCCTCTTGGACCTCATTGGGAGCTTTGGCTCATACAAGGGATGTATTTAGGACTTTTTTTTCCCCCTTTAGTTTACCTTGTTTTTGTTTTATGTAATAGTATGTCACAAATTTGTTTTACACATTTTTAGTTCTCATTATAAAATCAGTTTAGGACCTGCTTTGTCTCAGTAGAATTTAGATTTCTTTTGGCTTTACCTCCTTTCTTGTATGTACTCTCTCCCTCCAAATGTAAAGCTTTGTAACAGTCTTGGGCTTAGTTTAGAATTATGCTTAAACCAGTTAAGTAACTGCAAGTAACGTTGATGATGTGAACCGTGTTATCCTGGATTTCTGTTCTTACAGTTACTTTGTCTGATACTAACTTTACCCATCCTTGATGATCAGATTGTTCCCTAGTAAACATTTCAGAACAGATTTATTCATTGATATGTACTAAAAGAAGTTGATGCTGTTCATTTCTGAGGCTGTTAAGTACCATTTGGAATAGCAGCTGCTGAGGTAACGATTTGGACGTGTCCCCTACTACCCTTGAAAGGAGAAACATCGTGGGCGCACAAAACCTTTCCAAAGTATCAACGACATGCAAGCCTGAAAGCATTTGCATATTTTATTTTAACAGATTTTTTTTCCCCCATGAATATGTTTATCTTGCTTGCAGATAGTGAGTCTGATTGTGTGATGTCAGGCAGGAATGACTTCAGGATTTTTTGTATATCTGGGGCTCCCATAAGTGCATGAATAAGGGCATATTCTTTCTGATTACCTGCCAGGTTGTGACAAACTTTAAGAAATATGATCTTATGGGTAAGATTCGGTAGTCAGCTCGGTTTACTGTATCCTGTGATTTATTGGAGCCTGCAGTCCATGTAATGGGAGATGCCAGCTCTCATTTGAGGGAGCTTGTAAGAAAGAATGTGAAACTCACCTTCAGGCCTGGACCAGATTTCTGAAATACTGAGAAAAAAAAAGAGTTTTGTAGTGAGGTTATTACTTGAAACCAAACCAAATTTTAGTTCAGTCTGTCTTCATCGCATTCCCACTGCTCCTCCTGAAACAGGCCTTCTGCCCAGTAAACACACCAGTCTTTAAAATCTGTGATCCTAAGGAATCTAACCTTGGGAAAAGTCAGCTGGATTGCACCATTGGAGAGTCTATCTTTAAGTTAAGAGAAGTTAAGTTCCAGGACTAGCTGACCTGTCAGAGCAGTGTAAAGTTCCCATCAGTGCAAATGGGAATCAAACCAGAAGTGCTACTAAGTAGTTGTCCTCTTGGGTTTGTATTGTCAGGGATAATTTATCTTTGGACAGCCTTAGTAAGAGAATACAAATTGGCCTTACAATGGTACAAGTATGAGGAGACTGCCTGCAACTCTTAGCGTCACAGTCTCAAAATGTCTCACTCATGCTTCTCCTTCTTTCTCTGCCTTTGGAAATAGTAGAATAAAGGCAGCAGAAGGTAGGTGAGCTGAAAAACAATAATGGTGTAAGATGACCTTGTAGCCATTATATTTTCCCTCTTCTTGGTCACTTGCAAGATATTTACCCGTGCTGGGCAGCTGGCTAAAGCACGGCACCCAGAACAGTGGCTGGATCATGTTTACATAGGAAGAGCCGTACAGTGTTGGCCAAAAGCTCAGCTACAACCCTGTGTCTTCCTCCCACTTGTGGCCACCAGCAAATGCTGAGGAGAGAGTTTAAGAATAGGACAAATGCATGGACTAAAATTTCACGGAATATTCTATTGGCATCCAGAAATCTGTGGCTTGGGAACTTCTGAGACAAAGGGCTGGGTGCTTAAGTTTAATAGATATATTTTATTCATATATTTTATTTCATGGATTTGGTTAGTTCTGTGGACTGCTGTGAACTGGGAACATCCTGTGTCAGAGAGCTCTGAAGTTTGAATGTGTTGTGCACAAAGATAATGTTTTTGCTTGCTTTTGAACCTGTCATCAGCTAGTTTAATTTCATAGACTGTACCTCTTTTATGGGAACAAACAGTGAATATTATTTTTTTTATAAATGTGTGAAGTTTGAAGTGGTGTACAGACCTCTGTCATAGTGGTACAGTCAACTCTTCTCCAGCCTGCAGAGTCAGGGTACTTGGCCGATCCTTGTATGGAATAGCCTATGTATCTTTGGTCATCCACACTGTTTTCTATTACTCTTTTCCAGTTTTCATCTTAGAAAATGGACCAGCAGTGAAAACAGTCATCAGAGGATGGAGGCATGTTATATTTATTGCACAGGAAATAGGGTGTTCTCATTTTGTTCTCTGTTCCTTAATATTTGCTTTTCTTTTTCATTCACGGTATTTTCAAGCTTTTATGAGAGCTGCGTTGACTTGCCTAATATAACATATTATCATGTGTCTGCTAGTATTGTTCTTTTTAATAGTTTCTACAAATTTGCCCAGTGCAGGTGTTAGGCTACCTGGAATTTTTTTTGCTTTCCCTTGGGGCCCTTTTTAAAATTGGCATGGTGTTAGCCATTTTGTAGTCCTCTGATACTGAGGCAGTTTCAAAAGAGATAGTTGGTCATGCTGCTGCTTCATCCATGAGTTCCTTAAGAACTCTTTAATAAATACCTGTAAATAATATCTGTACAAATTGTTATTGTTTGTATGTTTGTAGCCTCTTCCACCGAAACCTCCCTTTGAAATGGATGATCCAATCAGTCCCTCATAAAGAAATGTTCTGACGTGGCGGCTTCTCCAAGCTCTGTGTTCTCTATAAGCAGAGCTCGAAATACTTGATTATTTTCTGCTATGGCCCACAAGTGCTGCTTTTATGCCTTGATCATCTGTTGGTCAGACTTGGCAGGCTTCGTATTTAGGCATGAAAAAGGGGTTGCTCTTAATTTTTATGTCTTCTGCTAGTCATTTCTCAGGCTGTATTTTGGCTTGCCTTATTGTGGTTTGAGTTTGCTTTGGTTTTGTTTTTTTTAATGTATTTAACGTGCAATAGCTCATGAGCCTTTTTACTTCCTTAATTTGGACACGATTCCAGCTTTCAGAAGGATGTTTTCTTGCTTCTGGTAACCTCTCGTAGCCTTCTGTTCAGCTATGCTGCCTTCCTTTTCCACTTTCTCAAATCCTTTTTTTTTTTTCTTTGTGGCATGTATTTGCTCTCAGCTTCCAGTGTGGTATCTCTGTTTACCATACTGCCTGGGAAGGTTTAACTCTCTTAGCTTCCCCATTTAGCTAGCTTCCTTTTAGCAAGATTTAATGTATCCTCCAGGGTGACTTAAAAATCAGGTTTTGAAGGTTTTATCAGTCCTGTCAAAATTTCCTAGTATGTGCATCAACACTACCTACAGTTACAAACCCATTAAAAATGTCCAAACTGTAAAAACTATGTGTGAATATGTAAGCATGGTTGTCTCTTCATCATAGATAGGGAACAGATAATCATTCTTGACAGGAAGAATAATTCCAAGTACAGAATCTAGGCAGTCGAAGCTGGGTTTTGTTTGTTTTTATCAGGCTCTAAACTAGCAGAAACTGTCCCTTCAGATGTAACGCTGCCATCTTCAGCACCTGTGGCTGCTTGAGGGCCAGCCAAGCTGCTTTTGCACCCAAGGAGTCTGGGAAGTGAGGTCTCAGTTTTGAGCTACTGCAGTTTGGAATTTGGATTGAGATGATTTAGCAAGACAACTTGTACAATTAAACATGGTTTTTGGAGTCAAAGTAGGCAAACTTTATTCCTGGAAGAATCTGGAGCACTCCCCTAAAATTGCATGCCTTTGTTACAGCTGTGATAAATTCAGCTGAGGAGTCAATAAGCATTAATGAAGGGACTTAATAAGTGTGGACTGATGTGGTCTAAACAAGCTTAGTAAAGTCCTGTAACTTAGCTGTGGTATTGTTGTTAATGAAAAAACTTTTCAAAGAGTCAGAAAACCTAAGAGGAATTGTATAATAAGACATCACTGACACTCTCCTGCTCAAAGGGAAGAAAAACTGAGCAGGACTGGTAATTTTAAAAGATTGGTAATTTTAAAATAATGGTAATAGAGGAAGGTAAAAGACTTTCAGGAAAGATGAAACAGCATTCTTCCTTTAAACCAAAATGATGCAGTTTGTTTAGATTTAATAGTAGTGTCAATATACATATATATGCACTCAAAAGCTGTCATATTATCCAGCCATTAATCTTGATCTGACCTGTGCCAGGTAAGAAACATGCACCCTGTGAACGTTTTCCTTTAAACTTCAAACATGAGCTCTCTTTATGATAACATAGTATTTTCCATGCTGTCTTTCTGAACCTTTCTCTCTGTGTTTGAATTTTACAACATTGAGCTTTATCTGAAAGCGAATTTATTTTTAGAGCTTGGAAGAGAGAGTTCAGCTGCATAAGATGTGGAGACTGAACAGCCTGGAAATACCCCTCTCTAAGAAACGTCTTTTCTTGGCTGGTCACACTTGTTTTCAGTTTGCCCATGACGTGAGCATCTACAGAGCGCAGGACAAAGTCCTCACTTGGGTTCAGGTTGTTTATTTATAGTTTATTAATATTTTTAATACGATTTTAAGATGAGTAGCTCTGTGTGACCTGAGTAAGGACAAGCTTCTACTGAAATACCGCCTTCTTAATGGATAGGGAGGTCTCTTCCAGAAGCAGCAGAGGCACTACCCCAGAGGCTTGATGTGTTCCCACCTCTCCCTTTCCTGAGGCATTTCCCTGGGGGAATATGTTTCTCCGGAGTGCATCTGCTCTGCTTTGTGCGCTCGCCCTCCCGCCTTAGCCAGCCCCGCGCCCTTGCTCACCATTTGCCCTTCCCTCACGGTAATCCCCAGCTTTAGCGAAGATGTGTAGGAAGACAGCGGAGGGTGGGGGTGGTTTCTTACGCCTGACAGTTCGGAGCCGCAGGGTGAAGACCCAGGAGGCAGCTTGAACGGAGCGAGCAGCTTGTTGGTGCCGGAGAGAGGGTGTCCCGGCCTGCTGCCCGCGCCCGGCCCTGCTCTTGCTGCCGCCCGGCGCAGGCCTGGCACTCGCCGCCGCCTTCTGTGGGCTGGCAGCCGCCGCGCTTCACAAACAGGGCTGACGGTGGAAAGCAGAAATCTCACTCAAGCATTTGCTTGGCAAGGGGCTCCTCTCTTTATCCCAGCTGATATATATCGCCCGGAATCTGATTTCTCTTTCTCTTAAGGTATCTGGCATGTCGGTCACTCCTTACAGCTTTGCTGCTCAGAGGCTTTCTCTTCATGCCTTTCTTTCTCTTCAGTTCCTCCTCCTGACCCCACTTCATTCATAACCATAAAAACTTTCGGTGCCAGTATCGTTCCTTTCGTATAGGAAACAACATTAATTGTACGTGGATTTTGCTAATTCCTTAGTATCTGAGCCATTCTTAGGTTTTGATAGAGCGTCTTTGGATATTTATTTTTTTTTTCCGCATTTTAGCACAGCTGACCATACCAGGAGCTTTCTGAGAAAGAAAAAGGACAGTATTCCAAACAAAGCAAAAATGGTGCTAAGGAGAGTCTGTTACCGAGTGATGAGAAGCCATAAAATTCCAAAGTTGAGATTCTGGGTGCACATTTTCAGGAGCTGCTGTCGACATCAATATTAAAATGTAATTGTCAACCATATGAGGAAACGTTACTTTTCAAAAAATGAAATACAACATACAGTTTGTGCTTACAGTATTGGCACATCTCTGAAACACTGTGTTTTATTAGGTGTCTGAGCTGGAACTCAAGAAAACTATTTAGATGAAATGTGCTTATTCAAGAGAGATAGCAATACCCCTATAACACCAAATGATTAAAAAAAAAAAGAGAAGGGCAGAGAAGTGTACTCATACCTGAACATTTTAGACTCCTGTTTTGCTGTCCACATGAAAGGGCTTGTTTTCTTTCTTCTAAGGATGCAGTCTTTTTTCTACCATTATTTTTTCCCTGTTTCTTTGAAACAGTGGACTAGAAACAGAGATGTGCTGTGACCTATTGTATTAACTTGGGCAAGTGCCAAGAAAACTTTTCTGTCTGCAGAAATAGTGCCAATTTTCAGGTTCAATATTTCATACTACCTGGGTTGTAAAAATACTGTGAATTTCTGTGCAGCTGACAGTTTGTCTTTCCAATTCAATAAAGCCATTACTAGCAACTGGTTAATTATTAATCCTTGGATTCAAAGTCTTCTGATTGTTTTGATTCCTTTTTTTAACCTAAACTGTCCTCTTGAGCGGCTCTAGATAAGTAACATCTACAAGGGGGTATATTTTACCATGAGGATTTTTAAACTGCAGCTTTCAAATGCTGAATAAATAACTTCTTTCATATATGACATATTTTACAACCAAGACTAAGCTAACTTTAAAAGCAGAGGACAGATTATCAGTCATGTCTTTTTTTAGAAAACTGATTCCTCTATCTTAAACACACTCTACAAACATTTTTTTAATCTGTCAGTAACTTGATAAATTTAAATTTTTAGATGCATGATGATCTTAAGTGATGTGATAATACAAGGAACATAAAATCTTTAGCTGTATGAAATACTTTGGTCCCACTGAATCTCAGGAAACAGCATATTATACGTCAAATAGCCATGTAGGGAATTTAGAGATGACACAGATATTAATTTAAACTTTTTGGAAAAATAGTTTCAAAACCAAACTTTAAAATCTTTTCAACAGGGAGTAAATGCCCCTTATACTTAAATCTCTGCAACCTCTTTGGTGGAACAGTAGAAATGCTTTGGAGAGCAGTAAAAGTAGAATTGGCTCTGTGGCTCAGAATATTAGATTCCTGCAAATGCTCAATAACAGATAATGAGGATAAGTGAGAAATCCAACCAGGAGTGTAAAGAGAGGCTCGTTCTTGCAATGAGCTCCATATGGGTAGACATTTCTGCCTTTGCAGAACATCACTTTTATCAGCAGGTCCCCACATAGTACATGGATCAACTGTGTGGAGCTGATTGCATCATCAAAATGAAGTGACAGCATGTCTCAATTGTTTGGCTAAATGTTGTGTGATATTCTTGATCATGAGGATGAAACCTGTGATTATTTTGTTTCCATTAGCTGTTTCAGTTGTGTGTTTCATCCAGCTATTCTTGCTGTCTTTATTTACTGTCTGGGATAACACAGACATAGGCTTTGATTTGGATTGAAACTGCTTAGTCCTAACAGCAATTTCTGGGGAATTTCTGGTGGATGACTTGAGGGATAGAGACTAAAATAAGGAATTCTGTGAATAGGTGAGCATCTTAACCCCCTTTATCCTGAGTCTGCTAAACTACCCACTGCCATGACACCAGGTCCCACTTGCATCCAGCATGAGACCCCAGCTGTAACACTCTAGGCACAGTCCCTTTCTGCCTTTCCCTCACACATGCTTATATTTTCCCTTTCTACCCAACTCCCTGCAGTCGTTCCTGGTTTCTTCCACCTCCTTCCAAATCTGTAAGCTCTCTGGATGCAGTACCCTCTTGTCACCGGGTCCTTTTGTTAGTCTCTAGTTATACACGCACTTACTGGTCAGGAAAGGTGTTCTTACCCATCAGGCTAGCAGAAGGGGTATCTGTGTGGTAATTGGGTGACGAGTTACAGTAAATATCATTTGCCTGTGAGAAAGGCAGGGACGATAATTTTGGAACTGATAGCACTCAAAATTCAACTTTCTAGAGATGTGAAAGCTGGTTTATTGTGTCTGAGTGACTGAATGTGATCTCTTTCAGTCTGATTAGCTACATAAATTAAAAAAAAGGGGAAAAATGTATTCATTAGAATTTGAAATATGACTGTGGATGAAACAATATCAGTATTAATAAACTTTGTGATTAATTAAAACACTGAGAAATTTCAGCTTCCTTTGACTTCAAGTCAGAATTTTTCCCTTTCATCCTGAGACTTACCCTATCAATAATAAAGTATCTATGTTTTAGATAGATGTAAATGAAGTACTTATAATTTAAAGATACTTTAAATTATATCTACTTTGTAAAGTTTAAGCCGTCCATTCATTTCCAAGAGAGTGCTAGTTTTGGGGCCAGGTCAGACACTACCAGCTGGTTTGATTGATAATGCTGATACCTTATGTTCATGGAAGACATTTAATCAGTCAGGAAATTAAAGCACTTCACTGCCTCAAATACACCAGAAGAATAATTTGGGGGTTAACTGCTCCCCCAGCCTTTCAGCACAGAGCAAGGTCAGCAGGTCGACGGAGGAAGTTAGGAAGCATCTGCTGCTGTAAAAGAGTTTGTAGGTGAGCGGTCTGCAAGCACTCCAAGGGAAACTTGGCACCAATGCTGAAGTCATTGCTGCCTCTGGTGTAAAATGAGTCATGAAATGAACCAGCCAGTGTGCTGGTTTATGGCTTTCTCTAAAAACTCACTACAGACAACTGGTCGAAATTTGCACACTGTGTTGGGAGGTCAGGTCAGTGCAAATCCAAAGGGCGACATTATTGTCACCTTCAAACCGAAGACACAGACTGGCTCCTGACTTGGCACTTCTCACTCCAGATGTTTCAGGAGCAGCTGTGATTATCATCAAAGTCTGTCACACAGTAGCTACATTTTAAGACTTGAGAATGCATTGACTTAAATGGCAGAGGTAGAATCTGCTACATTTTTCTGTCTAGACATGCTTTTAGCTTCAGGGTCTTGAAATAACGGAACATAGATTTGTAAAAATTAAAATACAGCAGATAGTGTCTTGATATCATGGTGGGAAGAGACTGCATAACCATTTGATCATGATGGGGACACATAAAACCAGAACCTGATGGCTGATGCTAATGCATGGGCTGACACCTTCCTCCTCAGCAAAGCTGTGCTTTTACTTCTTGGTTATAACATACATCTGAATGATAAATATGGGCACTGAAGCTCCTGGTTACTGTTTTTACATACATTTTTGAACTCTTAATACTTTGCAAATGCACTCAAAGCATGATGTAATGTATTCCAGAGAGGTATTATTTATTCTGAAAAGAATTTGGCATATATTAGTTAGGATTTTTCCTTCTTTTTTTTCCCCTAGTTTCTGTAAAGCACTCTGGAAGTTTTCACTAACAACTTCTGTCTTCTTAAGCGACATATGGAGAAGCCGTGATGTTGGCATGAAGTTATCTCCTGGTAATAGTGCCAGCAGAGTGTTATTTTGCGGCATTGTTTAACACAGGAAACTGCTTCACATTTTGTCTGTAATTTCAGCTTTTCGAATGTTTGTTTTTGGATTCATAATGTTAACATTGACAATTTCTTTTGCATTTTGAAATGTCTAATAAAAGGGATAGTGATAGCATGAAATATTTCTTCATGATCTTTGTTTTATTTTTTTTTTAATTCTGTCTCCTTTATGTGTTTCTAGTAATTACTCTATGGCAGATATTGAAGAATAGCTTTTCTAGGAAAAGTTGCAATATAGAAATGCTAACTTTTTATGTCTGAAAGTCTTCAAGTTCTGTGAGCATTTTTCATAGATAATTCTTTGTGGTTTCCTATTAGTGCTAACATTAAGATCCATCTTAGCTGCCTAACAATGAACTGGGTGCTTCTCTGTTAACACAGAAAGCAAAACTGTCAGCTTGAGTCAAATCCTGATTCTTTGCTCACAGCAGCAATAGGCAAGGCAGGAAGATGGGAGTGGGATTTCCACATCCTCGCTTGTTTCCTGACCTATGGATTAAGCAAGTTTGATTTGGGAAGTAACTGAGACTAGGTATAAAGGCTTCGAAGTCTTTTTAAATAGTAACAGCCAACATTTTTTTAGAGCAAATTCTAGATAAAATCCTAGTGCTGTTGAAATCAGCATTAAAAGTCCCACTGGCTTGAGCAGAGCCAGGATTTTGCAGGCAGTGTTTGAAGCCCTGTCAGGACATGGATTGATTGTCCATCGGCCCGTTCAAGAGGTGTGTAAGTATTGCCCTTAATTTGCAGACCAAGTTAGCAAGATGAAATAACTTGGTCCTTCCTTCACAGGGAGTTGGCTAGTACTAGACCAGTAATTCTGGGTTTCCTTGATCTCTACAGTCAGTCCATGCCTGACACCATCGTTTACATACCATTTTTGCAGGTATTCCTGCCTCTTAATTTGATATTCCATTCTTTGGCCTTGTTTTTACTTGCCCATCTTTTCACTAACCATTTCATTTATCGTGTACTTCTCTAGGATTTTTTCCTCCTAGTTAATTTACAGTGGTTCTATTCCTGGCCATCAGATTTCCTCTCCTCCTTTTATGGTTATAACAGAGCACACTTGTAAATCATCCTTCGGACTGCACGCACTCTCTGCCTTCTTGCTGCAAAATGTGAGCCGTTCTACCCTGTCACTATTATGCACTGACATTTAGCACATGTATTGCCATTGTTCCAGAAAGACTATTTTCTTAACATTTTAAAATGTTTTTAAAATAACTTTACTATCCTTCTAATGTCTCTTCATAAACTTAATAGATTTATTCTAGTATGTGTAAATATTTGTTGGAAGTGTTTGGAAATAATCTGTACAAGCTTAATTTTTATATTACCACTCATCGCAGACAATTCAGTTGGGTGATATGAAATACATTTATCTGTCCTGGTTGTATATTGTATCCTACACAAAAACTTAAATTACTTTCACAACAAAGACATCATCTGAACAATGGTGGACATGCCTGCTGTATCCAACATCTTACACAGTGCTTCTGGACACAAATAATACACTATCTTTTAAAATTTTCGATTCATTTCCCCAGCCTGTTCCTTGTTGTACTTGTTCTCAGTTTAATGTTGGCTGCTTTCCCCTATCAAATGAGATCTTTTGGAGTACCTTGGCATGTATTGTGGTTTAATAGTCATTAACTGGGTTTTCTCTATGGACAAAGAAAGGCTGGCACAGCCAGAATCCCTGGGGTCCCTCTCTCCTTTCTCCTCTCCCCTTGAGCCTCAAGCTTGAGCTTTTTAGCAGCTGGAGTCTCATCCATGTTCCCTGGTATTTGCTGTGAGGGTTCATCACTCGGTAAAAGACTACTTGTTTCTTCAAGAGCTGCGTTCAATGATTTTGTAACAGCATCAGATGGCTCGGGGTAAGTGAGCTGAATTCAAGTTTGAACACAAATTTTCTTAGATAAATCACTCTTTATCTATTTGGTTGGTGATCTTTATCATTTTGTTTTTCATGTACACAGCACAGTTATGCTGAAATTTGCAAGTTTAATTCTTTATAACAAAATGCTAAAATATGGCAGCTTGGTAAGTGAATTGCCACTTGCTTTCTGCTAAGCAGTATAATCAGTTTTGGCCCCAAACTGAAACTTTGTTCCCAAGTACTGCTGCATTTTGATCTGGGACAAATCCAAAATCCATGGAGTATCTCTCTCTTGGTTTTTGTTGGGAAGGCATCAGGCTTTGCCAAGAGCAGTGATTTTTTTACCAGATTTCAATGCAAGAGGTGATGACGTCTTTGGAACAAATAATTCTGTGAGATTTCTGCTAATGTGGCGGCAGCTGTTTTTCAGAGTTACCACTTTGGCTAGAACCTTGGGTTGCTCTTGCTGCTAAAACAGTTGCTTGATCCATACCTAGACTAGTGTAAAACTCACCGAAGTCTGTATCCAGACCAGTGTTTCTCAGCATACCTTTGCCTGTGTTACTACATCACTATTGATCTCATATATTTCCAAAGTGGAGGGGAGGGAAGGACAGAGGAGGAACCACCATCTGTGTGACCAACTTAATTCAGTATATGCTCAGTAATGCATTCGGTGACTGTAGCGGGCTATTATTCATTTTAAATGTTATTATCGCTGTTCATGGAGGCATAGTTGAAATACTAGCTTGAGCATTAGATCATGTATATTTAAATGCTAATAGTTGTAAAAAATGGTAAGCACTTACTAGCTGTGTAATTTTTCACTGGAAGGATCACATGAATTGGTACTATTTCCTTGCATGTTTGAATAATCCATAGGTTGCATCGCCTAAAAAATAGGAATATACGTTTGTAACCTAAGTATGCCTGAGGGAATGCCAGTTGTGTATTCCTCCAGAAATTTTAGAAATCCGTCCAGATAGACACAAACTAACATTCAGTGATTCTTCAGGTTCCTGAAATATTGACTGATGCGTAACAGAAGATGATAGTAGGGTTCATTCAAGAATTTTGAGTATTCATTTAAGTCTAAGAGTGCTTGATTCTGTGAGTAATTATTGAAATCCAAGTGTACTTGCTTTTTTATGGAGGAATTCAGTATTCCTGGAAAACCATTTACATTAGCTCTCACTCTTCCTGCATTGTGCCTGCATTGTGAACAGGCCAGATGGTGCTTTGCTGCATGTGAGCACAGCAATAATTGCAGTTCTCAAAGTGAATGACTACGTTTTGCAGCATGACACCAATTTTAGATGAAAATGAGGCCTGGTGTATTGACAGACATAAGTGGAGTGAAGCCATGGCCCACAGGGGGGGAGTGGACTTGCTTTCTGGCTATTCCCTCCTATTATTCTTTATGTACATTTGCGAATGTCTGTGTAAATTAGGGCCATTTGAAGAGACGTTTGCATAGGGCGAAGTTTCAGAAATTATTCCCCATCCTTATCAAGGCTGTATGTTTCAGGATCCTGACAACTTTCTTACAGTAATATGAAAAGGTATTAAGTGTAATAGATATTGGTCTGTGTTTTGAAATAAAAATCTTGATTGCTAGAGCTGGTGAACATTTTGCTGCCATTTACCCATAGTCGAAAACATTTTCTTAACTCTACACCAAGCTGTTCCCAGGCTCCAAATAATTTGTCCAACTTTACTGTTAAGTGTATTTTTGCTCCCATATTCTGCTGGAAATCTCATCATTAGTCTCCTGGTCTGCTCAGAAATTAAAAAGCATCCATCCTTGCCTCCCTTTCATGCTCTTCTCTTTTCATTTTATACCTCTTGTCAGGATGCCTTTTCTCCTCTTTCCCTTCTCTTTGAAATCGCAGCGTTCAGCTACGCAGTCCCTCTGCCTCCGCTATCCTCTCTTGAGGTCCCAGACTTGCCTGGCCTTTGTGGATGGGAGGGGAGGAGATGTTGGAGGCAAGTTGTCAGCTTCAGCAGGTCTTAATAGGAGAGGGATGGGGAATTGGGGAGGGAAAGGGGGCTGGGGTGGTTGAAGGTTGCTAGGGATTAGGTTTCCATCTGCCACTCTCTCATCTGTCCTTACCCTGGTCCTGGGCTGCCAGTGCTCCCCTCCTTTTCTGCTGTTGAAAAGAAGGAAGAAAGCATGGGCTTTTGTTTGTTTAAAAGCATAAAAGAAAGGGAATTAAGCTCATTAGTCCTTCCTTATTAGTCACCATTGACTGTAGGGAGTAAGCTTGAGTAAATGGAGGCTCGCAGAATGGTGTAAAATCATTCAATAGCAGCAGTTAAGGGGAAGCTGAAAGTCCATTTTTCTTTTCTGCAAATTGGAAAAATACTGAAAGCAGATGATCTTGCATCACAGTATCAAAATTTAAATCTGACATATGAACAATTAATTGTATCATTAATTGCTTGTTTCTCTCTTACTGATTGTCAAAAGAATCTAAACACTTTTGAAACAATTTTGATTCATGCTTGGGTTGTCTCTGCAGTATGTGTTAGAGACTTGGATTGTATATTGTTGTATGACTTATAAGAGGAAATTTGTTAATTTATATGAGTGTTCTAAAGTAATGTATATGAATATGTGTATCTGAAGTATATGAACATACTTAAATAACTATTTGTGTTTAGTAGGATGATCTTTTATTAGGGAGACAAGTTTCTGTTTTCCTGCTCTTGGCTTTATCTTTGATCAATGCTATGCTAGAAAATAAACCTGATTCTGTTACCTGCTCTGATAAAAAATATTTTGATTTTAATGCTAGAAAGAGAATTCCTGTTGACAGGTTACTGGTTGACCATACTTAGAAATTGGCTGGGTGCTGAGCATGCTTAGTTAACATAATCTTTATGATACAGAATGTCTAAATGCAGAATGTAAGTCATTTGTTAGGATATTTCGGATGTACCAAATCAGCAGCATTTGGCAAGTTTTCAGATAAATGCAGAAGACAAGTATAGGTAGCCTAAAAATTCACAGGTAATCTACTGATGTCTATTACTGCTGCTGCTGTTTTGGCAGCTGCTGCTACTAGCAACCACTGTGCAAACTGAAGATATTAACGGGAAAAATTACCTGGGAAAGCAGTAATTAGTACATTCTTATCACATTTTACATGTTTGATGAATACAAGTGTATAGCAGTATAGCAACTAGAGTGATATGTTACTAGCGGCTTGGTACTATTCCCCCCTCTGCCCCTCACCATGCCTACGTGCTCTTGCACGGGGTGACAAGTCTTGTCACATTGTTTGGAGGGATGGGAACACCTTCCTTGAACCACAGTCCCTAAGTCCACCCTGCCCATTATATTAGAAAAGCAGTTGTGCATCTTCAGCTAAGTGCTATGTGCATGTAGCTTCAGCAGTGTCAGGACACTAGGGCTTTGGCACCTCACCTGGGATGGTGAACAGCCGGTGCAAGAGCTGGGATGCTGGGTCATCATCATAGATAGCTCTAGTGCTGCCATTCTGTGTCTGATGGTGTCTTCCAATCTGCTGGCAAGATTTTCCTCTGGTGTGTGCGTGTGGGAAGCCAATTAGCATCAAAAATTTTGTTAACTTGGGACAGCAGTGGCAAGTGGAGGTGGTCTCTTGCAAGTAGGACATGTAGAAAAGGAAAATGGGCACTAGATTTCATCCCATAGTACTAGGATTTTCCTCTTGTTTTGTTTTGAAACTAAGTCACTTTTAAAGATTTAGTGTAAATGAGGTAATTGCCTCTGACATTCTTTGAAATGATGAGCTTGAGTGTGGATCATTACTATGTCTCTATGAGCTTTATTGTATTTTTACATTATTTGCTTGCTATTGAAGGAGCCAGTTTCAGTGAAGACATTTTCACACAGGGCTTTAAGACAGATTAGAGAAAACAGTTGTTTATAGTACTTGTAACAACACCTTCATTGATATGTCTCATTTTTTAGTATCCTTTCCTCTACATGTCTAAAATTAAATTAGGCCTCCATTACTAAAATTAGAAGAGTCATTGGATTAGAAGTGCTTTCTTTCTGATCCTTAACTGAATGAAAGGGACTTCTTTTGATAAAACTGTAATAGAATTATATGCTCTACATCTCATCTCCTGAAATCTATGGATGGAGTATTAACTTTATTATATCCACCAGACTAAAAACACCTTAAAAGGTGGGACAGAATTTTCTGAACAGGAAATAAGGTTTATGTGAGTAAGAGAGATTACTCATTCAACCCCAGTATTGCCCTCACATACTGGACTTTTCTTCGAGGTAGCCTTTCCTCTCCACCTCACACAGACAGAGCTCCTGTTGCATTCAACACAAGTTTTGCTTGTTTGAGGCAACATACTTGTCAGAAACTTCAGTGGATTATACCGATACTTAACAGAAAGCTTGTGCATAAGTATTTTTACTAATTGGGACCATAGCATTCAGCATCATTGAGCTCTGGCATCTTAAGGGCTTGAAGATTAAGTCTACTTCTTGGCATTACTACACCATATATGTGTTTTGTCTGATTAAGTATTTGTATGTTTCTAAAATGCTTTATTTTCCACTCCAGAAATCATCCGTAGGTGATTCCCAGCCAGGTTCTTTTCTGCTGATGTCTCTAGCTCAGAGACATTAACTGAATCTCAAGTAGAAATGGTGTAGGGGAAGAGTAACAATCATTGAATAGAAACATCAGAAGATAATATCCAAACTTTGCATTCCAATGATATATGTCCTGTTAACTGGCAAGCAATTATTATAGTATTAAAAACCAATCTCATCTTTCTTAGAACCACAATAAATGGCTGTGTTTTCCCGTGATTTAAAAGTAGTAAGACTGAATGCCTTCAGAACAGTTTAGTGTAGCTTGTCCTTAGAAGATGCAAATCCTTCACAGTCATTGCAGGCTGTGGGTTTATTTGGCATGAAATAGACTCTCCTTGAGGCCGTCTACCTGCTGCTGGGGTGGCCCAGCAGATGGCATTGAGTGGTGGGTGATTGAAAAGTAACCTTTTTTCATGCACTTTGACTCACAGTCTATGCCAGTCCCATACTCTGAGGTTATGGGGTGGCTGGGATGGTGCAGCAGGATGGAGGATGGGGAGGAGTTCTCTTTGGAAGCAGTTCAGTTCCTTACCTATGGGGAATGGCACGGAACCACTGTTGGGCCCAATTGAGTTTCATCTGGACAAAGTATTTTCAAGAGGTGCCCGAGTTCTGCCCACTTTTTTACAAACAGTACTGCTGTGGAGTGCCAGGCCTTGTTTCTAAACTATTCATATAGTCTTGCCAGAGAGCTAGACCTCAAGTTAAGAGGACTACACTTTTGTGTAGATAAGCCTATTATGTAGGCAAATTTTGAATGTACCCTAACATTCAAAAGTTGAAAGTAAAGGAATAAAAAGTCATTTCATTGACATAATTGTCAAATGTTTGTTGGAGTGTGAAATTTATACATCTTTGAATTTATTTGTGAACTTGTCTTTGAGATATATAAGCATAATCAGCATTTGCTCTTCTTCTCACAAACTAAGTGGCATAGGAGGGAAAGCTGGTGTTTAAATTTCTTTCCTATAATTGGGTCATTGCACTGCAAAAAAAATTTCTGACTGCACTGAGGTTATTTTAGCATGATGCAATTTATTCTGTAATGCAAGCAAGTCTCTTTCATGTCTGATGTGTCACTTTTAGAAACAGAAATGTGGAGGAGTATCTCTGAAAAATGCTAAGGCGATACTTGCAGTTTTCATGACTTTCTTTTATTAGTGCTTCTTCAAGCTGATAGATCTTTTTTGTCAGTCGTTCCCAAATTTACCAGCTTTGGACTCGTTCCTGTCTTCCAATCTCATCTGGGCTTGTGGACCCACCTTCAGATGTGATGCTTTGTGCAATAGTGTTTAGAGCCTGACTGGCCTTGCTTTAAGCTGGCCTTCACAACAGGTGACAAAATGAGATTTACCCAGCATAAGAAAGTCTGGGCCTGCATGAAGAAGGCAATTTGTTGTCATTCAGAGAAACAGCAGGCATCTATTAGGAATATGGAAAACCTCTAAGGAAAGGTTCATAGGGAGATACTGACTCTGTAGTGGAGTCAGTCTCCTATGGAAGAAGCTCAGAAGAGAGCAAAGAGATGGAGCTTTGAGATAAAAGCCTCTGCAGCAGGATAAATTAATTGTTGTCCATAGATCTGGAGCAAGTGAGGCTGTAGAGGTCATGCTTCACAGATTACATAAAGGAAGTCTTCAGGAGGGTTGGTAAGAACACACTTGTAGTGGAATACGTGTTTAACATGGAAAGCAGGCAGACCTAAACATAGATAAAGCAAGTGTAATACTCAGGTTATGTAGATCGAGTGTAGTCTTAGAGAGAGTCCGTTTTACTCTAATTTTACATTTCATTTTCAGAAATAAGCTAGGTTATGGCTTCAGACTGAGGCAAACTGCTAATTACAGAAAGAGTGAAGTTGCTTCTATCATCTCTTTTTAGGTTGGAAAAAGCTTGAAGTGGTAAAGGCTAGTCAGGTTCACAGAGGGGCAGGATGTGACTGGAAGTGTTTCCTTGTGTGCAGTGAAGCACTGATCTGAAGAGGAAATGTTTGAAGGGTGGATAAATGTCCACGTGTATATTTAGCCAAATCCCCTGTGACAAAGGGAAGCAGGGACTGGAAGGATTACCAGGATCCTGGCGTGCAGCAGTGGTGGTGGAGGAGCCAGCTACCTGGAACAAGCAGCACCCAACTTTCTGTCCAGGCTGGGTGCTGACAACAGGGTCTGACCTCAGAAAATTTCTCTTATGTGCCCAGTGCCATTTCAACCTCGGTACAAATTAACAATTTAAATAGTACCATTTTTCAGATATATTTCAGTGAAGGCTGTTAAAGCCTTTGCAAATACAGCATTTTAACTGATGTGCGAAATCTGTGAGGTCTGTGCCAGTACACCCGCTTTACTGAGTTACTGAGGGGCATAAATGTTGTGATCACTTTTTGAAAGAAATGAGTGTTGGAACCGCAGGAGGAATTAAAAATCCAAATTTAGGTTTGTTAATCCAGGTATATAAATAGGGCTTCTCAAGACAAAGGGGTTGAAAAGGTAGCCTGTGAACTAAAAATCTCTTCTTTACAAATATAATATTCTGTTTGTTAGATATGAAATATATTTAAAAACCCAAACTTTCTGACTTGTAGATTGTTTATTTGAAGGGAAAAAACCTAACATTTTAGAAAATGCAGTGTTTCCTGGAATGCTTTTCAGCATATATAAAACTTTTTTCTCAGAAATTTATTCCACTTAACTCCATTACAAGAAATCTGAGCATCTGTTGGTGTTGTAGTAAAATCTGTAGTGCATTTCTCTTCAAGATGCAGCTGAACATAATCTTCCCCCTTATATTTCTGATGAGTATGTGGTAGCTATGTCAGCTATTTCTATGTTACTCATTTTGACAGATTAACTTTTTGATGAGAATTTTCCATGGAATGAATCTTCTTGTAAACATGTACTTAATAAATTAGAAATTGACTAACAGGCAGCAATGACTAAATTATAATGTAGAAAATATTAATTTGTCAAGAGTTCATGTATTTTAAGAATGATTTAAGTTTGTGGTCAGTTTGCATATGTTGCTGTTAGCAACAAACCAACCAAGGAACAAGCAATCCATCCCCTCAGTATATTTTTGCTATTTTCCAAAATAAGTAACATCAAGTGAAGAAGTGCACACTTTTGTTTTCTAAAAGCAGCTTTGCCCTCCCATAGGAAAAAATAAATATTTTGGAGAAAATCTCATTTAATGTAATTGATATATCACAAAAGCAAAAAAAAAAAAAAAAGTATCCATCAGTACTTCTGCTAGTTCTTGTATTTGGGTCTTTAGTAATTTTTTTCCTTTCAAGTGTCATTTTTGCCATATATAGATCATTTCTTGTCTTAAAGCACTAAGAACATACATATGCTGAAAGCAGTATTTACATACAAAAACTCATGTAAGGATAAAAAACTTAGCAAATTAAACCAGGGCTCAAAAATGATAAGGAATGATAAGGTGCTGCACTGAACTTCAAAAAGCAAAGAGGTTTGGGGATTTTTTTTTAATAATGAGCATATGTCAGACAAGGCTCTTTTCCTGTTAAAACCTACAGTAGGATTAGCAGAAAAAGTAGTGCCATTCAAGCAATGTATATGCTAATTTCTGAACACTTGAAGTTTATTTGTTTTTCCTCCTTGCTATGTCTTCTCAGTTGATTAGTAATAAATCAGTTTTAAGCTGGGGGCATAGGGGACTAAGGAACAGAAGAAAATGCAAGTATGACAGGCTCATTTAATGGCTTATCACAGAAACATGTTGGGCATATTGCCATTAGTCTTCTTGAGTTTGGAGTTGAGTTCAAATTGATGCTTGTCAGTGCATTTCCAAAAGGATGCGTTTTTCATTTCCATAACGATGCTGGTGGTGACTGCATGCTCAGTAGAAGCTATGAAGAAACTGGAACTTCCTCTTTGTTCTTGTTTTGTCACGGGATACATGGTTCACACAAACTAGGTTCTGTGGTATTCAACTTAATGAGTAATTGTACATTGTTTTCTGGCTAGAAGAAGGTTGAAAGCACACTTTTCAAAACACCTAGCTTTGCCCAGATTTGTTGGGTACATTACCAAGAAGAACATGTCCTGATTTGTTGTGTGGATCAGCCTCATCTGAATGGACTTTCTGGGTCCACAGCTGGTCGGAATAGGCTGAGGAAACTGGGATGCTGAGGAAGGACTAGGCACTTGTAGATGGCACAGGCCTTGGCACATCTGTCCACCATCCTTAGTGCTCTCCTGTTAAAGAAGGGCAGCGTCAATGAACTGTCATTGAATGATGACTGAGTAAGTCTTGACTGGCAGACAGTTCCAGAGAGGTTCTAGAACTCCCGAAATGCCTGCCATAGGGAAAAATTGGAAACCACAGAAAATTAATTTCATCCTTCCTTGCCTCCCCCCCCCC
>NW_020799095.1:15518649-15573259 GCF_003259725.1 Athene cunicularia | reverse complement strand
CCCGAGAAAATGTTCTAGCTCCTTTTCTGTCCTGCTTGCCATCATGAGGTGTTCTGATCATCCTGTGGGAGAGTGATAAATCTCCCTTTCAAAGAGCCTTTATGGTCAATAGCAGGAAGTGGTGATGGCATCAGAAAGCATTTAGTACATGCTCTTTCAGGAAAAAACACAACTTTAATTTCTCAGAAGAAAGATTCCTTGCCAAGGGAGAGGTAGGAGTGGCTATAGACTGAATAGAGTGAGGAGGAAAAATCCTGATAAAAATCTTCGCTGTGTTTTGTTAAAGGACATTTTAACAGGTCTGATTCAGCAGCTTCTCAGTGGCCATAATACTCACCTGAAGTTTAGCCTTGGAGCCCTAAGTATTACTGTGAGTTATAACTGAGGAAATCTGTATATGCACTTTATCTGACCTATGTACCATAGATTATACTAAAACAGTTTTATTATACTTGCAAAAAACCTTACTAAATAAACTTCCTAATACTTTTTCGAATGTGTAAAATTAACGTTGTCAAAATTGAACTATTTTTTGATAAAATTCTGTGTCTATGAAGTTTTTCCCAATGTATTTGAAAATCAGGTCAAATTGTGTCTTCCCCTAATTTTTGTACTTTATACATTGATTCTTAGTTTATTTGTTTGGACATCACCGTTTTACGCCACCGAGTCTGCAAACATTTGTAACTTCCCCAACAAAATTAATTTCTTCTATTAATATTTTTTTTCCCATGTAGAAGCACATAATCAAAAATTGATTATACCAAACCAACTGAAAATTTCCATGGGAGCTTGAATCTGAAGAATTCCCAATACAGAGAATGGAAATCAAGTGCAGCTAGATCAATGTGATTCCTGTTCGTAGTTATTTATACAACAGGAACTAGGCTATGCTAATAAGCAAGTCAGCCTTTGAAGTACAAAGTGTATGTAAATGTGTTAGCCAAAATTTGGAGTTTGGAATGCAATTAAGTGAGCAGAAGAAATACTGAGGATGCAGAAAAGTTATAGGACTATGGCCCACTTTTTGGAGTTTACTGTTTTTTTTGATGTCTTCATGTCCCGAATCTTTTTAATTCTTCTGATTGTAAATTCAGTTGGTAAGTGATATTGTAAGCTATTACACTTCGTCATAGGTGTTTTGCATGTTAATGTTCATTCATTCTTCCTGCTGTTTATGTAAATAAGGGACTTTTGCATTTACCTGCATTACTTAGATCTTAACAAGCACAGCGTTTTTAGGAATGCTCAAACTTAGGTAATTTTACTCCTTAATTTCTTTTAGCTTCTTCCCAGCAGCAGCAGCATTGAGCCAGTAGGCTCACCAGTATTAAGGGGAATTTAAAGGGAAAAGCTGGTACAGACCTGGAGGTATGGAAAAGTGAAAGGTGAACACATGGAGTTTGAATATTAGGAAAATGAAAAAATTTACTTTTGAGTGGATGTAAGTATTTGTAGAAGAAAAAGACAATAGAGAGAGTATAGAGAAGGGGAAAATAGCAGAAAGGGGTAAAAGAAATAAAAGAAGGAACCTATCATTTTAGTCATAGGAAGCTGGTATGTACTGTCAAAGCATCCGAAGCCCATGCTGGCTTTTTCTGGTTTTTGGGGGGCTTTCTACATTTTAGTTTTGCTTTAAAATCTACAAGTGCTTTAGCTGAAAGTTTTATGCATTTCCTAGTGTCCAATTCTGAATTTTTAGGGAAGATGCTGCAAAAGGTAGTTTGCAGAGTGACCCTTCTCTCATAAATAATGAAAGTTAATGAATGAAGGTGAATACTCTTGTGATGTGGGATAGAGTTCATTGTTCACTATCCTGAAGATGAGGGAAGTTATTCTGGAAAAACAGTGTTTCTAATATGCAAAGCCACTAATGGTATTGTTCACATGAACAGCTGTTGCAGCATTAGACTTTATACATATAAAATCTAAGGATTGGGTTTGAAGTAGCACTGTGAGAGTGGTACTAGACTGAGTCAGAGTAGGTGCTTGGATGCTGACATATTACTTTAGATTTCGTTAGTGCATTGACCCCATACATCACTGGTAGGGTTTATGACAGATTTTGAAGGTAGCCCCTGACTGCAGTGAAGGGAACTGTACCTTTAATGCCTTAGTCATCTTTGTTTTGCAAGACTATTGATGACAAAATACTGGTGTTTTGGTTTACACTATCAAGTTTCTTATAACACAGATGGAACTAACAAAAGAAAAGAAAAAAAGAAAAAGAAAATAGCACCTTATCCAAGAAGAAAAGCTGCATGGAATACGTTGGCACTTCCTGGGCCCATGTTATGTGTGTCCTACTTAGTAGGTGTCTCCTACTTAGTTTAGTAGGAGAATATATAATAGTATTAATAGTATACATAGTAATAATTGTACAATGCAAATTACGGATTAAATTCTAAAGGGAGGGTCCTCCATAATGAAAAGACTCTTCAGAAACATACTCTCTTTACTGGAATTTAATTAACGGATGAAAATCTTTTTTACCTCCAGAGGGGTCAATTGTTCCAAATTCATAATTTTTAGAAAGATTTCTGCAAGTATAGAAATCTCAGGTAGTAGAAAAGCATACATTCTTAATAATATTGAGGGCAACTTACAAAATATTGGAATCCAAAATAAATACATTGGCTTTGGTATTTAATATTAGAAATCTGCTTTGAATTCTTCTTAGCGTTTCCTACTTCTGATTCTCACTTAGCACAGGTCACAGAAGTAGCTGGTAAAGCCAGGCAGGAAATGATCATGTGCAGCCCCGTACGCTTTCAGTCCCCATATAAACTTTGTTTGCATCCTGTTTTTTAAACAGGTAATGATTAAATGTCTCACAGAAGAACAGAACTTGGAAGGTGTGGTATTTTAGCTTTGCTTAAAAATACTTTAACATGCATGTCTTTTCTGGGACTAGCAAAGGTTTTGACTAGCCATGTCTTACAGTCTGATGCTTTATTGCCATACAGCCCATAAAGTCTGAGCTGGGATTGGCAATCTTGTGGGATAATCGCTGCACAAACCACCATTTACCAGTTCAGAAAGCCTGATTTGTTCTTAGTCTATGTCCTGTGTATACTACAAAATACTTGCTGGCAAAGTGATTGTTGGACTTCAGGACATTAAAATGCCATCTTTAAAGATTACCCTTTTTATGTAGTTTCTTGCTTCCATTTGCTCTCTGCTCAGCAAAACTGCCTGGGTATGAACTGCACAGTGTGGCTTCAGTCCGTCATAATTCTTCTCCAGAGGAAAGGTCTACCAAATGCTTCAGGTTTTTCAAGAATGTGACTGAAACCAAAGAACATGTTGAGATTTCTGCTCACATGCACAAGCTGTGTTATTTCCTCATGGAAAACATGGGTTTTTTGTGTTAAGATGGTTTTTAGAAATGCCTCCTGTGTTGCCTTTACTCCAGCAGTGACTGTGGATTGCAGTAGATGGTTTGGGAGTGCAAGGAATGCACACCAAAACCATTCTGCACAAACCATATTGAAAATAAAGTACATAAAACTTTGAATTGGATCTCCACTGACAGAAAATGCTCAAGGTCTGTTGAAAGCTGCAGTCATCACTGATGTCTTCAGAATTAGAATGAGGTTGGAGATCTGCTGGCTTAGGCAAGCTGTCTAGTCCACATGGATGGTATTTAGGTTTTGGCATTTTCATTTTCTGGCAAATTTAGTTTTGGGAAAAATGTTAGTTGGGCTTGATGTAATTAGGTAACTTTCTGTATAAAAAATACAGTGATTTCTGAGAACATTTATCCAATAGCAAGTTTAAATACTCTTAGAGGACAGAAGGCTAGGACAAGTTGTTTTATTTGTCCAGCCAGAGGTTGGTAGAACATTTGAGACCCCAGGGCACTCCAGAAATCTTAATGCTGAAGCAGCCTTCCTTCATATGTTATAGGTAGACTGAAAGCTGTTGAATAGATCAGTAATAGAGATGGAATCTGGTGGGATGTAAAGAACAATTTTTATTTTATTTTGGAAAGGAGATGATCCTAGAGACAAAGTATCACTGCATGAACACTGCTTAGACAGGGGAAGAAACATCTTTTTGAACTTAATTCATAGGGTGGTGCGTGACACTGGGAAATAGCAAAAGGTACAGAGTAGAAGAGAGTTTGAGACAGGTGTTAAGTTTCAAAATAGAAAGATCCTTTCTGAAGATTAATTGTCTTTTAGGACCTGTTAGAACTGGGTATGTTAAAGACTGTCTTTCTTTTAGTGAAATAAGACCTGAATGTTTTATACAATAACATACATTTGCATGCTGTGGAAAGTGATTTTTATGTTACATGTATTTATTCCGTAAGTTCAGACATAATGCCTTAAGGAATGAATCTGGTATAACAAACTTCAATATTAACAAAATTTTCAGCAGGGAGGGGCTGCTAACGCAATCTTAAAATGACAGTTTAGAACTTTTTTTAGTAAGAATTCAGAATTCACCACATACACTGTCCATATTGCTAGAAGAATACTTCACTGGATACTACTGTGCTTGAGAATTGTGCAGAAAGAAATCAGTGGTTGCCCTTCTCTGGGCAGATGCCTCAGCACTACTCCCAGCTTGATCAAGCATTCCAGATTCAACAGAACAGTTTGGTACAGCCTCATCCTGTGTTCGGAAGAGATTTACTGACAGACTTGCTTACTATTTGGAGGTATGTGAAGCTATAACAGTATACCTACCAGGGGTCCCTTGCACAAGGTGCCAAGACCATGAGAAATACCTGGCTGCTATTACATAATTTTCCTTATTGGACATAAGTAGAAATGAATGCTTCGTTGTTGGTTGAAAATTTAAAATCTGGGTAGTCTATTAATTTGCCAAAACTGGGTCTCACAAATTCTGGTTTACCCCTTCATATGGTGTTACTGCAGGAGTGAAAAGTGAAGTTTTTGTTTCCCACCCTACTTGCAGTGCAGTCTAGAGAACACTTTTTATAATAGATTGACTTCTAATTCCATGTCCCTGTGCAACTGTAATTTACATTTAGGTTTATAATTTGTTTTGTAATGTCTGTTATAAGGAAGCAAGTCATGACTATATGACTTTAAGAGATCAGAAGTGTATGTGTATTGAAATAACCAACTCAGAGCTATTAATTGCATTTCTTTATATCATGCTTCCTATGTTTTTTGTTTATGCTACACATGAAGATTTTTAATAGGAAGCTTGATTCTGAAACCAGTGGAGCATATAAACAATGAAATAATTGTTATAAGAGACACTGTAAAGGCTGATAGTCCCAAATTTTACCTACATGTTTTTTGTTTACTTTTATGTGCTTGATGCTAGTCTAGACCTGCCTCTAATGCTGTTAGCTTCAAAGCTTCTGAGGTACAAGAGGAGCCTCCCTCTGCCTTTTTTTTTTTCCTCCGGCAGTGTGGTTGTTTGAAGCTGCTCTTTGTTTTCAGTCTGTAACATCATAATGTCAGTCTGCATATAACACAGCCATTCAAGTTCTTTCAACTCTGTGTAGTAATCACATTTATGAGAATGTTATTAGGGTTGTAGTCAAAATGTTCATAGATAGTGTAAGAGAATGTTGTTGCCTTACCTGTAACTTTCAGATCACCTCTTTTCAAGAGATCTGAATGGTGGAGAGTGTCCCCAGTAATTCAAAATGCCTGAATTACAAGGTTGAAAAGAATCAAGGCCGAATACAGAATACATTTTGAAGGCTAATTGAGTATACTTTGATAGTGAGGAGCATCCAAGGTAAGGCGGTTAGTTGGCAAGCCCACAGTGGTTCTGTTGCATGGGTATTTCGAATAAGTAAGCAATTGAACTTTTAGGGTCATCAGCATGCAATTAAGACCTTCACTGCTAAGCACTGAATGTATATGGAGATTTTACCTTGACGAAAAGGAGATGAAAATTTGATGTAAAGCTATGACTTCAATAACAACCGATAATTACTGTAACCTAATTTAGGTGAACATCTTGGTACTCTGAGAGCACCTGATTGGAATTTTCTGAAGCTGAAAAGTTAGGTCTCACAATCCCTTTTGAAAGTGCTAAGTCCTGTATTTGAGAAGTATGAACAGTAAATGTTGTGCCAATGCTGATAGGAAGACAGAACTTGGAGAAAACCTAATTTTTAATACTTGATATCTGAACACAAGTATTTACATGCATTTTGCTAAGTAAACACTTATTCTTTATAACACAAGCTTTTTGGTGAAAGATTTGCATGCTGCTTTTCCTTTTATTTGGTTCCAAGTTTTAATTAGTTCTTAAATGTCTTGTAGCATCTGATTCAAATAGTCTGTTCTGTCCTGGGATGTTGACTTTGTATTTCAGTGTGATAAGAGGCACTTGCTCTTAATAATCAGGCATAGGCTAGAAAGTATATAGAATACCATTTAAATTTATATGTATTTACCATATCTTCATTGCCCAAACAAAAATAAATAAATAATAAGAAAGGAACCTGGCAATTTCTAACCATGAGTAACATGGCTGGCAGGTTAATTGCAGGCTTAGGCATGAATATGCAAAGGCGGAGATGATTCACAATTGCAGGAATAAAAGGACAATGAATGCAGTCTTTGGCTAGATGTACAGTTATGCCAGAGGCCTGGCACCAGAAAGGATGAATATAATACTTCCTCGATTGGGCAATCATCATGATCAAGAACAAGTTGTTCCATGAGTAGAACTGCAATGAAGCCTGGTTTCCTATGGATTCGTAACATACCCACTGCACTGCATGACTTCACCTCCTAACCATGTGCTTCACCCCAGTATCTGCAGCTGCAGTTCCATGGTCTTCAGTGCTCCCTTACCTCAAAGCAATGGCCAGTGCTTTTCCCCCAGTAATATTTCCTCCTCCCCTCATGCTCCCTTAACTGCCAGCTGGGTTGGAGGCAGTATGCATTGCTCTTAAATTTAACAAAGCAAACTCTTAAATCCCTTCTGTGCCCTTTCTTACATGGGTAAGTCATAAATTTTACCTTCATTCTTGAGAATGCAGCTGATAAAAATGTAAGGATAACCTTAAGACACTATTTAGTTAGGGAAAAAAATGGAGATGTTCAAAGTCTGAATTTAGACTAAAATTTTGCAGCTTGAAGACGTATTTTATATCTATTGGACTGAAGGATCTCAGTTTTTAAGTTTTGCCACCTCTTTGGTAACTTGTTTCTTTCTCTACATAATGAATTAGGAAAATTCTTTTAATATGCCTGTGCTGGATAGTATGAGAGGTGCACTCTTGTGGTTTTGTGACCAGAGGGATTTTCAAAATACTCATTTGCAAGATGACAGAGTACTAAGATGAATCTGGACAGTCTTCCTGCACAACATGCTTTTAGCTGCAGTAGCACTTCACGGTAAATCTGTCAGGAAGTTTATGGCACTGGCAGTATTTGCTGTTGTTTCAGTGCACTACAATTGCATTTCTCTTTCTCCCTAGTTTTGATTTATGTTTTATGACAGTTGAGTCACATGGTGAGTGTCGATGAGCTCTGTCTTTTTTTGTGACTTTTCAAATAGCCTGAGCGATGAAAAGAGTTGGAATGAAACAGGACATTGGCTCTAGTTTTGCTTTTTTGCTGATTTCCTGCAGATTTTTTTTCAATGTAATTTCAATATGAAACAGATGATAGTGTGGTGATCCACATAGGTTCAAATAGTAATATGTCTTTTACCACAAAGTACTTCTGGGAAATAAAGACTGAACTGGGTTTATGGCTGTTTGGGTTGTAGAGGAATGAAGCTTTGATCAATAAACTTAAAGTACACAAAATTGCTGCTGACATCTTTTGTGGATGTACATAATGAGGAAGAAAAGGCAGTCATATGGAACAGTATGCTCATCTGGACAAGCTGAGCCAATCCAAAAAACCTTAACATAGTTTCTGCTTTAAAGAGTGTTCTCTGATTATGCCAGAATGGGGTTACAGTGTCCCAGCAAGCAGCGACTGGTATTTTTTTGAAGAGTGGTAGTGAAAATGCTACTTGAGAGAGGCTTTGACAAAATGAGCTCATAAATTCTGGGAACACATAAGTAGGGCAGGAACCATCAGGAGCAGACCAATGAGTTACAGTATGCTTGTCACTGGTGGAATTAGTACTAGAGTACTGAGTTAGTCCTCCTCATCTCCTTCAAAAAGGAAGTTGTAAAAGGCAAGTGAGACACCAGAATGATACGGGTCCTGAGTAATGAATGTGTCTTATACAATAAATGTAAAAAACTCATCAGGCTCATTTTATCAAAAAGGAGTTTGAGGGAGAGCTTGATAGCAGCATACAAATTCCTGCACGGAGAGGAGATAGAGAGTCCTAAAGGCTTTTTTTAATTTAGTGGAAAATGAGTAATAGAAACAGAAACCAGATAAAGTTGAAGTAGAAATAAGGTACTCAATTTAACATGAGAAAGGATAAATGAGCGAGGGAGATGGTGCAGTCTCTGTTCTTTGATTTCTTCCAGTCAACGCTGACTGCATTTTCATAAAACAGTAGTAAAAATAAGGGTGTGATATATAGCACATTATACAGTCTTGGGCCTGCTGTCCTGTGAAACTTAATAAAATGACCAGATCAGTTTGGCTGAAGACACCAGTGTAGTGGTTAATCCACAAGAAGCCTGTACATAAATACAGTTAACGTGCTTGTTTTACACACTGTCCTATTTCAGCGCTGAAGTACTTCAGTGGTTAAGCTCATGGTGAGAATTAGTCACTAACTTATTTCAGTGTAACAATTTCTGTTTGTCTTTTAAAGCTCTTACGATCTCAACATTTTTATTTGTAGAACAACATTACTAATTGGTATACACATGATACTGAAAACATTGGTAGGCAAACAGTGCTGAAGAGCCAAGAGAGGAAGGGTAAAATACTGTTTTATTTGCAATTCACAATAATTACTTGCTTTTCTTCAGTTGAATGAATAGCAGTGGCCTTGTGGATACAGAGCAAAGTGTGTGATGCCATTTTTCTGAAAGTGTATGGCCTTAGGAGTATTTTGGGATTGGAGAAGGGGAAGCAGGAGAAAGATGGGCTTTTCAAAAGCATTAGACAAAAACATTTTGAAAGGTATTTTAGGGCTAGATGATTACAGGATTAATACTGATGATTGTTAGAGCAACTGTAAGAACTTTTTTAAATGCTGCTATTTATTCTGAGTTAATTTCTTCTGAAGGAGGCTTTCGGGAAAGACATAGGACTTTGAGGTGTAAATTGATACAATTTACTGTACTATTTTTAGTAGTGAGGAAGCCTCTTCAGTACCAGTGCAGAGGTCAGAGTGATTTTTAAAATATGATTTAACTTTTTGTTACTGGCAGGGGTTTTTTCGCTTAACTGTATGGCCTTTTCCTTTCTTTAAAAGGGGCTGCAAAGAAAGGTCAATTGAGGGAGTACAGCTGATGCCTGCTAGGAGAGGGACATAGCTTGGCATACAAAATACCTGGTTCATAGGACCCTCCCCAGAAGGATCTGAGTGCTGTAGCTAAATGCAGTGCTATATTTTTGTATGCAGCTTCAGTTCTTGTGAGTGCCAAGTACCCTCAATTTTAGCTGTACTCAGATCTGAAAATGATCAGTCACGGGAGCGATTCATCGTCGTACACATTCTGGACTCTGTACCTTGTCAGTCTTTTAATGACATCGGCTCTGCGTCTCGACCTCTACCCCTTGCACGCTGATCTCTACAAAAAGGCCTAAAAGACTGTTCTGTTTAATAGTAAAGGACATAACAAGAAACACTAGACAGATCTGAAAGAAGTGAGCCGTAAGAAAGACATGGGGTTTGGTTCAGGATCAGGTACGGTGCTCTAGTATTTTATTTTCTCTGTTTCTTTCTTGCTCCAAACATTGTATTGTTTTAAGTGCCAAGTGAAGCAGCAGGTCATTGTTCTTATTTTTGCCATCCTAACCATTTAAAGCTAAGTTTGGGTCAGGAATGAGAGTAATCTTCTGTTTCCTTCCCTGTCATTAGCTGGGCTTTGAGCACTGAATGGCTTTTCAGGAGAGTTATGCATTTCCTTTTGTTTTCCTCCCTGACGGAGTGGAATAAGCTACAGGCCAGTGAATTTTATTCCACTGAAGCATTCTTCCTGGAAAATAAAATGAAAGCTGTGCCACAGGTCCAGCCCCAAGTATGCAGTCTAGGGAAAGGCTAGTTTTTGATAATGCTCTTATGGGATCTCAGGGGTTGTGTGTCAGTTCCCAGTTGCTAGAGCCATCTTTGTGAGTGTAGCATGACCTGCTGAGCTGGGAACAGAGAGAACATCGTCAGTAAATGCATATCACATGAGAGGAAAAAGCAAAACTTCATTTTTGTCACTGTTCAGTTCATCTGAGGCAAAAACATGTTCTGGTATCAAAATGGGTGTTGCTAACTGTCATTTAGTGTCACCCTTTCCAGTTTTCTTTGCTGAAGCATGTGCCTACTAAAAAATGAGCCAACGTTCCTCATTAAGAGAATTTCTTAAACTCACGATTTAGAAACTAAAACAGTGATTTCCTGTCTCTCTGTCAAAAGAAATCATTTTAATTATTTACAATTCTGTTCCCATTTCCTACCTTTGTTTTAAAAATGGTTGAAAGAATCCTTAGTTGAAATAAGTACAGATACAGATAACTTTTGAGCAGAGCTGCACAACAGCCAACATCTAATTTTTAAAACAGACAGTGGGGCTGAGTTGCAGGAGGCTTCTGGAGGTTTTCTTTATGTTAGATATGTTAAATTCCTTTGGCATGTTTTGTAGACGTCCTAATGTTAATAGGAACTTTGACTATGTATAATAGCAACAGCAAAATATGTAGCAAAATTTTATATTGTGGATTGGAAATTAATTTTCCTATGGTGATTTCATGTAAATTAAAATTCTCGAGGGGCAAATTTTACACTCCCCTGAATTCAGTTTGATGAATGTGTATTCATCCAGGGACTGAAATTGATCCCATGGGATCTTTTCCCTATCAGTTTTTTCTTAATCCATGTGGGCAATAGGATTTCAGTTTTAGACAATTGAAAGTGCAGCCTTCCTCTGAGCTATATAAAGTCTTGTATATGCATGTATGTGTTGTGCATCTTGTTTGTGCACAGACACATTCAAGACCTCCTTATAACCTGGGATGAGAAATTCTTGTCTTCAGAATAATTGCCCTTCCAAAAGTCTCAAAAATTTAGTTAAGCAACATTTTTATCTAGTATTTCTCTTTCATCTTCTTTTCCAGCACACAGTCACATAGCAGATTCTGTGCTATAGAGGTAGAGATAAAAATCTTCCTAAAACCTCCCCCGTGGTGGACCACTTGTCATACTGTTCTGAAATGGCTTCTTTGGTGGGAGTGGAGACATGTAGCTACCTTGGTGGGAGAAGAAAGAAGGAGAAAGCAAGGTTTATTTCAT
Source organism: Athene cunicularia (assembly GCF_003259725.1). Classification (NCBI taxonomy): domain Eukaryota; kingdom Metazoa; phylum Chordata; class Aves; order Strigiformes; family Strigidae; genus Athene; species Athene cunicularia. The sequence continues at coordinate 15,561,883 of NW_020799095.1, read as the reverse complement.
CTGCCTTACACCTGGAAGCATCTCTCTAAACTAATAATTAAAGTAGCCTAAATGAGTAGCTGAGACTAGATGTACAACTTCCTAAATGACTAAGTTGAGACAAATCCCTAGGAATGTTTCATTGTGCTCCCTCTGTCCAGGCTTAGTCTTTGAACAATCCAAGGCCTCATGGAGGGACCAAACCAGTTTGACTCAGCAGCTTACCAGTAACTAGTGGGTTTGTGTCCAGATGTCCCAATGCACAGGTATGTCTTAAGTGCGATAGAGAGTGGATCGTATGAATGTTTCAAATAAGTATAAATTACATGTCAGTCTGACCCATCATTTCTTTGTCAGATTCAGGCAGAAGATAATACTGATTTTATCTTCTTTGGAAAGAATATACCGAGCACTGCATCCCGCGGTACCCTGACTTACTCTTTGTGGCTTTTGACAGGCTTTCCAGTGCCACACCATCAGAAGCTATTAGCTAAAGTTTAGTCTGTTCTTATTTTTCATCCACTATCATGACACCATTTTATTAGCTTTGCATTCTATACCTATATGCATTGAATCTTGACTGATCAGCTAATTGGATCTTGTTAATCAGCTTCTAAACTGCTTTTATTGAAGACTTTTGACTGAGATGTTAAGACTATGTTCAGCATGGTTGGCATTTCTGCTTGGATGCAGCGTGATAAATGTTGAACTCCAGATCTGATGAGTTTCCCTGTTTGAGAAATGTGGTGTGTGTCAGTGAGCTGGACCTGCCTGTTTGGTTGGAAATCAGGAATAAATAGGACAAGACATGAAACTTCTTGCAGCTGTTTGTAGAGCCACTGCTGAGAGATGAGGAAGGTATAAACAGGGTTCTTGGTGCATTCAGGGAGCAATTCTGGCAGAAGCCAAGAAGTGTGCAGCTACTTACATAGTAGATATTGCCAACACTGAAACATGTTGCAGCTTTTTTTTCCAGCCCATCCTCAATTGCTTATCATGTCTGTCTTGCTGGAAGTAACTATTTTCTCAGATCTTCCCACAGATATGCTTGTTTAAGATGTTCCCTGACCTTGTTCTATCCAAAACAAGCTTGGTTAATTTATGCAGCCTAAAAAACACGTCTTTGTTTAACACTACCTGCTACACTTTTGGGACCCGAAACATCTAGCAGGAGGGCTGTGTGTGGGAGGTGGGCAATAATTTTTTAATTGAATCATAGAAAAGTTGGTTGGAAGGGCCCTTTGGATGTCTTGAATCAAAACCATTTCCAGCACTGTATCTGGTGAACCATGTCCTTTGGCCAGCTTAGTCTTGAAAACCTCCAAGAATAGATATTGCACCATCTCTCTGGGCAGCTTGTTCCACTGCTGCCCAGAATTTTGTATAATCGTGTTTGTCCAGTCTTAACCATCCAAGCTGTAGTTTGTGGTGTTTTCCACTTGTTGCATTGTCTGCTGCTACTGAGGAGAGTTTGGGTCTGTCATCACTGCAGCTGCTCTTTAAGCAATTCTAGACTGTTATTAGATTGCCTCCTGACCTCCTCTTTGCCACACTAACAAAGCCTAGCTCCCTTAACTTCTCACTGTGGATAATGTGCCTTCTGTATGGTGTTTGTATTATTCATAAAGAAAGCATGCTGTTGGTTCATACTCAGGAGGGCACCACAACCCCCAGGTCATTTCAGCAAGGCTGCTGCACAACCACTCAATTCCCTACCTTCAGTGATGTATGGAGCTAGTCTGCCTCAGACACCAAACCTCACACTTCTTGTTGAACATGATGAAGTTTCTGTTGTCCAGTCCTCAGTTTATCAATGTCCTCCTGACCTGAATCTCTCAGGAAGAGATTAAGCTAAACAGTAATTTATTATTGTCCACAAAGTTGCTGAAGGGTCTTTTACCATTCAAGTGGTTGATGAAGACATTGAACAATACCAGCCTGCTATTGATACTGGGCTACTCTACTCATTACCAGCTGCAAAGCAGTTGTAAAGCCATTGATTATCACTCTTTAGAACTCACAGTCCAACCAACCAATTTTCAACTGACCTGAGTCTTCTTCTAGCTCTTACTTCCTCAACTCCCAAATGAGTATGGGTGCGGCACAGTGTCAAATACCTTAATAAGTCAAGGTATATTGCATCCATCTCTCTCTCCTCATCCACACAGCAGGTCATTTTGTTACAGAAGTCAGTCAACTCGATCAAGCATGGTCTGCCTGTGTTGACTGACGCCTTGTCCTTTGTGCACCATGAAGTGGACTCCCAAGGAACATGTTCCCTTCCCTGCCCAGAGGTTGAAGCAAGGCTGACTGGCCTGTTGTTCTCTTGGTCTTCCTTCTTGCCTTTCTTAAAATAAGCATAACGTCAGCATTTTTTCCAGCTGCTGGGGACGTCCCCTGATCATGTGCATTTTTTCATACATAGTGGTGACACAATCCCATCCAGGACCAGGTATTTGAATAAATACGTCTAGTTTTGCTGACAAGTCCTTAACCAGTTACTTCCCCACTGTCAGCTACCTGTCCTTTCCCAAACTACAGAGGTACATGCAGACGTCTGGAAGCAAGCATTTCCATATTGCATGCCAGTGGGTTGTCTACCCCATTCATCTCTGGACCTTCATTTTCCCTCAACTTCCTTTTGCTGCTGGCATTGCTTGCAGAAGCCCTTCTTGTTTCCCTTTGCATAGCTGACTAATTCAGCTGTAGCAGACCTTTGACCTTCCTGATGTTAACCCCTAGTGACCAAGCAATGTGTTTATACTTCTTCTCTGTTGCCTTTTTTAACCAGCAGAACTGCTTCTTGGAGAGGATGTTCATCTGCAGCTTGGGTGTTCATTAAAGCACGGGGAAGCTGGAAGTGCACAGGCGGCATTCCCATCACTGTCCCTCCAGGGCAGAGGAGTGCCTGCTAAAGATACCATCTTAATATTTACAACATTTCAGACACCTGCTTTTGTACACATGTGGCAGGTCATGAGAAACTATTACTTTCCATATCCCTGATGGCTATTTACAGTATGACTAATTTATCTCACCAGGTCCTCTATTATAAATATGTATTATATTAGGATACTGGTGTAAATGGCCATGTTGTTCAGAAGAATTGCTCTGGTTCAACATAATACTTTTACAGTTATACTACAGTGTTACTGTTTATTAATTCAGTGCAGTTAAAAGTGTCATAAAATTGAAATATAGGAAGTGAACCTGTCTACAGTTGGCGTATTTTTTACTTCAGAGACCAAATAATGGCAGTTGGCTACATTCTGTATTTTAAAGTAAAGAAAAAGCAATGTGTACATAAAACTTTTCCCATGGTTATTCTGTGCGGGTCCTGATGTATGCCACAGGATTGTTTATCTCCAAAGCACTCCAGAGTGAGTGGGTATGATGTAGATCTGATGGTGTCATGTGGGAAGGAACCTCCCTCAGCTTGATTGTTCTGCTCTCAAACTCTTCCCCTGAGCCAGTGTTGTTGGCCGTTGTTGGAAATGGCCTCTTGGGTCAGACAGGCATTTGGTCTCCCCTTGGTATTGACATTTTTGTTATAATGACTTTTATATGATACTTTTAACTTTGTCTTACACATACTTATTTCAAGTGAATGTGTGTTTTCTAGTACATTTTATTAGTAACTAGATTTTGTCAATAGAATGGATAAATAAATAATGTCATGAAAGCTTTTTCAAGTCAAACTTTCAGTGCATTTGTTTGTTTTGTAATGTGTTAGTGGCAGCACAAAGGTCCACTATTTCATTAATTGTATTTCTTATTCAAGCTGAAATGGCTTATTCCTGGGTTAGTTCCTGGTACCAGACAGTAACAAAAGAGCAGTTGACTTTGACCTTAATTCAGTTTACTCAGTGAGACATCAGTGTGTAAGGTCTGCTGCACAATTGTATTTCAGAATTATGTTTCTTTTAAGAAGACATCTCAAAGGTCACAGGAGACACTTCTTGAAAATTTTTCAATAACAGCTTGTTTTCAAGATGAAATTCCAAATCAGTAAATGAATAATGAATAGAGCTGGATTCGGATATCTAACAATAACTTTTAGAAGTGGGTAAGGTAGACATGTCCTTGTCCAATTTGGACAGGAAATAAAAGGTACATGGCTTGAAATCAGAAGAGGCACTTGAACTGTACAGCTGTTTGAGATTTGTTTTTTTTCCTGGATAATTCTGTCTGTCCCACCATACTTGGATTTTTCTCTTTTTTGTTTGTTGGTAACTTTTGTCTCAGTATTTCAGTTACTTCCTGCACTTTTCTGCTCCTTCGTGGAGTTAGGGAATACTTTGTTATTCATGAGGAACTAAATCAATCATCACTTTCTCGTGTCATCTTGCATTGCATCAGCTTCCTTTTTCAGATTAAATATATGGGTGTAGCTCTCTATGGAGTCTAGCAGTGCTGTTTGCTGGCTTGGTTTTGGGTAGTGGTTGCTCAATAATATCTTAAACATTTAGACGTTGCAGTTAATTTATGTTTATCTGTTCCCTTGCAAGGCTTGGAGTTTAAGCACTGTTATGGGCATTTTTACTGCGCTGGTGTTGTACCATTATCCCTACAGTCATAATTGTAAAGATTTGCATTTTCAGTGGAGCTGGGTAAGGATTAAGAGCATGAGCAGGAGAGAGGTGGGTTGTAGAGATATGACTGAGAGCATAATTTGTCCTGCCAACATCCTATAATTGCTAATGATGCCTTAGAAGAAGTAGAATTTGGGATTTTTGTTTGCAAGATTGACAATTAATTTGTTTACTGGGGGGTTGAAGGAATATTTTATGGAGTGTGAGAGCTGCCATGTAGCAAAAAATACCTTATCATTTCAAGTTTACTTTTCAGTCTGGAGCTGTATTCAGGTTTGAGCAGAAAAACTGAGTCTTTCTCCAGTGCACTGTATGATCTGCTCCGCTCTGATTTAGTTTCCCGACAGTGTAAGACTGCTACCTAAGTTAATACATTAATATTCATCGGGTAGATCAGTATTGCACTGTTGGAGCCAATAAATTTTGGTTTAGTTTAAAATCAGAGATGATATTTTATACATTATGTTAGCATACAATTTTTATTAGCATATCAGGCTGTGAAAGAGTGATGCATTGCAGTAAAAAGCCAAGTATTTCAAGTTAATTGCTATTCCATTAAGTAGAAGTGGTGGTTTCAGCTTAAAAGAGAGTAGAGAAATATTTGGCTAATGAAAAGAGTGCTCAGAGTGATAATAACCGTTTGATGTAGTGAGGATGCCGTCTGAAAATACTCACCTCAGCGGTCAGAACTGAAGGCCCTCAGAGGCAGGTGGTGACATGGGACTAGCCCAGCCTGCAGAAGCACTTGCAGGGTCAGCCCAAGAGGCAGCAGTGCCCGCTGAAGCCCCATTGCGCTACCAAAAATAAATAAATAAACAGCCGCCAAGATAAACATTCAGCAGCAGGTTTGTCCGACCTGACCTGCTTTTTTTTTAATCCTGAACAAGTAGTGTGAGGGAGCAGAAACCACATTAAAGCACTCGGTTGGAGGGTAGCTGGTAGATGCCAGTGTGATGCAGCAGCTCGTTCCGCACCGTGCTGCCGCTGCTGGGGCTGTGCTGTGGCCGGCCGGCCGTGTGGCTCTTCTCGCAGTGGCCACAGCGAGGGCAGGGAATCGAGGCAGGCTGTTTTCTTAGACTCTTTCCTTCTCTCCTGCTCAGCCTCCTGCTGTGCTTTGGGCAGCTGTGGAGCCGTCACTTTCTGGAATGTGTGACCAGGTGCGAGCACAGCCACTGAAGCTCCTTGATTTCCTTCCACATCCACATCCTACAACTTCTTACTTCCTCCACCGTGGAGGGGTTGCAGCTGAAATCAGAGTGGAGGGAGGGAATTCAACTTCTGCTGTCTCCTGGGGAGACCTCCCTTTGGAAATGTTTAAGGAAAGCTCCTGAGAACTCCTTTTGACTAATAAGGAGACAGCAGTTTTCTTCCCTACACCTCTCTTCAACAATGCTCTCAACAGCCACCACTGATTTCTGTGCCCTGTGTAGTGCACTGCAGCACTACAGGGCTATTGGTGTTGGATTAGAAATATTTGTTCCACTGAACTTTGCACTGAATAGTTGATTTGTTTACTTTTGTTTCTGTCTCTACCTTGTCCCTGCTTTGTGCCAGCTTAGAAGGCCACTTTTTTTTTTTTTTTTTTGAAATGTGCCTCTGTTATTTGAGACAGCAGAAGTATTTGTGGTTCATTTTATGATGATGTCTAAAGGCCAGATTTGAGCTGGGATTCTGCTGCTGCACAAGGCTCAGGGCACGGTGGCTCAATCCCTAGGAAAGCTCAGAGAGGCCAGGAGAAAAACTGTGTTGTTTTTCTCTCTCTTATAGGGATGGAGAATAACACAGGGAGCATTTGGAAGAGCTAGAAATTAAACTCAATATCTGAAGTTTCAGCACTATCCTTCAATTGCAAACCCATCCTTTGTCATTTCTAGATGTCAGGGTGTTCCCTCCTGATATATGTCTGTGAGCTGTGTCACTGGTTTGTCTTTTGTCTAGCTGGACCTGTGAAACTCTGAATAAAAAAATCAATAAAACCACACAATTTATTTTGGAAGTCAGCGCAAAGAGGGAAGAAAACTTACTGATCATTTCACATACTCTTTTGTGAAAAATTCACTGAAACCTGAAGTGATTGAAAGTGGTATGTGAGTATGTGAGATGGAGTACAGAGATCACACTTGTAAAAATAAAGACTGAATCTTAATGAGTATATAAGGTAGAGAAATCTAGTTCTGTATATGTCGGTAAATGTACATGAGCATATTCAGAAAAAAGATGGACCTTTCCAGCTATTAGGATATAGCCACTGGAACTAATCTGGTTTAAAATCTGATAGTATAGTACAGGTGTTTGGTCAAGACTGCTGTGTTGTACTTTTGTTATAGGTAAAGATTCAAGTTTCAGTTCTGAAGTAAGGTTATTTTCACAATATTTATTGATGAAGGAATTGGACTTGAACTGGATTTGAATGAAAAAGTGTTTAATACTGCTTCTAGCCTGGGGTTTTGGTATTTTTTTGGCTTAGAGAGGTTTTTGATAGGGTTTTTTTTCATCAGGTTAGGTATTTTTTTCAGTGATAGCAGAATCTGTGTTCATCCAGTGCATAGTTTGAAGAGTATACTTCTGTAGTTCTGTAGGTCATTTTAATCTTTGCTACTTTAGCAGTTCATGTAAATTATGTCATAGGAGAATACTTCTGTAGACCTGGACATGGGTGCAAAAATTAAGTGCCCTTTTGGTGGCAAGAGTTCTGGGCTGTAAGGGATAAATCGGAGAGTGGCTGGCTCTGGCTACTATTGTACAGTGCATGAATAAAATTATTGTGATTGATAAACCTAAGTTCTTGATACTTCAGTGTGAAATAGAGTACGTTGCCATCAGTGGTACTGAGCTTACCGAGAGGAGCGTGGGAACCATCTGCTGTTAACACCATGACTACTGGGATTTCTGAGCTCATGATGCTCATGTATAATTCTGGACAGTGCTTTGGCTGAAATAAATTGCTCCCACCCTACTGAAATCAATGGAGCAATTGTAAGTTTTATAAATCAAAGTTTGGGACTCTCTGATATAAAAATTTATATTGAGTTGAAATATCATGGGGGTCTCGCTCAGTTGTAGGCTGCATTCATTTTTTACCTCCTAGGAGATGTTTCTTTAGTACTGATTATGCTACTTTATTCCAACTTACATTCACTTTTTGATAAATTTAAAGGTAGTAAATATTTTGTAGCACTTTCTAAGTTAACCGTGAGAGTATTTGTCACTATTGTTCAGAATACAATAAAGATAGTGATTTAAAGGCAGAATAGTGGTGCAGGAATGTAGTACACCGGTCTAGGATATGCAAAAAGTAATATGCGTGCTAGGCTAACACTTTTGTACAGCAATAGGACCAGTCAGGGCACAGCTCTGAAATCCCATTTGGAACTGGTCCAAAAAGACACCTGTACTTTGAAGGACATTGCAACTTAAAGTTGAATCTGTTTTAAGAGAAATCATAAGAGTTGCAAAGACTTTCTTCAGAGCTGGCATTGAACTATTTTGGCACCTAATCAGTTGTCTCTTCCATTGTTATAAAACCACTGGAGCATTTTCAAGGGAGCGTTTTGAGATAAGCATTTGTACAAGGCTCTCCTGCTATATTAAAAGTGCCTGCAATGCATTTCTTGGGGAGGTGTGATTTGCAGCTAATGATCAGGAAGCACCACCTCACGTTGATTTTTTGTCAGTGCTTTTTCACACAACCAGTGTGTTGTTATATGGAAGCTTGAGTTTCACGGATTCTTTTAGCCGAGGGTTATGTCACCATAAATTGTCTGTGGCAGAACTTGCCGTTCTACTGAATTTTGCTGTCTAATGGCACCACTCATGTGCCTCATAGACCTCATCAGATATACATGACTGCTCTCAAATTTGGTCTCCTCAGTCTGGTGGCGACTGAGTTTTGGACCCTAATGAGTGAGAAGCTGGGAGGAAATGTGGTTCTTTTAGACAATAAATTAGTTTCAGAAAAGAAGCATTGCTCTGTCGAAAATGTTTACCATTTGTGGACTCTGGACCAGACTTTGCACAGCAGTGGTGTAAGTAAATTGACTGGCATCAGATAAAATGATGTACTAAAAAATCAAAGTACCGAGCACTAGGGTATAGACATGTCTTTGAAAAGACAGTGAAGTTAGTTTCTGTTCTCTGGTGCACCTTAAGCAGGGAAGAATATGCTCAGAGTGAGCTGCAGTTTGCTTCTGAATAATTCACTCTTCAGCAGAAATAAATTATTACAAAACCTTGATCCAGAATAATTTTATTACTGACATGATGTGTCACTTCAATAAAAATGTCACATAAATGTATTGAGGTTGTTTTTTCTCAAGCTTTCAGAAGGAACTAAATCTCCACCATTTTTCTTAACATTTATAAGCAAAGCTTCGTAATGTAATAATAAATCAGCTGAAGTTATCCCTAATGTGTTTGTGTTATGTTCTGTGCTTCTGAAATTTTTTTTGTTTGTTTTTAACACCATCTTCTTTGGTTTTCTGGCTATCTTTCTGTTGCATTCAGATGAAACTATTCTCGTAATAGTTAGGGGAGGATGCTGTGTCTGGTACTTATGACTCTGACACAGATAGCCCTCCTGTTATCCTTTTGCTTTTCCATCCCTTTTCCTTTTATCTGTTGGATGCCTGCCGCACATTATAATCACAGGCACTTTTAGGTCAGCAACTCCTGTGTTTTATTTTTAAACTGCACTTGTTAGCAGTTGGACATAACACCAAACCTGATTTTGAGTTCCAAATGCTCCAAATAATGGGAATATAGTAATGATAATAAAATCTTTGCTTCTGACTCATTTGGATTTCCACCTAACCTGAGTAAGCAATCAGCAGTTAGTAGGCAGATCTAAATGTAATATTATTACTCTATAAAACTGTTTCAATTTGAATAGCCTTTTATTTAAGATGCATAAGCATTTTTTCAACATTTGGTCTGTTAGGCAAAGTATATGCTGTAAGAGAAGCATTTATTGCTTGCTTGTAAAAGTAAAATATAATATTGGCAAGTTAGCTGGAAGCTTGTAGATATTCTAAAAAGATGACAAGGTAAGATAAGTGGTGGAGCTAAGCTGAAATTGCTCTGGAGGTCTTTCTGAATAGCTGTCAGTTTTGTGTTCTCCTAACACAATAATGGGCACTCTCAGGAGGTGGGAGTCTCATGGGATAATTATTCTTCTGAGGTTTAGATTGGTTTTGCTATGCCTTTTCCACAGATGGGTAAGACTGCCTTATAATTATTCTCCTCCTCTTTCAGTAGATTTTTCTAATGTAGAAATTAATAGAATTAATTCTGTATACATGCACTGTACTTATGTTACTTTAGTATATTAACGAATTTCAAGCAATACTGAATGCTATCAGATGGCAATAGTAAGTGTTCTGGTTAGCCTTTATCTTACAAATTGGATTTAAGTCTCACTGTGCTTGCCTTTTGAGAAGTGTTTCTTTTTAATATTCAGGTCTATTTTCTGCTGTCATAAGCAAGCATATTTACTCTCTCAGCTGGTTTACCTTTAACTATCCTTGAAAATAACAAGCGCAAGAAGTAAAAGTTTAAAATAAATATATATAATTGTTGAATATTTTTATAGTTCCTGGTGCATGAAGCTGACACAGTAGCTCAATATCTCTCTGTAAGCATCAAATAATGTTGGTGAAATGAAGCAAAAACTTGGCAAAAACTCAGCTTCAGTTGGGGTGGCTTGAAGGGCAGCACACTGTCTCAGTCATTAGTTAAAAAGCTTTGGCATTGCCAATAAACTTGCAGACAATGAGCAACCTCAGCCTCTGGATTCTTAAGAAAATCTATATTTTGGGAGATTAGCTACTAGGATGATCTGACAAGTATATTATTGGGCCAAAACCATGGCCTTATTTATAATTAATTGACCTTACACAAAGTGTTTTAGTGGGATGAGTTAGAGGGTTTGTTCAAAATTATGGCACCTTTGTGTGTCTTTAAAAATAACTCCAAGGAAGAAGATATTTTTTTCTTGCTGCTGATTTTATGACTGAAGATCTGACAAATGAGCTTTTAAGTACTGCCTTGACTCACTTCTGAGTGTACCTGCAAGATTAAGTGGGGTATAGTGGGGTAAAAACAAATTTACTTTGTGATTTCTACAAGAGTGAAAACCAATTCCAGAAAAGTTACTGAGAAAGATTGTGCTTTCTCCTTCCTTTGTAATTTATTTATGTAAAAATAGCCACCCTATCTCTGATTATACAGAAGCAAAATCCATTTTTACATGAGAATCACCGTTTTCACTGGTTTGGTTTACTTCCCACGTATAAAGAAGCTTCATGTGTTCTGAGACACTTAAATACAATATTCCTGTGTTATACCTATCTTTAAAATTTGCAGAATAGGAAATCAGGATATTGGCCAGGCTACAGTCACATTTTCCTTTATACATTACAGGTGGCTAAATTCTGTCCTCCCACTCATTGCTACTGGAGGCACTCATACATGTGTCCTGTGAGCACTGGTTGGGATTTGTTTAATTTGACGATGAAAATGTTAGAGACACCTGGGGCTTGCCTCATATAACATGCCATTAACCAGTGTTTCTCTAGGGATAATACAGTCAGTGTTGCAATTTGCAAAGCAAAATTGTCACCCGTGCCCAGGCACTGGGATATTTTGCACAGCCCTGTTGGTTAGTTTGATAAAACTTGTGGAAGACCTAAGTGCATTTTTAATTTTACAGTGTTTCATACAAGGTATTTTGCAGATATATGATACTGTAAGAAGTCATTATCAACTGCAAAAGTGCCAGACTGTAGTAAAAAGCTCTTGGAAGAATTACAGACTTCTCCAAGGCAATTAAAATTCCTCCCATGTAAGGAAACAATACATAAACCATATTCTTCGGAGGGGAAATAGTGCATGATAGTTTTCTAGCAATTTTAAATACTGATAGTAACTCTTATTGCTGAGATTGCAGGGAGGAAAGTGTAGTTACATAGACATTTCTAAGACATAAGAATCTTGTCAGCATAAACATATTATAATGGAACTGAATTTTGAGAAGATAAACATTTCTTTATTATTTAGATCCAAATTAATAACTGCAGGAATAGCAGTACTGGGGGAACAGTTAAATGATGGGTGGAAATATAATAGAAAAGACATGTGAAGTGTTTGTTCGTTTGTATATTTGAAGAGAACATAGGTGCTTCAGTAATAGCTGACATTGATAATCAAAACTATTTTTGAGATCAATTGAAGATCCAGAAACTCACGTCACATAAAATAGTAATTCAATTGGCCTTGAGTGTAATTGACACACTTAGATGAATCTGTCCACCAAAGAATGTAATTAAAAGGAAAAAATAACATTTTTGTAACAGGGGAATTACACAGGTACAGTACTGCTGCTTATCCTAGGAGCCCTGATTATTCAGAGTTTTATCAGAGAGCTGTGGGAATGATTAATATGCTTTGCAGGTGGGTGGTGTTTTTCCTGTTTTTCATGCTTTAATGTATAGAAGCAAATATTGCAACAATACTGCAGGACCTGTAAAAGAAGACAAAGAAAGGTCTACTTGTTTGCTAAACTTTTATTTTTCTGCAGGTCATTATGCATGCTCTGGATGGCAGAGTAGTTCTCATCTCTGATGCCCAAGCCTTGAAATTGTGTTTAGGCTTCAAAGTTCAGTAAGGTCCCTAGTATGTGAGTAGCCCCTGTGGCGAGTACAACACATTTTATGATTTAAGTTAGCAGTGTAAATTCTCTGAGTCACATGGCTTTGCTGAGAGGGATGAATTACAGGGTTTCCACTTGGTTCCAAGTCTGCAGTTTTGGCCTTTAAAGATACTTATATTTCTGTATCCAGAGAAGAGTGAATGTGTGGCTAGATGGGGAAGATTGAGACGATCTCTGAAAAGCAGTTGAACAGGCTCCACAGTCAACTGCAGGACTAGGACCACCTTATAATCCTGAATAGTCAAAAGCAAACACTTGCGCCCTTGCTTAGAGAGATGATAGAACAACACATGTCAAAAATAAGAGAGTTACCAAAAGCAATGACTTGAATTTTGCTAAAGGTTAATAAGTTTTCAGGAAATGTGCTGGCTCCTTTGACAAGACAGATAAACGGGCACCATGTCAATGTATGAGTGCATTTCTGGAATGGGAAATGTGCTGACACTACTTCAGCATAAATGCTCTAATTGAAATACTTCATGATGACCCTTTTAATGCCTTTTTTGGCATTATTGTGGTTATTTCAGTCACATACTTTTTCATACAGTGCCTGCACTGCTTTGCTGAGTCCAGGGATCATTGGCTGGAGGGTTGGGGTGTGGGTTTCTTAGGATGCAATAAGTAAATGACTGGAAATGCATTGCCACATTCTGCACAGCGATAAAATTACTTCAGCAGAGCTCTTCTCTTATATGCCAACTGATTATCCGGTCTTGATTTTCAGCCAGGAACTAACTGGTCATTAGTTAGAAGGTAAAGTATAACTGTGTAAGATAGGAGATCTGCTAATGTGATGTGATTTAACTTATGTCATGTGTTTATTCCTACCAAAGAAATGTCATTGTCTCAGTCAGTCAGGCAGAGCCCTGACTCTGCCATTTTAATGACTTGATACCTCTGGTTTATACATTAAAAACATGAAAATGTGAAAATAAACATGTTACATTTTGATTACACTGACATTAGTGTTCAAATAGAGAATGGCAACAAGCATTGGGGCGTAACTTTTAATGACCAGATTAAATATAATGGCAGCTATTAATTTAAACAGATTTTTGGCAATCAAGCATGAAGGAGATATTTTGTGATTTTTTTCATTGTCTACCCTTCTAGCTTTTAGAAACAAACCTTTAATGACTTGCATGAGGAAATTCTTCATTGTTGCTCTGTGATCAAAATTATTCAAAGTACCTAAATCATGGAGGCTTTTAAATGCCATCCAAGGTCAAATAGATTCAGTGTGATTCAACATTAAAAAGGATCTGCCTGCCTAAGATTAGGTGGTGTGAAGGCCCCTCTGCACTCTTAAATCTTACAGATTTTCCAGAAAATATCTAAAGTGTTAGGAATATTTGATTCAGCTTATTTAGACGCCTGTCAGATTCTTGGATTTTCTCTCTGGAAAAGTCTGTTTAATTCTATTTCTTGGGCCCCATGCAGTAGTCCTAAGAAAGACTAGTCTGCTAAAGAGACTTCTAAAACTGGAATTGTACAAATACCCTTCTCTTTTACATTCCTTATATTGCTATTGAGAGCCCTTCTTATTCCTTCTCTCCTTTTCCAAATTTTGAATAATATTTTCAACACTTATAATTCTCTTTAAATCTGTGCAGAATAGAAAGCCAGATTTTTTAATTAAATGGGATATTGCTCCAGTTGCATGGTCGTAGCTGACTGAACACCACTCACCAACAGCAGAACATGGCTTTTTAAGCTTTTGTTCTACAAGTTTAGCTGTGAATTCAAATAATTCAAATCTCCCGTGATCTCTTGCAGTAGGTCCCTAATATTATTCATTTATTTCACAGCTGTATTTTATTTGACACTTGATTATTCTTCTAAAGTATTAAATTTACCTATTTCATAATCTTTCATCTGCATTTTAGTAAAACAGACATTCATTAAAAAAATTATCCATGGACTGACCACCTGTCTACTAGTGGAAAGATACTGGTTTGAAATCCGAAGCGAAAGCAGGAGAGAGCAAAATTTGGAAAGACTGATTTGTAGAATGGACTTAATGAGCTACCTTTACAGCAGTGGCTTCTAATAGCAAGTTTGTGGTAGGCAAAAGCAAAAGATACAAAATAGCTGTCAATTTATATTGTGGTTATTAAAAGCTTACTGTTTCAGTCTAATTGCTGTGCAAGAGAGAACTCCACCCCTTTCGTGAGCATTTTTTGACATTTAAAATTACACACTATTGCTGAAATTTTTTTTTAAAGAGAATAGCACAGTGGGAAGCACCCGTCATCTGAATTAATATACCAATTATAAACTGTGTTGCAAATAAACAGTTTGATCATTTCTGTTTCTATGCCTTATGCTGAAAGTTGAAGTGTCTCATTAAAACAAAAGCAGAAGTTTCATTCCATATTTTAGCTGTCCATGTACTGAAGACGAGAAAGTTCAGTGATAAAGCTGGCAACTACCTGCTCCTCCATGGGCAACTGTGTGTTGTGAATGAAACATTAAACAGAGCTTTTGACATGCTGAAATGTTTCAACAGCTACATTGCTAATTATTAACTGCAAGAGAATTAATTTTCCTCTTCAAAGGAACAGTGACTTTTCAGGAGTTAGAGAGGTGTTCATTTGACAGTATGATTATTTGCAACTTAAAAAATAATAATGTTCTTTCTCAAAGTGTAGTCAGACAAGCCTGCAAGGACAGTTGCTGTATGTAATAGAAGTAATCGAAACGCCCAAAGATATATGCCAAATGACAGTCAAACACAGAAAAAAGTGCCTATTCAAAATAGTTTGCAAAATGACTGCGATGTGACATAATTGTGTATGCATATATATTAATTGGTGAGAGGGCAAAATAAATGAAAATAGCCCTTCACCATACACAAGATTAGCCATTAGGGGTTCAGATAAGATGAAAATGAGCTTCTGTAATTGATAAGTTTTAAACATGAAGTGGAAATTAAATAACACCGTGATGTTTTATGTGTTGAAAAAGAACTGACCTTATCAAAGAAGCCCCCTTATTACCCTTCCACTTCAATCTCCATCCACCGATATATGCTGAGGAACACCCCGCTGGAAAACAGCTTGGCAGAAAAGGACCTGGTGGTCCTGATGGACACCAAGTTGAAAATGAGCCAACCATGTACCCGTCCCTTGAAGAAGGCTGATGGTATCCTGGGCTGCATTAGGAGGGGTGTTGGCAGCAAGCCAGGGGAGGTGATCCTTCCCCTCTGCTCAGCACTGGTGAGGCCACACCTGGAGTACTGTGTCCAGTTCTGGGCTCCCCAGTACAGGGGAGACATGGACATAGCAGAGAGAGGCCAATAAAAGGCCACTAAGGTGATGAAGGGACTGTGGCACCTCTCCTGTGAGGAAAGGCTGAGGGAGCTGGGACTGTTCAGCCTGGAGAAGGCTCAGGGGGCTGTTATCAAAGCATTATAAGTATCTGAAGGGAGGGTGCAAAGAGGACAGAGACAGGGTCTTTCCAGTGGTGCCCAGTGACAGGACCAATGGCAATGGGTACAAAAGCACAGAAGGCTCTGCCTGAACATCAGGAAACCTTTTTTCACTGTGGGGGTGACCAATCACTGACACAGGTTGCCCAGGGAGGCTGTGGAGCCTCCATCCTTGCAGATATTCAGAAGCCATCTGGACATGGTCCTGGACACCTGGCTGTAGGTGGCCCTGCTTGAGTAGGGGAGTTGGACCAGGCGACCTCCTGAGGTGCCTTCCAACCTCAACCATTCTGTGATTCTTTGATGTCCTTACCCATTATAGTCAATTGTATAATATAATTCTGGCTATATGAAGAAAATTACATGCACCTACAAACACTGTTCATCTTTCAGTTAGCCTTTTACTCAACAGTTATATGTTATTAATATATATATATATATATAAAAATAAGAATATTTGATAACATACACTAACAATGTTTTGGAAACAAAACTGTAAATATGAAAGTGTATACGGTGAAACTGTAAAAAATCTCTTTAAAGGAAATATAAAAAGACATTAAAATACTAACAATTACTAGTCTTGGTCCTGAAAATAACAATAAAAGATGAAAAGATTAGTAACTGGACTTAATCATCCAGTGAATCATTTATCTGCACACTGCCAGTAAGCTAGTGGCTTCCAGACTGGCTCTTCCTCACACACAAGTGTCTTGCACACACCACACAGGTCATAGTTTTAAAATGAATTGTTACTGGAAAGGAAGTCTGAACTTCAGACAATGGTGGCAGAAAATCCAGGCAGAGGCAGTTCTTCCAAGGTGAACTGCAGAATATTTTTTATAATCCTTTAGTAAGGACAAAGGCAAAAAAAAAAAAAAAAATTTCTCCTCTTTCATAGTGTCTATGAAGGAATTAACAAAGAATGATGGTCCTGCTTTGGTAGCTGTCCTGCTACTAGTCTGCATAACTCTACTACTATAGGAATTGTTAGTACTTTTAAAAATATCTAGAACGGGGCATGTCATATAGCTACAGAATGGATATTTGTTACTGTTCCCCTTGTGATCAGAAATGTCACTTACAAGTCAGAAATACTTGATTCATGTGACATAACTTTTGATCTTTCCTGTAAAACAAAGTTTTCTCTTTCCAGTGCATTACCAGTCTGGGTAGTCAGAAGCATCAAAGTTTTAGCTTAGTCGGTATCTTAGAACTGCTTTGGCTAGGTCAGTCCCAGTGCTGGCAGCACAAAACCACAAGCATTGGCATTACATCATCATCTTCACAGAGTACAAGGAAGCAGTAAAAAACAATTCAGTCATTCCTGAGTCTTTCACAACTACAGCCAGAAAGGTGTCACCTTTGGTACAGAGCCAGGCACAGTGAAGAACAGGGTTTGAAGTCCATGGATAACTTTACTTACTATATAATTAATATAAGGCCATTTATCAGAAATTGCTTAAGAATGGCTCTGAGTAATGTATTAACCATTTATCACCCATTGTTTACAGAAAAACTGTCTTCTGTCTTCATATTTCTTTCTTTAAAAAAAAAAAATCTTATGTAGTTTTACTTTTTCTCTGGTTGCTTAAAGCTTTACCAACTTTTCAGTACTCCCTTTATGTCTTTTTACACTTACTCAACTTTACAGTGCTGTATCCACTTTATGAAAATATTCCTAAGATGCTTTTTATCCTCTCTGTGAAGAGTAAAGAAAATAAAGTGAAGAACTAATCTGCTTTTCCTTACTCCCACTTTCCAATTCCACAGTATCGTTTTTGGTTTGACAGTTTTTTGTGTCAATTATGCATGCAGTGAGAAACCTTCTGGTAGCTGTAATAGTCCCCAAGAGTCAGCATTCACCACTCTTTTTGCCTCTCTGTTTAGCATACATCTAACTTCTAATTAGTATTTTAGGTCTAATAAATACTAACCTTCTCAACTGGTAGATTTCAAAGCTTTTACTTAACAGTATTGTCTGTAATATTTGTGAAAGTGTCTCATGCTTTTTTGCCAGTTCTAGTTTATCCAGTGAGTATACCTTAGTTTTTCTGGTTTGGGTCAGGTCATTTCTGATACAGTATTGGTAAGAATTGAAATAGTAAAACCCGAACTACACATTCTGTAATTCTTCTTCAGTGATTCTCTAGATTCAGAAAGGTGTATCATAGCTGGCCCTGGCACGTTTTGTTGAGTTTTTTAGGATTGATACTCATATTCTTTGCGTTTCTCCTGTGACAACTGCTTTCAACCTTAGCTGGCTCAGTTTCTGAATTTAGACAAGAAGTCACTGTCAGAAGTATGAACTCTTCAAGAAAACAGCACTAAGAGAGACCCTGTCTTATCACCTAAAGAGTACCTCAGCAAAGTCTTTTTCCCATGCTGCAAATCACAGTTGTAATAGGCATTATGCTCAAAGTTTGTATTAGGAATATCATTTAATGAGAGATCAAGGTGGGGCATTTGTCATTTGTGCCAAGTCTGGTTGATTGATTGATAGACTGTTTTTTGCTAGGGGGCTCAAGAGTGAGGTCTGTGGTCCTTGCTGAGACCATTACCACATGCAGAACTGAAGGCAGAAGCTGTGGGAATTGAGGTGTCACGTAGTAACTGAGCCAAGCACCCGAACTGTGAACCTGCTGTATTAAGTCTAGTGATGGAGAGTGGAGCACAATTTAATGAGTAGAACTACCTTATAATAAAACAAGACTAATAAAAAAAGAAGCAGAATAGAAAACTCAAAAAAGGGCAAATAGTAGTAATCCAGTCTGCTCGGGTAGGATTTATCTCATTTGAGCCCTGATTTAAGAAGGTCTGAAGTTTAGTCTAATCTAATCATCCAGGATGGGAGTCCTAAAACTGTTATCATACAAGGAGGAGAGTCAATATATTTCTGTGGTCACTCAGAAGTGGTGATTGCTGTCCTGAGGCTAATTTCCATGCTGACAGCAGTGTAGAATGGCATCTTCAGCTGTACATGGCCTATGTCGAGACAGGGGTCCAGAGGCCTCCTTCCACAAAAGGGGCAAGAGGTCTGTATCTGGGCTCCATTACACATCTTCCTGATCCTTAAGCATGACCTCTGTCTCCAGGTTGTATTTGAACTAATGGTTCTTTATTTCCCTACAGATGGATGGCATCAAATGTCATGCATGCTAGCGTGACAATAAACAGCATTAATACTATCAACTATAGGGAGTTTTGTTCCCTGTGATTTAGGGATGTGTTATCAGCTGAAGGGATCACAGAGGATGTTGCAGCGCTACGTAAGGGTGAATGTGGAGGCAGTGACCCGTGCTTTTCCTCTGAGTGTGCTGCCCTTAAGAATTATTTTATCTGTTTAGGAATGGTTTTGTCCACTCTTTTCTGGGCTGACAGATTCATAACTATGACAAATCTAATGTAATTATCAGGAGTTTTGTTTTATGACTATCTCCTGGATGATTGTTCTCCACCTAGGCTGCAGTGTTTCCACACCATCAGTCTGTCTCAAGCTAATGAAGCACTTTATGGCCACTTGTAGATCAGCTTTCACTGTTCAATTTACTGTGTTCTTTCTAATTAATTTGTTAGGCTAAAGCAACAGCTGATACTCATTGGTTTTTCATTGTTTCTCCCACTATTATTTTCTTTTCTGAATTCACAAATATAGATAATCAGATATTTGCATTGTCTCATATTTCTCCTATTGGAAAAATACATAAAGTGAACAAGCACATTCAGAAATTCTCTTGCAGTAGTGCAGAAGTATGACAGAGGAATTTAATACACAATATTATGGTGTTATGGTAAACTATATGTGGAGCAACAGATGTATAGAAAAAAAAAAAGTAATGTATTACCATTATAATGTGAGAGGAGAAAAAATTAGCTCTTGCATGAATAAATTTCACCAGTCTCACAAATGGCTTCATATAATTTAAATAATCCTTCTGTATAATGAACTTGCAAGCTAATTACTCTTGGATTACCCACAGCATGGTATAACTCTGTCAATCTGGGAGCATTTTGAATTTTGCCAAAGTTGTGAAGTGGATACAGTTGAAACTGGAATTGAATGGGTTTCCCGATCAATGTATCTGCAGATTGTTGCAGGGTATTATTCCAGGCACTAACTGTGATCATTGCTAGATTTATCCTTTTTTAAAACAATAGAGTTTAAAGTGGCAGATGGTAGTTAATGATTAATGTTCCTAGTAAACAAACTTTTGCCAGGATATATTTCAAGTGGTTGTGTGTATATAAATAGACAAGGAGCATGAGCTATGCAACTATAATTGAATTACATTAGCATAACTTAAGTAGAAGTTTAGTAAATACCAAACACCTTAATTATCTTGCACAGTATTAGGAGGTTAATGACATACCCCTGCAAATGACTCTTCAAAGTGTTTAGCAACGTGGCAGTTCAGAGCTAGTACCCAGTACCCCACCCTTTGTGACTGGTATATAGTAATTTATCTAACTCCTACTGCTCAAGCTTGGCCTCTGCTGGGATTTCTGGAGGTTGAAGCAACAGCCTTTCTTGCAGGCGCTGGAAACCTCCCTGTGGAGTGGGACCGTACACTCGCTGTGCCCTCCAGTTGCGCCTGTCTGCCTCCCACCCTGGAGAGCCCTTTGCTTGCTGGGTTCTTAACATGGGGTGGAGGAGGAAGGGGCTGTGTGTTAGCTCAGGCTCTACAAACTTACACTTTGTTTAGATATATATAAAAAAGTATATATGTATATAGTACATATAATTAATTACAAATTTATTTATATATAAAGACATATAGTACATATATGTAAGTACAAGTTTATGTATATATAAGTATACTCAGAAGCTCTGTTCCCTCTGCCGAAAATTTGCCCAGCAGCATTGTAACTCTGGCACTAACACAAGAACCAACTCTTTTTGTGACCCTTCAGTCAATCAATAATTGTCTGCTTCCAATTGCAGATTTTGCAGTCTTCCCTTTTTCTAACTTATTATTATTATTGCTGATGCAGCTTCTGCAAAATATGACAGTTACGTATTCTAGCGGGTTCAAGAAGTGTAATTGAATCTCTGTTCATTGGAGTCCAATCTGTATCTTTTTAGCTAAGGCATGTGTTATTCATTGATGGTCGTTCTAAAATCTTAATAGTGGGGTTATAAGTCTGTTTGAAAACCAGTAGTGATTTGTTGGTTTATCATGCCAAGTAAAGTGAATTAATAATGTAGTTACCAGTCTAGTTAATTATTTTAAAAATACTGGTGAGTCAGGAAATGATATGCAAATTGGTAATAAATTAATTCCTGTTACATTTGAATGATTTGGAAAAAGCACGTTGGATCCACAAGTGGTTGAAATTTATATTCTTCTCTCACATAAGAAACTGTACTGTAAATGAGCTAGCATCTCTCTTGGGAAAGAAATGTGAATTTTGCTGACAAGCCGAGGTCTCTCGGCAGAAAAATGCATGCTGACAGTTTGACCCAGTGGCCAATTGACTGATTTCTTTCCCCCTCTTTACTTCTATTCCAGATGCTGAAGAATACCAGCCTCCAATATGGAAATCATACTGTGAGTATACAAGAAATTTGAATAATCTTAATACTTTACCAAGGTGTCCCTCTTAGGTCTTTTCCTTTCCTTGTTTAGAAAAAAGATATAAATGCACTAGGTGCTTGTAGAAGTTACTGTATGGGACAGCGATGAAATCTGAAGTTTTCTGATTGTCCATGGAGCAAGTGCAGCAGGGTTATCAGTGCCTTCTGGGTTGCCCTAAAAGTGTGCAAATCCTGTGTTTCATGGTTTCTCTGCTGAGATTCTCAGAAAGGATTCCAGAGGTAATGCTTCACATGTTTACTAAAGGTCAGGCTTGAGTATACTTGTCTCTTTATATGGATCACCAAATCACTTGAAGATAATAATATTTTTGATCCTTAGCAATAGAAGATGATTTTTGAAGTGGTGGTTTAGAAGTTGGAGACACCATTATCAGTTCTTTGAACCTTCCTGTCTGCCTTTAGAAAAATCATTTACATGGAGTGCAGTTCAGAAGTGCATATTTTATGCTCTTTTTGCTTTGTTCCAAATATATTTTCTAATGAAGTAGCACAGGTCTAAGACAAAATATTGGCTTTAAAAACCCTTATTAAAGATGGCCTTTTTATTTTAAACCCTTACTGGAACTTTAATGAAAATGTAGCTTTGGGTATGGACAGAGGGGTTTTTGCTGTTTTCAGATGCAGAACTGTCCTAAGCAAAAGTTGTCTCTTTTATTGTGGCAACTTTAAGTTCAGTGCAGTGCCGTTACCAAAATGGAACTACAAAAAGACAAGGATCACAGTAGTTACATGCATGTACATGTATAATTTTAAAGACTGGAATAAACTTGTTGACTTCACTTATATGCACATTAAACTACCTTGCTGACTTCAAAGACATCACTTCTGCGTTACCCAAGAATGACATTCCGCCTCAGAATGGACTGGGATTTTTTCAACCAAAATTTAAATATGCCATTAAATTACAAAAATTGCTTCTCAGAACACTGTTTTCTAGAGACTTTTGTTTGTTTGTTGCAATATTTTAAATGTGCAAGAAAAACTTCTTTAAAAGTCTGCAAAAGTGTATTGATTTGAGTTGGACCATTCCAGCATTCTTTGCTAGGTACTTGGAAAGAAGCAGACACTTGAGCAAGTTTTTTAGAAGAGGAACCTGGCTTACTCAAAATCAATGGAAAATCTTCCATTGACTCTGATGAGACCAGAGTTTGAAATGACAGATGTTTTCTTTTTTTTTTTTTTTCAGGAAGTTTTCCTTAAAAGATCAGGGAATAATCACATGCCTTTACTTACCTTTTCTTAGTTGCCCCACTGGTGCAGCAGACATATCACTGCGTGCAGTGAAAAAGTTTGGTTACTTTTGCCTGATAGTTCACACATAGTCCAAGGAAACTTCTTTAAAATTTAAAAAAAAAAAAAAAAAAAAAAAGAATGAACTAAAAGTATATTAATATATAATTTCCTTTTCATATAATAATAGGATGCCAATATTATGGTAATGATGGAGTCACGGCCTCAGCATCTGAACCCCATGCATGAATGACCTTGGAAAAAGTTACACAGATCCAAAACGCAGAAAATAGTTTGAGGTTACAGAGGTTTACTGCTGAGACTGCTTAGCCGCAACCATACATCTTTCGTTGTGATGTTAGATAATGTATGTTTCTTTACACTGCCAGAAAAATCCCAATCAATTATAGAGGTTATGTCCAATGATGGCATTAGTTTACTGTCCTGTCTTATCACAGTTTTAAGTTGTATATATATTTCCCTCTTGGCAGTTTGTGTTTATTGCCTATTTAACAATTGTTTTCAGTGTATTTTAGGTAGTAATTTTTGAAGTTTGCTAACAGACTATTAAGATAGTTTGAATACAGTTTTGATTTCATTTTTAAGTCCTGGGTAGATTTAGGTGCACTGTGTTGCCTTTATTGACATCATGATCAAGGCTTCAATCCCCCTAGCTTCTCAACAAAGGCAGATTTTCCTGTTTATGTATGTAAGGTATTCAAATAAACAGTACTGCACATATCCATGGGAAGACGCCAATCAAAGTGGAACAGCTTTCAGAATCTGGGCCTTACTCTTTGGCATAAGGTACATGCTTGTTTCAGCTGTATTTGGAAAAGATGGACACTTCTAGTGCAGAAGATCCTCACTTTCTTATGAAGAATTATTAGAAGGTACATAGATTTCACAGATTACAAGGTTTTTCAGATTTTTCTGGTAGTCCTGGGACACAGAGAGTAGAAGAATTGGCAAGAATAATTTTGTATTACCAGGAAGGGTCTGGGGAAAAAGTCTGGAAAGTTACTAGCAGCCAGCAGTCTCTAGGCAGTGGATTTGATTGTATTTATACCTGAGTTACAGATCAACAAATAAATACCCATAACAGATTTCTTTTTTATGTTAGGAATATTGTACAAAATGGCATTTTGCCTTTTTACGATCACTGAGGTGGGAAAGAAAGGAAGATAAGAATCACAGACGTGTGAGTTGGGAGGGACTTCTGGAGTGAGCTCATCTGGCTTCCCACTTGAAGGATGACTGTTGTCTGCTCTAGAGCTGAACAGCCATGGCTTTATCTAGCTGAGTCACGAAAACTTTCAGGGATGGAGCCTCTGCCACCTTTGTGGGTAACCTGCTGCAGTGCTGCACTGCCCTCTTGGAGCTGAACTGATGATCTTACCTGCTTCGTATGACGAGTAGGCAATTTGTTTGACTGCTGGAACACCATAGTCACTTTTGACTTCCAGTACAGCAGATATGTCCTTGAGTTTTGAAAAGATACAAAACCATTCTTTTTCTCCTTTTACCACTGTTGTAATTGTCATGTGATAAGTAAGTCTGATGGCAATGCCATTTCCATGTTTATTTGAGTTATTTAAGATCAGTATATTGATGAGAAGCAACATGGCAAGGCGTGGAGCATCAGCTGATGCCATGCTTCAGCTCCTCATGAAATTTCCCTGCCTTCTGCCCTTCATCAAATAATAAGCGCAATGTCTGAGACTCAGTTTTGTTAGAAATTAAGGCTTTATTTCAGCCAGGCACTTAGGTTCCTAATTAAGCATGTGAGTAATCCCACAGAAATAGGACAGCTTGTATTGTTCAAGCTCGGCACATGGATAAAGGCCTGACTGAGATGAGACCGAGGAGGTAAAACTAAGGAACTCTATGAAACATTCTCAGAGAGAAGACAGTATGTTTCTTTGCTGCTTTGTAAAAGCGATGATAGGAATTTTTTCTCTCTGCTGGAGCATCACTGAATACTTGTCATAGGTGAGTTAAAGGAGAAAGCTTGAGTTCCTGGCACACTGTGGAATGGAAAAAAGTATGAGGAAAATGGTGATAGTCTTTCTTGTCTAGCAGAAAAGGAGTAAGTGTTGATTTTTGTATGTTATCTCTTTGTTTCTTAGACACCTCAGGTTTTGGAATTAAACAGTTTTTTCTAAAATATATTGTAGACTTTCCCCTATTCATACCATGAGACAAGACTTGTCCTCTAGCAGGAATAAAACAGAGAGATTCTAACTAGTTACTTTACATCTCAAAGAAATGTTCCCCTATAAATTCAATAATAAATTGAAGTTTTGTTAACTTTGTAAGTTCCCAGGTGATTATGTTACTATGAATGCTGTCAAGCTATCTGAATTACGAAACCGATAAAGATGTTCAAGGGCCGATTAAAAGCTACTGCATTTTTCTATTGCAGAGAGTGTATTATTACCGTTCATTTTGTTTGCATCTGATGCTGAACAAAAAGCTACTCTCAGTCTCATGCTGTTCTCTAAGCAGTAACAATACATTTTCTTTTTTCATGCAGTTGACTTTTTGTAAGGTTAATTTTCTCAGGGCTAAAATAATAATGCATCATTATGTTCATCTGTTTTACGATCACAGTGTCTGCTCTGCCTGTCAGTTCTAAATGCTGGTCAGATGTCGATCACTGGTTACCACTGTATTAAATAAGTGTGTTTTTCTATTATTTCAGTTAGCCATGTCCTTATACATTTGATTCTGTTTTAAGATTTTCAGAGGTGGAGAAGGGAAGATGAGGCAGAAAGGCAAGGCTTATTTGTAATTCGAGCAAGTGAGGGCATGTGTTTTCTGAACTTCTGACCATTCTGTGGACTCTGCTGGGGTCTCAACAATGTCAGCCAGAGTGTGATTGTCCAGTGCTTTGGAAAAAGTATGTAATGAAGTCAGACAGAGCTGCAGGATGTTCAGCACTTCTGAAAATGAGGTCACGTAATGATGTGTCTACACTCATTGGAACTTAGCTGTAGGGCACATTTTTCTCAAGTCACCTTAGCCATAATATTGCACTTTTGTTCATAGCCCATTAGCAGGCTTTCATACAGCAATCATTTGAAGCAGAAACAGGAGAGAACCTTTCTAGAGAACACAGCTTTGGTAGGGTCACACTTGCTTTGCTGCTTAATACTTTAGTCTGTGACATAGTACCTTTTCCCAGTTTTTCACTTAACTGCACTTTCACTGCTGTTTTACCTCCTCTACCCATGCCTTGCTATGTGTCTTTTCTGGGTGTCCCTAGCAGCTGTGTGCCTATCTGTCTCTTCTTTGTTGTTTGTCTCCTGCTGAACTCCTTGGCGTCCCTTACCACAATGCCACTGGTGGTTCTCAGTCCTTTCTTTCTGTTCCAGGTCTCTCTTCTCTCCCTCGAATGGTTTTGCATCTCTCTCCAGTAGTTCCACTGAATTGTCTTTCTGTCAGTTTAATTCCTTTCAATTTAAAAGTAATATGGCCACATCTGAATTCTTTATCTTTCCCAGGAAACTATTTCCCATTCGTGAGGTTTTCTGTGATTACCACCATTCATGACCTCAATCATGCTTGTTATGTGGGGACATTTTCTCATCCTGCACATTTAAGGCAGTATAGCAGTATTATTGTTGTTATTGATATTAATGATAATTTATTTGTACAGTAATAATTTTACTACATTTCCCTCTGATGTATTTCTAAATCAAATATCTTTCTCAGGTCAGATTATTGTGCAGATTATTTACCCATGCCTCTGTGAGAAAGATAACAACCTTTTCCAGTCTATTCAAAATACAGTTCTTACGATGATTTTTCTTCCTTGCATTCATCACAAATCCAGGCACTGATTCATCCCACTGCATCCTATCAGCATCCAATTTTTTGTGTTTGCTTTCAAGTCTTTCATATATCGGCCCTCTCCTGTTAGTCATTTCTTCCTTTGTTTTGTGAAATGCTGACTCTTCTTCCCACTCTTGCGTCTCCAGTGCTATCAGCCTCAGAGATCCTTTTGGCCATTTTAAAGAATCCTTTACTTTTCTCATTTTATATAAATGCAGCACAACACGATAGGCTTCCTATGTGTTCTTCAGACCAACTAGGTTTATACCACAGCTATCAAGGTTATCTTAGAAACAGCTCCACTAGCTTAGTTTGCTATGTCAGTTAATATTTAACAGGTTTGATTATTGAAAAATAGAATTTTTATGAAGTATGATTTTTCAATTAAAACTGAAATTAATAAATTGAGGAAATAGAAATTTAAATGGAAAGCAATCATATTCTTTCAGTATTTTGAATCCTTAGAGTTTCTTCTCTCTAATGAAAATGTATGGGGGAAGAAAAAAGTTACTATTCCTCTTGGTTATGTTTAGTATTAAGTATCAGTAACTTGCTAAATCAGTGGTTATGCTGATTTCACACATTAAGAAATGGACTCTAAAATCATGATATTGGGCTTCAGAATAATCAGCGTTTTAAAAAACTATCCGATTTTGGAAGCAAAATTTTCGTGCTTTGTTTGGCAATCCTTTTGGATACACAATCCATTTGGTCACAAAAGAGTAAAAGGAAGACTTTGAATCTTAATCAGACAATTGTAAGAGGTAAGAAAGACCGCAAGTTAGCATGAGTCTGGTGCAAAAGTAGTGGGAGATCTGGCAATGCTGAATGATGTGGGTTAAATCCAAAGCCTTAGTACTCTGAGCTAGATGACATCCATATGCATTAAAACTAGTGGGGAATATAAAAAATCATGAACTCTCTTTCTGTGCCCCTACAAGGGATCAGGGATGAAGGTTGGGGTGGGAAAAAGAAACGTTATGGTTTTTTCCACTTTGACATTAGCAGAGAACAGAAGCCCCCAAAGCTTTCACATCCTCTGAGTAACAAACTTGGATGCAAGCTGAGGACTTCCCCACATCTCAGATTTCATCTCTCCTAGCCCTATTTAAAGTGAAGGTGCAGAATATGGGAGAAAGTGCTGAAGAGTAACACCTACCATTTCAATTTCTGCAACAGGGCTTCTGTGTTTATCAAACCAACAGGCATTATATTCCTCCTATAATCTGCCACCTTTCAGGGCATAACCCTGAGCTTCACAAGCATTATGAAGAGCCCTGTCCTAGAAACTTGGTTTTAAAAAAATTCATAGACACAACATGATCTTTCCAAATACAAGAAGGTCAGCATACAGAAGGCCTTTCTCGAGGGACATAATCCAAACCTCTGAGATTTTTACTGGAGTTACAGAGAGACAGTCTGTCTGCACTGGAATTGATTACTGTCATTGCATGTCAGCTTTTTCTCACGGCTCTGGAGTGGAAAGAAAGGAGAAGATCTCATTAAATACATGCAGTGAAGAGTCTGGGGGCCAGGGTTCAGTGACTACCCCTAGCCTCAGGTCTCTCTCCTTCAGCCCTAAGAAGATTCACAAAATTGATCCAGGGCCATTTGAATAGGGCGTAATTGCTCTGAAAGGAATGTTTGCTTGATTGTCAGTAATTGCTAGCAAATCTTGAAATAAATTATGAGACTGTGGTGAACCCTTTCAAACGTGTTGAACTTTTTCTTGGCCTATCCGAAAAACACAGGTGTTACTGGTAAGCAATGTGTTCTTGAGTTACAGCATGGTATATGCAGAAGTGAGATTTTATCCTGAGATACACCTAATTAATCTTTCTGGTTAGTCTTCCCTGGTGTAAAAATGTAATAACAAGTACAGAAGGAAATAATGCTTCTGAAAGTCAAACCAATGATTATTTTAGTTAGTTTGCAGGTCAACAACTAATTTTCATATAAATTATTTAGATAGACTGAAATACCTCTGTTTGCTGTCCTTTTCTTTACATTTGCATTTTTCTCTGCAGCCTCTGGCTAAAAAGACTCATCTGAATAAAAGTTTGTGTATGTTGCTGTCTTCTAATGATCTGTACATTTTTGTGTTTGACAGTGTATCAATTGCAACAAGAGGCACCACGTCCCAAGAGAATTATCTGTCCTCGGGAGGTCAGTTCTTCTTTCTCTCCACCTTGTTAAATCTGATTAATTATCAACAGCATATGATTACCAAAAACTATTTTGTACAGTCTGCAGGTAGTATTTTCTTTAATTTTTCTAAGCTATCATTCTGTATAATAATTTTTCTTAAGGTTGATTAATTAAAGCAGATTAATATTTTCTAATTAGGCATGGAGGCCTCATTCTACGACTAGAAGCCCCTTCATTAGACAAATGCTCATTAATCATTGCTTAGTGTGCTTTTCTGTATACTACCTAAAGCGTTGTTTTTCCATGTCATAATGAAGGTGTATTTTATTCCTTCATCTGCATATTAACATCTGCGTGATACTTCCAACATGATACATGCAGCTCCAGTTTAGTGAATGCATTCTGCCAAGGAATATATTCAAGTTAAAATACTGAAGTGATAGCCAGAGCGCTCAGTTCTGTCACAGAAAATTTAAAGATTATAGGATATTTAGAAACGTACAAGGCTGCAGATTTGGCTGAGTCATCTTGTCTCCTTTTTTTTTTTTTTTTCTTTCTGTATTTCTCCATTTCTACTTAGTTAAATATGTCCATTCCTCAACCTGTATTGCATAATAATAATGGAAAACATATGTAGATGTCCCTGCTCAATCAATAAAATTGTGATAGCTTTATCTTCTATGTCAGGGACAAATTTTGTTCAAATAGACATGTAATACTAATAATATACTAAACGCATGAAGTGATTGCATGAGGTATAAACGATGATGTGAAAGAAGATAGAAACTGAGGTTCATCAGCGTGATGTATAGCTCTACTCAAACATCATCCTGAGCTCTGACCTGCTTCCCACACTGTATACCCCTTGAAGTAGAGCCCTGGTAGAGCATCTGTCAAGTATTAACAGATACAGTCTCAAAAAAAGTTTGGGTGGGCAGGAGGGTTTATATCAAGGCACAGGTATTTGCCCAGAGTTGTGAAGAAGATCCACTGTGAATCCTGAGTCCACCCAGCACCTTAACTAAAATGCCATTGCATTTTTTTCTCAAGTGCCATCTACCAGTTGTTTCAGGACAGGGAGAGCAGGATCTTAGCCTCAGACTGGAAGTCTTCAAGCTCTGTCAGTTCGGGATGGTCCCAAGACATTTACACAGGATGCTAAGAAGGGCAAGCAAAACACCAGAGTGGGCAAACTCTCTTGTCATCCTTTCTCCCTGTCAAAGACAAAGCTTGGGGAGAAATAGCACGCTGCAGCCCTGTGAGACCTCAGTGCATGTGTGCTGGAGGGTTTTAACAAGAGCTTCTCTGAAAATCTCACACAAACAAATGACAGGTAGGTCTCTGTGGCTGGTATTCTCTAAAGGAGAGGACATTAAGTTTTTTACTAAATTAATATCACATAACAGGTATTAAACTAGTAGTGGCATAGTTGAAAATTTACTTCCAGTATGGCCTTAGAGGAATTTCTCGCTTTGTATGAGATGATAGTTTATCTAATATTTATTTATCTTTTCCATACTTTGAGAAAGAACTTACGAAAATCTGATTAATAAGCATTGAATGTTTAGGAACCTTTGACCAACAATTTCAAGTTGTTTTTGGGGAGATTTAAGTAAGTTAGTGGAATAAATTTAATCCAAAATTTATTATGGCAATTCAAATTAAAGAATTTTTTAGCTTGCCTCTTATGAGTGAAAATTTGAATCAAGGTAAAATGTGCTTTTAAAGTGGAGTAGAAATTGTATTCTTGTTCTAGAAACAGGATTATCTACGCAGGTGGAGTAAATGTGTAGCTATGAACTCCTAATCAGTGTGCTGTATTGAACTTATTTCCTTAGACTCAAGAACATGTTATGTACAACCGAAGTTGTCCTTTGCTCCCTTTGCCTGATGTTTAAATGCCATACATATTTAATGCCCATTCAGGTCACTTCCAAAGATTTGCAGAAAGAAGATCATATTATATTGACAAATTAATATGTAATTGGCAAACTGGTACATAACAAAATAAAGTATCTGATTCACATAGTCTGGGTATGGTTCTGACTAATGGCTCACTTATGGACTGGAGAGCATCCTATTTTGATTTGTTTTGATTTTTTTTTTATTCAGTTAAACACCTGAAAATAAGAGACTTTATTCAGGGGTAGGTATATATAGCAGTATGAATTCCCACAGATGTGATCTTTGGTTGACTTCTTGTTACTTGGATTTTAATCTTTGTGTAGCTCAACTGTATGTGTTCACAACCAGATTGCTAGAAACAGATTTTCTGACCCAAGAGCAGAAGCCACTACGACACTGATGATGTGCTTTATTTTTACGTTTTACATATAGTTGGGGAGGTGGGGGTCCTGATATTATCAGTTTTATATGAAGTAGAATTACATACTGGTTTCATAGAGCATCACAGATTATTTTAGAGAGAAAATTCAGAACTATGTTCCTATGGCACCTATTAGCTTTTCCTTAGCACACAAAATGTGAGGGGGGGTGTTTTGGGGTTGTTTTGTTTTTCTTGATTCTGGTTTGACTTCAGTGTAATCTGATGATTGTATAGGCTTGCCTCGCTAAAGATGGTGTCTTATTAACCCTAAATTTCTGTCAGTTACATATAAAGATCTCCAAATCTGGTTTTGTGTTATGTATATTAATTGGCAATAGGATACTTATTTAGTATGCAACATGATGCTTATCCAACTCCTGGAGAGCAGGTGTCAGCAGGATGTGTGACTGACAGGGGAAAGAATTATCTCTTCGTGTGCATATCATAGGAACTGGACTTTGTTGATGGTGTGCTTTTGTACAATTTAGGATTCAGACTGCTTCAGACAAATGCAAAAATTGCAGATAATTTTAAATCCTTCCTGCGTATGGGAAGATGCCTTTAATTCGTAATTGCCAAATTCTGCACTGTTCGCAGGGAAACTGAAGGATCTGCTGCAAACAAAATCTGTAACCAACAACTTGTCAAGGGTTGGAGTTTTGGTTTTTTGCTCTCACCACATGTCATTTTCATCATTCCTCCATCTTTTCCATTGCCATTTTCCATAATCTCCATATTCATTTGCTCTTCCATTACCTCTGTTACTCCACAGTCACAAGGGGTTTAGCCTCAGATCTCTGCAGTTCTGCCATCTCATTTGTGGGGATTTATTGAATAACTTACACTGTGGACCACGGAAATCACCTCTCCTAATATGCTAACCACCAGACTGAAAACTGGGACTGTAAATAAAATTTGAACATTTCTATGTTTGTGTCTTTGAGCTTTGCTATCATGATTTTTCCTTTTCTTTTTTTTTATTTTGGCCTGCATAAATATCTTGTCAGTGAAAGCAGGTCATTCTTGCAATGGGAATCCTATTGAATGAACTGTTAGGGCTTCAGGTATCCAACAGCTTTTAATTAATCACCACTGGCAGTGGGACTAGTGTGAATATCCTACTTTCCCAATAACATTGGATTTCTGCCAATATTCTCATTTGTAACCATATTCCTTCCAGCAGTGTTTTAATGATTTATTTTTTTAAATAGAAAAAGTTTCATTTAAAAGTGCCATTTAGGTGGAGGAGTAGCTTTTAAATATTGTGCAAGTGTGGCTATAGGCACCAAAGAATCACATTCATGTTGTGAGGAGGTCATATTATAAAGAATCTTTTAGGGTTTATTCTACAGAAATGCTAATAAAAAATACATTCTCAGAAAATAATTCAAGCATTCAACTTCCTGGTTTTATTCAAAAGTAACATTTTAAAGAATTCTTAATTTTAAGTAATATTTCAGAAGCAGACTAATCAAATTTAAAATATCTTTTAAAGAAATGGAGGCTTCAACAAAGTAAAATTCCTTAATTCAGGAAGGATAGTGACATTATTTGGAAATTTTTTGAGTTAAACAGTAGGTTTGTTATAAATTCCTCTGAAGAAGGAGTGTGTCTTACCCATGAGTTTTTGGGGGTACTTATGTAGAAATATTCATACCTATGAATACTATTCCTGTTTTGTTCCAAGAAACCCTTAATTGCTGTCAGCAGTTTTTGAAGCTGGTGAGTTTGTCTGCATTAGACCTTGCATATTCCTAACAATGCCTTGGCCAAGCCAATGTCAGCAACAGTGAGAAACTTGTCTGAATTTCCCTAGTGTAGACAAAGCCTTAGAGCCCTAACATATATTATTATACAGAAAAATGTCAGTTAATTGCCTTTCTCGTCATTCTGAATTCTAAATAGGTATGTCAAAAGCGGTAGGAAATTATTGTCTCTGCCTTCAAAAGTATCAAAATTATGGTTTCTTGATTAAAACAAAATATGATTATGAAAGGGAGACTTTTCTCTGAAAAGAAGAAAAATCCCTTTTTCTTTTTGCTTAAGTGATTGTAAGAGACTAAAATAATCATGGCATATTCAGACAGTAACACTCAGAGCCTTTCACTCTAACCATCTGGAGATGGTCAGACAACCAAAGCAACTGTTTTGACTCTCTGGGTATCCATTACCCAGATTTATCAGAACAAGTGCATAGGTAGTGGTGTTTCATGGAACTTAATTGTTAAAATGGTTACTAGCAGGTTTATAACGATATTGCCATCTTGTATATTTCTAACAGAGACTGTAGAGGATCACTGCATATCTCCAGAACTCAACCACTGCAAATTATTCTTTACTCAGTTACCCTCAAAGTTTCTTCTGAAGCATGGGATTCAAGCTAAGAACAATGCAATTAGCAGAGTATCATTTAAACGATAGCAATATTGAAAAGTGCTTTGAAAATGCTGGTTACTTTTGTCAGTCCTTCTTTCAGGTACAAAAATGTTTTATATTTGTACATAAGAAAAAGCTTGTGATTAGGTAAGCTTGAGCAAGGTTTTTAAAATTAAACCCTAGTAAGACGTTTGCAGAGTATATCCGACTGGATGATAAGTATTTAATCATTGCGGTAAGTCTTCCATGAATTCCCTTATTCTGCTCGCTTAGTGACCTTTACAAGCTGAATATTTCCTCTTTCCCTCTGCTCTCATCTGTCTAAGAACAATGTCTATACTGTGGCAAAGTGCTAGAGAGCTGTAATAGGCATTGAAATTGGCCATAAAACTGGTGGTAAATAATGGGAGTAAATGGGAATTTTCATGGCACTTGTTCAAATCACTCTGTTGCAACTAGTCAGACACCACCATGAGAAGGTGTCTCTTACTGTCAGTCCTGAGAGCTTATCTAAGATAATTCAGAATATTATATTATCTTTTCCTTAGAAAGAAACTTCAGATCACACACAGTGACACACCGAGAGACCCCATTAGCTGGCAATTCAGTGAAAATGAGCAGAATTATTCTGAAACCTATTTTCATTAATGAAAATGTTTGTACATATAAGACTTAATGGACCCTACACCTTCAAATTCTTATAATATCGCTGCTTCTTTAATTGTGTTTTTATAATCCTGTCTTTATGATAGAAACAAAAAGAAACAAGGTAGACACAGCAGTAGTCTGTGGGTTGCAAATGAAGCTGAAGAGCAGTTTGAATAGACATAGACAAAAGGAGGAAAGTTCCTCAGCTGAAATCCGTAGCGAAAGTAAAAAGCCTGGCTGCACTGGAGAGGGCTGAAAGCAGTTGAAGGCCAAGAAGAGGTTTTGTTTAAATTGGTGTAGAGGACCTGTGGAATGTCGAAATGTATTGTATCCAGCTTCCATCTAAACTGATCACATGCAGGTTTTCCCATTAGGTTTAAAATGGAGGTTTACACCCAGTGTCATTTTTCTGTGGTATTGCCATAGCAAATTTTGCCCCATAGAATGCCTGTGGTTTGCAGCAGTGGATGAAAGAAAGAAGGGAGACTTGAACATTGCCCCAAATCCCTTGTATTCATCACATCAGGGAATGTTGCCAGTATTTTTTTCCAAGGCACTTTAAGGATTGACAGGAAATCTTACCTCTCCTAGAGTCCATGAAGTCTTACCCTGCTGAAGTATAGGGCGTTGGAACACTCAGATGAAGCTACATCATCCTCATTATAACAGTCCATTGACTATCAAACAGAGGAGAAAGCTTTCTAATTATTCTGTGGACATGATAGTAAATATTTCATTTAAGTAGTTACAGCTAAACAAAAAGGTTTATCTGTTCCACTTGAATTTCATCAAGTTTGATTTACTAATATTCTAGGTTATGATTTACAAATTAGAGTGGTGCTCACCTTCATCAGAGGAATATGGTATGAACCAGTTGGTGCGTTTAGTGATCACTGTGAAATGGAAAAGTTAAAGTCATCTTATTGGAAGACAAGAGGGCAGTTTCTGACTAATGAGCACAAACTGTATGTAGCTGTCTTTATGGGCTGATGAACTTGCTAATTATCCCTCTGGCTTTGCTTGAAAGCTTCTTTGGGAAGTTTCACCTTCCTCTCCATTTTTCCGTGGAAGTAGGTGATGTGTGTATATGTCTGTGTTTGTGATTTTGCTCTTCTGATTTTTTATTTCCTTTTGTCCTTGTTATGTATCAGTCTTTTCAGCTAGTTCTTTTTGTTTTGACATGATGATGAATGTAAGTAGTTTTCAAGACAAAATAAATGAAAGCCTGTTTCATAGCTTGACCTAGATGAAGTTTATCAGTAAGCTTATGTGTAGGTGAAAATGCTGTGTGCTTGTATAGATTTACATATCTGTTCCAATTGAGGCCAGTATTCTTGTGTCTGGTTAGATAGTATGTAGAAGGTAGTCTTGATGTCTCTGCTCTGACTGATACTTTGTGAGGTGTCTGGTGTCTTTTTTCAAGATTCAAGATGAGAAACAGTATTGAGCAGTTCATGAATTTCTATTTCTAATATGAATGTAGAAACTTTACACATCTGTCTATCTTGCTTACTGTACTTCCTGTATGTGTATGTATAGCTACACATACAGAATTATCAAGTCAGCCAGTTACACGCATCTTTTTGTAATGCTGAAGGGAAGTAGGAATGAACATGACACAGTTTGTATGGTTTTCAAACAAGGACTCCTGAATGTCAGGGTTCAGAAGGTTTCAGTGTAGTTTTCTGTTTATCTTTTGTTTCCAAAATACTTGCATATCTGCTTGAAATACCATCATGACTAACTAATGCGTGCTGACACATTTCAACTGCCCTGTACAAATTAGTGAGAATGTGGGTGGGTGTGTGACAGAGATGTTTTTATGAATAGTATGTCTCATAAATAGTTTTCAAAATATTCAGCTTTGTTGAAATGAAAGCATCTGTAAGTTACCATATTGTTCATTATTTGGGAAATAAATATTCTCCTATTTAGTATTTTGCAGAGAAGCAAATAGGATCTCCACCTTTTACAGACTCAAGAAATAGCTAGCACTAAGTTTCCTTATTTCTGTTCAGATTTTGCAGATAGCCTGATTGAAGAGAAACATCAGCGGTTCCCAAGAACAGAGCAGAAGTATTCATAAAATCAACAACAGGACATAAACTGAATTAATATTATTATTCTTCCTTGGATTTTTGCTTTCATCCGTCCCTTCTCCCCATGCAGAGATTCTCTCACAGTGTGATGAAGTGGCAGTGCATCTCACACCCCACGATGCTATGCAGGGGTTTGTCTAAGGTCCCTCCTCCTCATTTTCCACCTACCCCATCCATTCTCAGTTCTAATGAGTTGTTTCCTGATTTTCCTTCCACACCTCCAGCCCGTAGTCTAGTTTATGACCAGTTTCCAGCAGATTGGTTACAAATGTTCATCTGGCACTTTGCAAGCGCGTTCACTAGGCACCTTGCTGAAGGGCTGCATGTTTACATCAAGTTGTAGCAGTGAGCTGGTTAGGAAGCATGGCTTTTGGGGATGCATTAGGGTAGGTGACATAACACCAAGAGGTTTGTGCAGATGTACTGTGGACTGTTGTGGCATGTGTCATAGGAATGTTTTAGTGCTTCTCACTGGTTACAGAATTGCAAGCAGCATTTAGAGCACTGATAGAGCTTACTGCATTTATCTGCTGCCGCTGGGGATATTTTTCCTCCCATTGAAATGACTCAACACATCATTCTTGAAAAAAGGGAGCACAGCATTTAAATGCTGTAGTCAAATTTTTCATCTTGCATTCCAAGTAACATTGATGTTCCTTCTTACATTTAGTGATGTCCTTACTGTGTGAGCAGAAGGTGCATAACAAAATAGGTGGCTCCTGCTTTTGCTGTTCAAGTTGTTTGAACCTGACCCCTGACTATTTAGTAGAAGCCTTCTTGATTAAGATTTGTTTCAGTTTATTTTATTTAAATCATGTTCAGGAGCACATTATTTTCTTTACTAGGTGAGAAAATATTTTTCTTTTCTTGTTCAATCTTGATTTTTTTTGTTAGAGCTGGATATATGCAGAAATATATTGTGGTTTAGTAGCAATAACAGATGTCTGTGTTAGGGGAGATTTTTGTCACCTTCTGGAGTTTATAGTGTTTTGTCTGGTGTATTGATTATTGACTGCTGGACAGTTTGCTCAAGGTCGTAGATAGGAGACAAAACTGAGTTAAAAATAGCCTCAGAAAGGATTTCTTAAAGCAGCTCTTTTTAAAGTTTGGTACAAGCAAGTAAGCAAACAAGCAAACCCAATTCTTTTTAAATTCTTTGTTTTCAAAAATGGTAGAAATAACCTTGAGTTGCTTCTTTCCCACAATCAGTGTCACAGTAAGAGTCAGAGCCACTGAGCTTCCTGTGTTTCTTTGCGACGCATTATCCTTCTGCAGGAAGGTCATTATGCATCTTACCTTCTCCATAGGTTACAGCACACCATGAGAGCAGAATAGTTGTGTGGCTTTGAGCAGCAGTTAATAAAAGTGGTCTTTTTGTTCTTCACTTTTGTCTTTCCTTTTATATTCTTCCTAGTGGCAAAAAACTCCACTGCTACCTTCTCCCCAGCACTGTTAATTTTAATGCAGAATATTTTGTTAGAAGGTATCAAACACAATTTGGCTCTATGCTATGCTGGTAGATTGAAACTGAGTTTTCTTATTCAGGTAAGCGGTGACCAGTTTATCACTTAAATGTTTGGCTTTCTTCTCTAGAACAGTTCACGCAGTCCACCGCCTTCTCCCTGCTGCCTTCTCTCAAGAGCCTCACAGAGGTGGGCAGACACATGGTATTATTGCGGATTTATATGTGATTTATACAACCTATTCGGTTTGCTCCCTGCTAATGCCTGTCTCCTGAGAGCAGTCCAGGCAGAGATGAGGAATAGGCTGGATCATGGTATCTCAGGGCCAGAAGAAACTCAAGACGTTGTCATCCCTGTGTCAAGAAGAGGTGTTTTCATATCCTCTTCTTAAAGCCTTTCGAGGTTGAATATTTTATGACTACCTCTGCTTATTTATTTAGTGTTTAATTATTTTTAACTCTTTCCTACGATCTAAGCTCTATCTGTTTCACAATTTAAGCTTATTACTTCTTGTCATGTTTGGTAAGCAGGCAGAGACAGATTCTTTTATTTCCTCTTGAAAGTGGCCTTTTTCCTACCTGTCTTCTACAGCCCCTCTCTGTCTTTTCTTTAGGCCAGTCTTTTCGTGACTTTCACAGTTGCTAAATCCCTGCTCACTTCAGTTATTCGCTCTAGTCTTTCTTGAGATGTGGTGCCCAAACACACACTAAGTATTACTAGATGTTTTCTGAGTGGACATTGCAAGGAGAGGATTATTCTAAGGTGTCTTGTTGGCTGCACTCTTTTTTTCTATACCCCAGTATGACATTATGGTTTTGGCAGTTTTTGCAACAGGCAGGATCAGTGATTCATGTTAATTTTATGATCTGTAATGATGCCAGGATCCTTTTCTGCAGAGACCTGTCTAGTTGTTGCCCCTCTGGTATTTTGAATTATTTCGACATCTCGTTCCCAGCTACTTTCTTGGAGGCACTGTAACCTCTTGCCATCATGTGGCTGAATGTGCATCCATCAAGTGGCCTTAATGCTCACATCCCCGTGGCTCTGACTGAATGACAAAAGGAGACACAGACTTCCAAAACTATTCATGTCACCTTTCTGGAAAGCCTCAGAAACATGGGCAACACAGGTGGAATATATTATGGGGGCTTGTTCATTGCTAGTTTCTTTCTGAGGAATGTCTTTGCTCCTCCCTCATCACACAGCCAAAGTACATGAATATACTCATGAAGTTACGTGTTGGCATATGAAGCCTGTCCCATCAGTCATGCTGAATGCCATTGACTGAAAATCTTGCAGGAGAAGACCAACCGTCTTACCATTTTGTGCACATAGTGAGTGTCTGTAATTGGCCTGTCCTTGGCCTCAGAGTACAGATGTTACATTGCTTCTACTACTAAGAAAATGAGCAACAGGCTTTATGATGTGATACTTTTCACAGAAGCAAGAGTTGTGTCTCTTTGTAAACACTGGTACCAGAGAGCCTGATAAAGTAATAGTAAGAAAGTGGTTAAAAGGTAGTTAAAAAGATCGATTTCCCTTCAAAAAGAATGTTCTCCCAGTTTAAATTGCTTAAGAGTCATTGCTGTGAAATAATTTGTCCTATTTGGAGGGGAAGTTAGACACTCTAATTGATCTAAGGAGCAATTTCTTCAAGAAAAATTTAGAGACAAGAAAATTATAGAAGTAATGAAATACAACATCATTTTTTACTTCATTCCATTTAATGGGTGCTTACAATCTTCCTTAATCCTATTCAGTTGTTCGTTGGAAGACTAAAGTTTGCAGTTGGCTTATGACAGTTCTGCCAAAAGTTGAACAGTTTGGACAATAAACTCCTTTTCTGTACAGTCTGTTTTTACTTGTCTTGAAAGCTTCTTTTCCAACACTTCTATTTCTCTTTCTGTCAAACTGAGCAGAAAAATGTATTTATATCTATTCAACTAGAATTACTGAAATTAGGATTGTTCCAAACAGAAAATAAATCAGATTAAACTTCCTTTGGGAAAACGCCTCACTGCCTGCTCTGAGTAAACACACGGACATTATTAACTGTTGGATCTCGTTGCTCTGCTCTTTCTGTGTACTGGAGAGAAGAACAGAGTGGCAGGTACAACTACCACCTTATTGGTTCCCTTCCCCTTTTATATTCTCTTCATGAATGTATTAAGGCAGCGGTTAAAATAGATAGATATACAATGTTATGCCATGCTGGCCCTTCCGAATTACAGATGGATTACTGTCCTAGAGGGATTTCTAATTTTCATTCCAACATTTCTAGATTTCAGCTTTGGCCACTGGATAAGGAAAAAGTCTTGCGCAATGAAGCCGAAGAGAAAATAATTTTTTTCTGAAATTAGGCTTATCTTATTTCTGTGGTGGTACTTATGCAGAAAGAATTCTTCAGGGTATCTTCAAATTTGCAGTACAGTGTGGCTTGGATGTCAGTGCTTGCAATGAAAATCTATCACATTAGGGGATGTTCACCTCCTGCCTGCATGATTCCCAGTAGTTTTGTGACGAGTTATCTTGCAGAGTGGTGTAGGATTTTAATACAATAATCTGTACATTAGCAGGTGTGTGTCATGCCAGAGTCAAACCATCCTGGCCAAAAGAGGAGCTACAAATCCCAGGGCATTAAAATTCAGTAAACTTCAACATTATGTAAATGTAATATATTGAATTAGCTTAGATAGCTGCTGTATTTTTTTGAAGAAGACTTTTCCTTCTCAGTGTTGACGTCAAGCCCCAGTACAACTTACTCCACAACTTGAAGTAACCTTGCTGTAATATTGTAAAAAAACTTGTAAAACTAGACTAAGTGTACAAGTCAGGATTTTTTTATTGGGATGGGGAGAGGCAATCAGGTTTGACAGGCTGGGAGTCAAGACTGGAGTATGCAGAATCTCTCAAACATGAGCTTCCAAAGGCCTCTAGAGAGTGCCAGGAGAGCTGTGCTAGGTTTCATTTCTCTTTGAGCATGCTTCAAGATTAGATGTCATTAAATGTTGCAGACTTTCTAAGAGTACTGGATTAGTAGTGATTTAGGCTGTTTCACCATACATCTTATTTCCTGATCAACTTGACTTTAGTTTTAAACAATTTTGGCATTCGCTGCTGATTTATAATTAATACAACTACAAATTTCAGTAGTAATTTTTAGCATTTTCTCCGTGGTTTCCGGAGCAGCGACCAGAAATGCCTGCTCTGCAACAACATCTTTGGTTTGAGATTGGCAGTAGTACCGTTTTCTAAGCCAGAAAATTACCATCTCACATTTGAATTGAAAGCTGCCACTTACTTACTTTTAGTGGAGAGAAAGAAGCCATTTAATTTATCCCCTGTATGGGAGTAGTAAAAGCAAGCTGCTCTTTAAAGCAAAATCTGTTTTCACTAGCCAAGACCTATTATTTGCCTTACATAATTTTCCTCAGTTTTGTGCTTTGTTTTTGTCTATTAGCATAAGAGTCTTAAATGATTCAAACCCTCTGATCTCTCCTTATCCTCAGTGTCTAAGGAGATGGGCCAGAGCGATGGAGAAAAGCAACTGGTCACCTGGGAAAGGTGGCCCTTGTTTCAACAAGGAAATTGTGAGGGTTATACAGAAAGTAATGAAAGTGTTCTTCATAGCCATTATCTGTGAAAAATACCTAAGGTCCTTAGAATAAGGCCAATTGTTCTGGGCTCCTACCACTAGGAAACAGTCATTTTTCTAACTGCGAATTTTCAGTTCTTTCCACCACCACGAATTCTCTTAGGCAGATCTGCCTGACTTTGTGTGTGCAAGCCCATTTGGAGCAGGAGAGAGAAGGCTAATCCCAACTGAATTTCAGTCACCTTTGCCTTCTGGGATACATAGAATTTCCCTTGAAGTTTGTACAGAGTCTGCAGTCAGCACAAAACAGACCTACTGGCTCCTTTGATACTTTTAAGCCTCTGCTCCCATCAATTGTGCAGGCTTTTGGTTTATTTCCAAGTTCAGTCCAACATACTGGTTTTGATCTAGAGACCCTGATGTTATTTTGATCTTTTATCTTGCCGTAACTTTGTTTCCTTGTGTTTGTTCCTAGTGGTGAAGTTGGTTAGGAACGAAATGATTATTTCAGGCTAAAGGTTGATTTGAGCACTGGAGAGGATTTTTAGATTCTGGGACACCTGGATGGTCTGGCAGATCTGGAGTTTCATTTCAGGAAATATTACAGTATCTTTTTTGCCTAAAGCCAAGTGCTGAAGTTGTGGCTATTTTAGACACAAGGATGCTAAAAGATGTTGGAGTAAAGGCTTCTGTTTTGTGAAAGAGGAGGCAGAATATAGGATTTGATGAGCTTTGTGTGAATTCTCAGAAAAGCAAATCTTTTAGCTCATGAACATCAAGAAAAATGGAAATCTCAGTGTCCAGGGCAGTTCAGTCAGTTGCTAGTTAAACTATAAATATTTCACAGATAAATTTGTAGTTTTTTATAAACGGTGTTGTGAGAAGGATAGAAAATGTGTCTCCATTTGCTCAAGGAGTTATTTCCAGATGTATGTAGGAGATTTTATATAGATATATGTTTTTTTATATTTTTGGGAGAATTTGTGCTTACAGGTAATTTTGAGGGTGAGTGCTAGTACTGTGAATTCTCTTATCTTTCTGAGGTAGATTGAATGTGTTGAGATTTATTCTGTGTATGCATAACATTAAGTCAAATCTATATTTTTAAACAGAAGCAGATTCTGAACCCTAGATGAAAGTCATGCTTTACCTTCTGTGGTCTGAAGGTTTTATTTGGCTTTTTGTGGGAATGAAAGTTTATCTCTTTGTTCCTTGTCATCATTTTCAATGTACTGAGTGGCCTTTGTTTCCATGAAAAAGAAGATTGGATGTGATGGTCTTACCTAACCCAGCTTCTTATACCCATTTTTTAATTAAGTTTCCAGCTAAATATATGCTTTGAGGGGTCATTAGGGTCTATAAGGATGACAGGAAGGCAGCACAGTTCCAAGATAATAAAGTCATGTAGCACTACTGAAGATGAACAGATGAACAACCTCCTTTCTGAGGTAATACAGCTTTTTCTTGATTTTTTTTTTTTACTTATAAAAATATAAAGTTAAAAAAATGAATTCATACACTTTCTTCTCTGACTTGCC
Organism: Athene cunicularia; assembly: GCF_003259725.1. NCBI lineage: Eukaryota > Metazoa > Chordata > Aves > Strigiformes > Strigidae > Athene > Athene cunicularia. The sequence goes on along the minus strand of NW_020799095.1, from coordinate 15,519,321 downwards.
ATGTACGCACATAGGAACACAGCACCTGCACTTGGCAATTCCTCTGATTTTTCTTTCTCTTCATTTCTGAATTTGCTTTTTCCTCTTAGTCCTGCCCCTCGGGGCTCAAAATTGTTTGTATCAAGGTATTATTCCTAGGCAGGAGTTTCAAGGGTATGATGCTGCTATTGTTAGTGCCATGCTAGAAAAATAATGCCAGGCTGGGAAAGAAGCACAGTAAGGACTTGATTGAACTCCCATCGGTCTTCCATTGAAGATTCTCATTATCTTGCACGGACTTTCGTTCATCTCGCGCTGTATTGTCGCCTTAGTGACTGCAGGGTAGAAAGTCAGCTGCTTCCGTACAGTGTGTGGCGTGTAGACTGTTGAATCAAAAATGTGACATTTATGGATCTGCTCTTCAGAAATAAAAGACCTTGATCAGTTTATGAAGGTTTTATGAGTGAACTAGTGAGATATAATGAAAACAAGAGCAAGGGTGCTTATTTCCAGTCAGATAAAACGGTGACAATTCATGGGGTTTATGCTAAAGGATGAAACCATCTTAAACCCACGATTTTTCTACGCCCGCATTGGTGCGTATGAAGCAGTAATTCCACAGCTACGGACAGTTTTACTCAGGTGTGCGCTCAGGTACTTTTTTTTTTTTTTTTTTTTTTTTTTTTTTTTTTT
>NW_020799095.1:15470169-15518599 GCF_003259725.1 Athene cunicularia | reverse complement strand
GCCACCCGCCCTCGCTGCCGGCGCCCCTTGCCCGGGCGACAGGCGCCTCCTGAGTGGCTGGGTAAGAGCGTGACCTTCCTAAAACTCTGTTCAGAGCTCTCTCAAGTCACCGGGAGTCCTTCCAGCAGCTCCCAGTGTACTTCGGATCCGGCCTGCAAGTGCTGCAGGCTTCGAAGAATTTAAGACTAGGTCTAAATCCAGAAACCTTGTTTTTCCCATGAATATTAAACTTTTTATCTGTAGTCGGTTGCCCTATATAGGCATAAAATGGTTTCAAGAAGCTAAAGGGTGTATAACAAAAATAGCCTTACTCTATATTATAAATACTAGATTGGCAAAATTTCAGTAAACTATTATTTTTCCGTTTGATCACATTTTATACAATTATGGGTAGTTCTAGTTTTTGGCCATTGAGACATATTATTCGTCCCCAAATACATCAATAAAAGCCACCCCTTTGGCTTTCATTTTTCTGTTCTTTCTGTGTAGTCATGTTCCAGTCACAGTTTTGGATCTGTAGAATTTCACCACTTAAATAGGTGCAGTAGTCCTCATTAATAACCAGCATTATTTATTTTTATGTATTTAAAATTGAGTATTATTTTAATTTTTTTTTCCTTTCTTTCAAAATTTAGGTGGAGAACAGACCAAAGTATTATGGAAGAGAGTAAGTATTTTCATCTTCTAAGTATCCGTTGCATGTATCCAAAAGCTGTTGTTCTAGAACTACCAAAAAAAAAAAAGACACAATGAAAGTCTAATAAAGTATTTTATTTTACCTTTCACTTCAGCTGTGAGCTAAATATATTGAAAGCCTAATAATTTAGCTATGTTACAGTCCAGTACTGCTGCTCACAATCCAGGGACTGTGCTCCTGTGTGAGCCTGCATGTTTATTTTGCTTTTCTTAGGACAGTTTGGGGAAAAAAAATATTGTCTGGAGTATTTCTTCTTTTATTTTGGTTGTCACTTAAATCTCCCAGTGGTCCTGCAATGCCCTGCAGAGGAGAGAAGCAGCTTGCCTCTCTCAGTGCCTTTCTGTGTATGTTCCTATACTTTCACCACCCTACATGGTTGTGGAAGTATGTATTTATACTACTGCATGTGTAAATGCTGTTCTCCCTGCTAAAGTCACAAAGTCCAAAATACTCACAGATGAGGTGTATTTTCGTTGTGAGGAAAACAGCAGACCACTAGAGTATAATTCCTTTGTGCTCAGCAGTCTCCTTGCCAATAAATAGCTTGAAAGGAGCTGGATCCTGCATTGGCATGGAGATTTGGGCAGGTGAAGCTGAAGGGCATAGCCACTGCAGCAACCACCCAGGTCTAGCATTTGCTGGCGTATCTGCTCAGGCCCTAGCCCTTATCGATAGCTAAATTACTTAGATCCCATGTTCTACTTTTTCTTCCTTCCCAGACACATCATCTGTGTTTAATGATCCTTTTATACCATCAAAAACCTCAAGAGCCAGTAAGTTTTCTCCTAGTTACTGAAGTTTCATTTTTTAGAGATTAGCTTTGACAACAGGGGATTCAGATCTAGCCACTAGAGTACAACAGAGCTGAAGACAGCACCTAGCTGAGTAACCCATCAAGCTTCCTTCAGCAAGACTTGTAAAATGATTACTGCCATCTCATATCCAGGAACCTGCCTGGCTGTTGACATATCCTGGGTCCGTGGAGCAGCAGCGTGGGCAGGAACTGTAAGAAGTCACCTTGGTGAACCTGCCCAGGCAATATCATGTTAGTTACTATCATTCAGAAAGATTCCAGAATCACTGGGACAATCCTATAAAAGCAATTGACTCAGTGCTCAGTAGGTGCTCGGAAAGAGAATCAAGAATTTCTAGGGAAAGAAACAGAAAAAAGTATAATTACATAAATCTGTGATGTGGCTGCATTTTAAATAGTACACCTGGTTCTGATCTCTCTCTACTCCTTCCTCCTCCCTCCTTTTTAGAAAGGTTATAGAAAAACTTAGAAAAATTACAGAAAAACCGAAAGGTACAGCAAAGTGCAACAGCAGTGGAGCAAGGGGATGCAGCTCCTACTATAGGAGGAAAATGAACAGGTCTTCCTCAATGGGTGTCCAAGAGAGGAACATGCACCATGTCCCTCTCAAGTTCATTGCCGTGGGGTGCTGCAGATGCCAAGAGCATAAAGATACTAAGGGGTTCATAAGTGAGATTCTCAGATTCATGAAGGGTGAGGTCACAGCTGATCGGACAAAACTTCTGACTCAACCAGTGATGGATGGACAGGGATGTGAAGTGAAAGAAATAATGTCATTGCTTCCTCTACTCTTTCCATAAGCATTTCTTGTTGACTGCTGTCAGAAGCAGGCATCTTGAGTTCATGGGATCTTGTACTATGTACAAGCTGGTTTTATGCCCTTATAAAAGTGTACCAAAAGTATCAATGAAAAATCTCGGATTACCTAGTATTTACCACCTATGGTTAAAGAAATTTCACAGGTGTTCCAGGTATCCTGTCCCAGTGATTTCTTAAATTGGTCACCAGAAGAGCTTTTTTCCTAATACCTAACCTAAAGCCTGACATATTTTATGATGAGCTTCTGGTGGTGAATAGCTTCTGCCCATTGTTTTTAACTAGAGTTATGAATTGCCATGCGTTTATTGGCAAAAACATGCTTAAATTATGTCATCTAGGGGTTGCTCATTTCAGTTTGGATGTGGCAGTAAATGAGTGTGTCCCTCACCAGTACAGACAGAAACTGTGAATCAGTTTACATCATTCTGAATAGAAAGTCACTCTGTAAAGATCACCTAAACCTAATATTTCCAATAAATATATTAGTTCTGAAAAAAACAACATAAAGAGAATGGAACAACAACTACATTTACATCCAGTGTGGTTTTCCTCTCTTTCACTACCGAGCCAGAGGCAGCATTAGAAATGTGCCACTTCATATGTATTGTCAGAAAAGAAAAAATGCCGAAAGCCAGTACATTTTACTGCCTTTTTTCAGACAACAGCAAAAATATAAATTTTCAAAACCTCCGAGGAGACCCTCAGAGACTTACCAGCTAGCAAAATGTCTGTAGGAGTTAAGATTCAAACTGCTGTAAAGGCTGCATTTGTACTTATGGAAAGATCTCCACTAAATATTGATTATTGTAAGGTTAATTGTGCACCCTGGATCTCTTTCTGTCTTAAAAGAGCAATGACGAAAAAATCAGAGAAGTATTGCTGTTTTCCAACACTGAATGAGGAACTGATTGAAATTAAGAAAACAGTGTTTTTCTCAAGGCTACTCTGTATCTTCTTCTGTTCTAATATATGCAGAATAGAATTTTGAATAATTGTTGCCATTTCTTATCTCAGTTTCCCTTAGAAAATTGAGGAAGCAATGTTAATATAAAAATAAAGTAAACTGATAACAAGAATGACCTCTCATTTTAATTTTAAGTCATCTCCATTAAAAAAAAAATAATACCTTTGTGCCTAGTTTTCAATTCCATTATAAGGCCTCTAGAAAGGAAACGAGGAAGAGGGGCATAAACTGGTAGAGAAGACTTGTGAAAAGATGAGGCTTTTACAGAAAATAATCTTTGGGTGCAGTTGAGTGTTAGCCTGACTGAAACTGCATATACAGTGTAGTTTTTGATTTGCCTCTATGCTGGACTTACCCAGGCTGCATGACTGTCCTACCACTTTTAGATGCTTGGACGCTGTCCTGATGGCTTAGACCACGATGCTCTGCAGTGTGGAAATTTTAAAATGGTTTCTGAGGTAGAGGAGAAGGTGTTTCTGGTCGGATTATTCTGTAATTCACTCAAGTGTCTTCCCTTAGGTTTCATGGGATCATTTCTCGGGAGCAAGCAGATGAAATACTTGCTGGCGTAGAAGGAGCATATATTCTTAGAGAAAGCCAGCGACAACCCGGCTGCTATACTCTTGCTCTCAGGTAAATGCTGTTTTAATAAATACTTGTAGTTCACATGTAAATGTGTTTAATGGAGGGGATTGTATCAGTCCCTTTTGAGTGAAGGCTCTGTCCACTGTTACTTAATACACATGGTGTCAGGGTGATTATACCTTCTTGTCAGCAGTTTGACCGTTGCAGTATGGCAGCAATTCATTCACTCCTTCAGCACTTGTCTGGGAAGTCCCTTTTCAGAAGCAGACTGCCCATTTTCAAAATTTTTGCTACCTGAATTTGAGTGTTGTAAAGATAGAGCTTCTCCTTGAAAACTGTAAGAGATGTGAGGGAGTACAGAACAGGAGAGTGTCCCAACAGAGGCAGGTTGTCCTCTGAGCTCAGTGGTGTGTGTGGTACACAAGTACCGGCAACCACTGGCAATAATAACCCTGGATAAACCTGGAATATCATGAAGTCCAGTGGCTGACCAGCTGTCAAAGGCAGTATACCGGACTTCAGTTTTCTTCCCTAACTGGAATTCAAGCTTGCTGTGGCATGAAGCATGGGATGCTGCTGCTCAAAGAAGTAAGAGTCTGCTATTCAACTGAATGAAAAATATAGCAGGAACCCAACCAACAACCTCACTGCCCCTTACAGGTGCCTTCCCTTGAAAATACACCACTCCTGGCTTAGCTGTGCCATTCAAAACCTGCCCACGTGACAGCCTGAAAGCTGCTATGGGTTAGTGGAAGACAACCAGATATTCTATTGGGTTTTGACAAAGCAAACTCCATGGCAATATTTTACAATCTTTATAGCATTACTACTTCTGTGGGATATCCACAGAATAAAATTCTGCATTTTTACCCTTCTGCTGGTAAGCTAGTAGGAAAAATCCTTTAAGGAGTTACCCCAAGTAACTGCGATACACTGCTGAAATCATCCTCAGAATTTGTATTGATGTGCAGATGGTAGAGCTGGAAAAGCTGGTGAGTCATGCCAAGTAAAAAGTGGTGTAAATTAAAAGCAACTTTTGTCAGCTGAAAAAGAGCAAATGTAATTTTTTTTAGGGCTTTGGAAAGAGATTTCAAAATAAAGAATAAAAAGAACTACCAAGGGATGGGGATTATGGCAAAATGCCTGTTGTTTTAACACAACAGCATGATTTCTAAATCCGTCTGAATAATTATTTGTAAAATCATAAACTGAATTCGATAGTAAATTGGGAATTTGTACAAAAATGTGGGAAAAAAAAAAAGAGGCTTAAACAGTTTAGTTTGAATGACCAATAAAGCATGCAGATTGCACATTTGATGCAATATAAGAACTGTTTAACCCAATGTCATATCCTTTAATCCTTTAATCAAGAATGGGATTTCAACATCGGTGTTATAAACTGAATGTGCTGCTACAGCACTTTGCATTTTAAAACTCTTTAAAAACCTCCATAGATTACACCTGCCATAAATAGCTGCATGGGGCTGGAGTTAGCCCACAGAACTTCGGATGTTTAATTGGGCCCCTGAATTAGGAGCTCAGTCTCCCTGGCTTCCTGCCAGAGAGTGATTGAGACCATTAGGATTTGAATTACTTTCTAGAGATGCCCTTGTCTCTTCACTGACTGTAAATATGCTCATGGTGATTATTAAGCAACCAGTTTTTGCACCTCGGACACATTTCAGGATGGAAAACCCCTTAACACAGTTATGCATCCCGGTATAAAATCTGGTCAATGCAAACATGCCTTTCAAATTTCTGCGGTAGTCCGTTTAGGATTTAGATTTAAACTACGTACGTTTGAATTGCGTGACTTATTATGAAGAATTGGCCTCAGTTCTGTAGCCCAGTTCATGTGATGCAGTCAGGTTTAGGTTTGAGCTTGAGTTGGTGTATCCACAGAGATCCAGCTGCACCATGTGCATACTTCATATGTAATGCAGATCTGCAGACTCTTCATCAAAACCTCCTGAGTGTTTTGTCAATATGAATTCTCTCTCTCACTCTTCCCTCTCTGTCTTTCTTCTCTCCCTACTTTTTTTCTGGTATTTGCAGATTTGGTAATCAGACCTTAAACTACAGGTTGTTCTATGATGGGAAGCACTTTGTTGGGGAGAAAAGATTTGAATCAATCCATGATCTAGTTACAGATGGCTTGATAACATTGTATATAGAAACAAAGGCTTCTGAGTATATTTCCAAAATGACAACAAACCCCATCTATGAACACATTGGATACGCCACTTTGCTTAGAGAAAAAGTGTCCCGGCGGCTGAGCAGAACTAAAAATGAGTCAAGAAAAGCAAGTGTAACAAGTGAAGAAAATACCCCGGTTGAAAAGGTAAGTATTCAGTTTAAAATTTTGGCAATTAATACCAGTCTTTTAGATCTGAGAAAAAAAAAAAAAGTGTTTTGTCTAAAGATCTGTTTCTATTTTTCTATACTTCATTAAGTATTACTATCCCACTGAAAAGTTTATATCCTGTTAATGTGATCTTGGCTCCAAACTGATATTTGACTGGAGCTTATGACAAAAGCTTTCTAATAAGTACCAAATGTAAATGTTTTTCCTGGTTAAATATATATATATAGATATATACTGACTAACTTAGGAGCTGTGTCTAATATTGTTCACAAGGTATGTCCATGTATACTGAAGCATATTACACAGCAAGATTATGAAACTGGTTCTCACTGATCCTTCACCACAGCTCAAGTTTGTTATCTTTCCATTCACAGTGCAAAGCTCCTCTTTTCTGCCAAGTCTTTGGTGGATGGGTCTCAAACTGAGATATTGTGTGTTTTCTTCCCTTTCTTCCCATGGATCTGAAGTTGGGATACTGTGTGTTTGCTTCCCTTTCTTCTTGCTCTTCTCATTTGAAGTGGGCTTTCCTTATCTCCTTCTCACATGCACCCATACCCATAGCATTGTATGGACAAGGACTTACTTACATGATGATAGTTTGAGAATTTTGTCCAGTTAGCGGCCATCTGAAGACGTAAAACTAGAAATTCTTTTACACAGGAGAAACAGTGTTGTAAGCAGTGACACGTGGATATTTTAATTTCCCAGGTGGTAAGGCAATAAGAACTGTCAAACAAAACTTTTTTTTGAGTCCGGTGTTTGTGCTGAATTGACTTACTGACATTTGTAAGCGTACTTCTGCAGTGTGACTGATGATTTTAGTGCTTGTGTGGTGGTAGCTAGTTGGGAACTGGAGACAGTTTGTATTTGAGAAGCAGAGAGTGAATTCGCTGTCATATAGTAATACTGAACATGAAAAGCTATCAGCTTTTTTGTGTGTATCCTCATCACTCTAGGACATTTCTAACATAGTTATTGTCTGTTGGGTTCACATATCTGCATCGGATGATGATACACTGTTATGGATTTCACAGTAGTAATAACTGCTCAAGTAACTGACCTGTCATGTAAACCTAATCATCCTCTATAACAACTTAATTCCGTTTATAATGACATTTTTTAGGGAAGTCATACTGCTGCAGGGAAGCCCTTTGGAGAATCGCACAGCAACAAGTCCTCCATTCAAGTTTTATTTCAAAATTAATCCACTGATAACAATAGGATTTGGTTCAATTGGATGATATTGTAATATGCGCGAGGAGCGGATGCCATAGAGGAGGGCTTTGTTCTTGTTCAGTTGATTCCTGTGATTGGACACTGGTTGGTTTTGAGTGCTGTAACAGGCACGAGAAAGTGAATGTTGACTTTATCTGAGGCACACTAAGAAATTGTAAACATAGTGCAGGGTGACAAACGTTTTTTTTGTAGGTGTTTTCGTGTCAGTAGGAAAGCAGTCCGGAGGATGTTCTGGAAAAGTTTCTTTTATATCGAGAAAGTACTGGACCATCACTAGGATGACTGTAAATATTCCATGACTGTAGCAATCATAAAAGTTGAAAATCATGATACATTCTCTAGGAAATCAGGAGAATATTTTTTGTAGAAGGAGAAACACAATTTCAAAATTGTCTTCAGTTTTGCTTACAGTTCTTCCAGTTGAGGAGCAGTGGTCTTTTGTATCTCTCAAAGCGCTCTCAAAGACTTCAGAGGCGTTTGTTCTAGTACCATATATTTCCAAACAGATTGTATTTTCTGTTATGCTTGGGGTTAGATGTCATTTTTTCAGGCTGGGCAGTTTTGAGAGACTACTGTAAAAACTTTTAAACCAACAGAAGGCAAACTGTTGCTGAAGGAACCCCTGCCCTCTCTCCTTCACTGCTGCGTTTTTGCTGACATACAGCTTTATGCAGCTACACAGTAGATGACACTAAAAAAGGGCTCCAGGGTAAAATTAACTCGGAAGAAAAAACACGTGAATTTTCAGCCAGATCTGCTACCTGATCCACCTCATATGAGTGGAAATGCAGCACAAAGGGGATGCCAACACTTTTTTTCTGATGACAGCTCAAAAATATATGTTATTGGCTTAAATTGAGTGGAAAGCTGCAACCCTAGTTCCAGATACCTGTGACTGAAAATGTTTGGACTTGATGTAACTTGCTGTCGATAGTGAAAATGCACCTCTGGATCTTGTTAGTGATAGGATTTGGTCTTCTTTTGTGTTTCAGCTGAATGAAATTAAAGTGTTTAGAGTATTATTTACGTCTGAGGTGGTTCATGATGTGAAAGGCAGTACCATGGGTCCTTACCCTACAAGGACTGGTGCTCATCTAGATTTCCAAACATGCAGGCAGTAGCAGCCTGCAAGACTGGGCTGTGTGGCTGCGCTGTTGTGTAAAAATAGCTGGCTTCAGCTAAGCCATTACATTGTTGGCAACCCTCTCTGCCTTCCTCCCACTGAGGTGAAGCAACAGAAGGAGGAATAGCAGCTGTTTCAAACATACTTTTCTTGCCAGGAGGAGTAGAAGCAGTCACAACTACAAGAGTAGTGGTACTAAATAGGCAAGGTGGTCTGCTCATAGGCTGAAGACCTGCCGTAGCAGCTGAAGCCTCACTATTGATAATTAGGACTCCCAGTGGGCTTCAACTCCCAGCGGGCTTCTCTACAGGCACCGGTAGTTTTCCATCATCTCATGCGAATCTGTGTGAAAGAAGATTATGTCAACTAAATTATTAGCAACTGACAGAAATTCACAGAAGTCTATATGGTGAAGCCTACTATGGTTGCTTTTGATTCATATGTTCCTAGGGAAAGCTCATGAGAGGTTTGGATAGCAGACAAAGACTCAGGGGTTGTCATTCCCATCTGTTGCTCACAGTAATGTCAGATAAAGTATGGACTGGGCTTTGGAATAAACGAGTCAAATATCAAGCATTTGTCAGTAATAGCATGTAGGGACAAAGGTAAGAATAAAGGTAATTTAATGTTTGTTTCTATATAAACTTCAGAAGTCCTCTAAAATATAAAAATAATATGGGAAAGTGGTAGTTCAGTGAGAGTTGTATCAGATGTTTTGCTTGAGGCTGTCATGTGTTGTACAGTATTTTAGACAAACGCCATGGTTTGCCCACAAATCAAAACCTTCACCCACTTCAATTACTCCAATAAATTTTAGACATATAGAAATAAGTGAATGAATATTCAGTATAATGTTTTTCTACAAAGTATATTATTTTCTGCATGTATGAAAAATCATTGGTTTTTATAAAGTGTGTTTTCTCTGGCCAGTTGAAGAGGTAAAATGTAATTTTTTGATAACTGAGCTGGTTTATTTGAAAGTGCTGCCTGGAGTATTTTGAATGTTTCAGAAATGATGGGGAGAAACCATACATGCAGGAGAGAAACTTCCATTATTTCTTAAGAGGAGGGTGAGAATTTAGCACTCTAAGGTTAAGCATCAGTGCTCATTTTACAGATTAGGTTTTTTACAAGTGAGATTTTGTTTTATACTGAAACCAATTCCAGAGTGTGAAAATGCATCTGAAGGCATTTGTCTCCTTAGCGAGTTTGTTAACACCATCCAAGGAGTCTTCTCATTCTGTCGCCTCCAATGTTGACAGAGGAGATTATTCAACGTCTCAGTCATTCCAGCACCGCCACTCCCCATGGGGTAGGTCGATGGAAAGGGGCCACCAAGGCACGGGCTGGCGGGAAGAGCACACATTCAGATGAAAAGTCTTGGTACTGCCTGGGGTACCTGTCTTTTCCCATAATGATAATTTCTTTGAGGTTGTAATTAGTGGAGTCATGCCCATTCCAGAAGGGGCTTGTGATTCATGGGCTGGATTAAACTGTTGTTGTTCATGCCTTTTTATCCAACATTTTTTGTAACAAGCCTAAGAAAACATTTATGCTTTAAGATACTTTATGCCAACATTCCGTCTGAACGTTGTTTCTGTTTGGCTTTAAAGAGGTGCTAGATTTGTAGACACAGATTCCAAATTTTAGTCCAAATAGTTTAACGAATCTTTAATCTGAAAGGAGCCGCAGTCATTTTTAGAAATGAAGTCTTGTGGGAGAACAGCGTGCTGCAAATACTTTTTTAGCAGTGTAGGCAATTGTCATTTTAACAGAATCCATCTTCAGAAGGGATTTTGGGTAGAGAAATTTTTTTTGTGCAAAGAACATTTGAAGATTGTATGTTGTCTGTTTAAGGTTGTAATTTAAGTTTGAGCAGATTGTGATTGCCTGCTTTGTGTTTGCTCTGCTTATGGAATGCTGTACTTGGGGCAAATGAATGTATACTGGAAGATGTAGAGCAGATAAGTACCCAGTACTGGTATGTACTGTAATTAATTACCAGTAATTCACGTTAGTGGTGAATGTAGAAGTGTAACTTGTTGTAAACAATTAATCTTCATGTGTAGGAGTGAAAACTTTGCAGTAGTCTGTCAGTAAAATATGTAGTTCTGACACATTTACTGCTATCACATACCATGTTATCCTACAACTGCTGCCTTGCTGCGTCAGTGGTCCTTGTGTCCCAGGCAAGGAGAAAAAAATTCTCATTGTCTAATCCTACATCAGCAAAGTGTAATTTGGGAAAATATATTCAATGAATTGAAATGTTGGAAGTAAATGCAAACTGGAGTTTCATGACCGCTTTGTTCAGGTAAAATCTGGCACGGTTGCTGATGAGAAACCGTCCTGGTTCCCTGCTCTTGCACTTCCATTCCCACTCTTGTGATCTGCGCTGTGCACTGCCGCAGCCACCCCATGCTTCAGGTGGGACCTGGACACTGTGACACAGTGCCCTGTGTCAGGCAAAGGTTGTGCGCTGCACCTTGTTTCTTTGCTATGCTGGTCTTATGCAGGAGCAGTTCCTCAGTTTGGGTTGCCTTATAGCTTTTCAAGTATTCGTGTTAGCCTGAGGGACACGATGAGAACAGCAGTCTGGAGTTAAAGAAAACTTTTGGCAGTGACTAAGCTTAAAGTATTTGCAAAAAGAATGATCTTAACCTATCTGACTGGGGGCAAACTGTTGGTAAACACAGTAAAGATTAAGGAAGGCTTTGTCAGTGCCAGGTCTCCACTTACTTGGATACTGGCAAAGCTCCCACCAACTTCTCTCCAAGTAGGATCTGGTTCAGTCAGTTCAAACATACTGGTTGTACATGAAATATGAGTTTGCTTGGAGCCTGGGCTGGAGTGCTTGTTCTGCTCTCTGGTTGCAAGTACATGCCAGGAGCAGCAAGAGGCATTTAACAATGATGTTCTGTTAAGAATAGTGGAGCAATTTGCACTAAACCAAGAGCGAGCTGTTTGCAGAGTCTTCACTTAACAGCAAGACTGTGCTGAAAACTGTGTATTGCTGCCTGACATGGTAACCTCTCTATCTGGTTTGCTGGAACACATTATGGGGCATTTAAGTGCAAATGACAGCCCATAGTTAATACTGCAGCTAGAACTAAAGAGCTGAAATGATAAGCATATTATGGTGTCTGGAAGGTTGTAGATTTCCTCGACAGAAAATCCCCCACAAATAATAGACAGATAAGAAAGCTATTCCTATTAAGGCAAAGGTGACAGAAAAGGAGGAATAACTTTCCTAGAAGTAGTAGTTGGTATTACTGTCCTCATTAGTCATGCTGCTCACACACAGTTTCCCACAGAAGAAAATGCAGGACTTCCTGGAAAGACTGTTCTGTAATATCTCTTAATTGGAGATGTAATCTGGTTATGGAACTAATTTTTTGGAGGCACTGCAGTTTTCCTTACATCAAAACTGCATGGGAAACTGCCAATTTCAAGAGAACTCCTGGTTTAGTTCAGTTCTTGTAAGTATTTACACTTCTACATTGTTATTCATATCACGTCCCTTTCTGAAGGCCTTTTAGCCTCATCTTACCACTCTATTTTTGTCTCTTCATTGAATTTTCTACAGGTACTGCTGTTAGCCAACGATAAAGAAATCTTTTCAGTCTTTTATTTATTCATTATTCTTCCCATTCTGCAGCTCCTCTAAACCTCTAATGATCCTATTACAGGTTGCTAGCTAGTGTTTAACTCTCTGCTGAGATGTCTATCCAGATGTTGAGCATTTCCTTCCACATGAGGGCTGTAGGGTACTGCACTGTCCCAGCAGCAGGTCATGGGGCTAAGAAGATAGTGGGCAGAAACACCTGATCCTGCAGACTCTTGGCTGGAACAACACTGATAATTTGACATGATGTGTTTTACATTGCCTTCACCTCCCTGGTTTTTGCAACAGGCTTGGTCAGAACAAATTAAAATGCTCAGTTCTACAGGGACATTAACAACCCACCACCTTCTTTTATTAGGAGTTACAGTCTCACTCCTATATGCATAGCCATAGAATTTATAAGGAACGTCTCCCTGGCAGTACTGATTTTGCCTGGAAGATGCTCAGATGCCACACTGATAAGCAGCAATGTGGCCTTTATCTGTACATTTTAGTAATAGATACAGTGATAAAAGGTGTGTGGCATTTTTTGCTGCTAGAAGCAACAAACACATCAAAATGACTTTGGGAGTAATGAATTCCTTTTCATCAGACATTCAGGCTTGTCCTGCAAGTATTCTACACACAGGTTACCACATGTACATACTTAATTGTAGCATGTCCTGACATGAGTCCTTAACTACATACGCCACTGTCTTCTTTAAATAACTGTCAGCAATTCAGATTTCATCCAGAATACTCATTGGTATTATACCACAGCAAGGAGGAGTTTAGATAAATACAGCAGATCTACCAATATATGTATTTTAGTAAGCAGTTTTATATTTTGAGTGACAAATACCATCTTATTGAAAATATAGCTAGCTGATCATTTTCTTTCGCCTTTCAATGTTGGCATTCTTTTGTGTTTTCCAGCTGTGTCACTTTACAGCTTCTTTTTTGTTTAAAGCATCATAAATATGAAATTGGCAATATATAAGAAATAAAAATAAGAAAGCTACGAAAGTAAAATTGTGGAAAGTATCTTTTTCAATTCCTTCCCTCTGGCTGTCTGTGTTTATGCACACAAAGAAGGATGCTACTTTGTAGCTGACTGTGGCATTCCTAACTAATACCTAATGTTTTGCCTGATTAGGCAAGGATTTTTGAGAGGAATAATTTGGGTTCATTTTAACAGTAATAGAAATTGAGAGAATCAAGAGAAAGAGTTTCCATTGAAAAGTATTTGCTTACATTGCTTCCCTGAGCTGTTAACATCTCTTCACGTTCCTGGTTTATGTTATGTTATTACCATCAGTTTAGGATTAATGACTTTTGCCTTAAGCAGAATAAGTGATATGATTATGCCTGAAGAGAGGTTATAAGTTGGAGACAACACTGATTTACACAGATGACATGATGCAACAGATATGATCTGATCCAAATGCTACTGTAATTAATGGGAAGACCCTTGACGGTTTCACTGGGTCTTGGAGCAGTTCAGGGCCCTGCTAAGCACATGGAGCAAAGGTGAATATGAAGTTTGTTACCACCAAAGTGTTTCCCAATCCAGTGTTTTAGAAAGGTAGCCACATGAAAGCAGTGTGAATACCACAATTGTAGATTGACATTTTCTCAAATGAGAATGTCAGATTAGTACAAAAAATGAGTAGATACACCAGAATTGCTTATAGTAGTTCGAAAGCAAATGCCACTTGCCTCTTCAAGTACAGTACTATATCTGCAACTAGGCTCTGCTGAATACATTAATTCTTTCCTCTTGGGTCTTTTCCTGTTATGAGCATATTAATAATTCTAAATGTTTCTTGCATGAAACCCATGCTTAGTTTCATGTATTAAAAATAAAAGCTTTAATATGAGGGTGTTTTTGTCTTGGCTTTTATGCTCTTTACATGGTTTGATGGTATTAAATTAGTATAAACAAACTTCCATAAGGATTGGGATGGAGCCTACAGCATAAACATTTCATTTGTCTGGTCACTGGAAAAAGAAAAGCCATTTTTAAAATATAAAATCTATACTTGATTGTCTTGCATGAATCAAGACACTGTGTAGGAATAGGCACTAAACTTTTACAAGTGCCTCTAAACTGCCACATTTTGATCTTGGAAGACAAGTGTTCAACTTAATAATATAGATACTAATTTTAGTTAGTAGAGGACTTGGAATTAGCGTGAAAAAGAAAGTGTTTAAATAGTGACTTAATATTTATTCTTTATATTTTGTTTAGAAAATAAGTGATTTTAGTAATGTGCTTGTTTAGGTCATATATTTGCTTGACTCATTAAAAGGAAAAAGATAACATGTCCTCTGTGCTTATGCTGGACATGACAAGAAATGATAGGCCTGAAATACAGTGATGAACATTGCAGGTTAGCTATTAAGGGAGAAAAAAAGGAACAAACAGTGAAACACTGGAATGGAGTGCCTGAGGGAATGACAAAATCTCCCTCATTATAAGGCATAGAAACACATTAGAAAACATCTGGGAGAAATGGCACAGGTAGCACTGACACCTGAGGCAAGCAGGAGAAAAACCTCCTAAAGTACCTTCCAGTCCAATTTCTCCGTGGTTTTCTGTGCCTGAAAAAATATTATTTAGGTTCTGAATCATCCTTTATAGATGAAGATGTCTTGCCAACATAGCTAAGGAGCAGTTATTTGATTCCTCCCCAAGGGAGGAGAGTACATTCCAGCCTAGAGAAGAAAAGGCTCCGGGGAGACCTTACAGCAGCCTTCCAGTACTTCAAGGAGGCTGCAGGAAAGATGGGGAGGGACTCTTTATCAGGGAATGTAGGGATAGGATGAGGGGTAATGGATTTAAACTGAAAGATTCTAGATTTAGATTAGATATAAGGAAGAAATTACTTCCTGTGAGAATGATGAGACACTGGCACAGGTTTCCCAGAGAAGCTGTGGCTGCCCCCTCCCTGGCAATGTTCAAGGCCAGGCTGGACGGGGCTTTGAGCAACCTGGGCTAGTGGAAGGTGTCCCTGCCCAGGGCAGGGGGGTTGGAACTAGATGATTTTTAAAGTCCCTTCCAACCCAAACCATTCTGTGATTCAATCCTGAATCGTCACTTCCCTAGGGAGAAATTAACTGCATCTACAATCCTAATGTCCAAGACTTCCATGAAATGCTTAATGCTAGATAAGACACACTAAATTCTTCCTCTTCTATATCCTGCACACTCTGCAAACCTTCTGCCAAGGAATGTATTGGCCAGATTTCTATGTCTTCACACACTGACTGGCACATGTCCTATCATACCCTAGATATTATCCTTTCTGAGCATAAATCATGTATATCATATCCACTGAGCATCTTCTTCCATACTCAGGGTGTAGAAGGTCTCATATGGCATATGGGCACTCGGGCGAAGTCAGGTGCAGAGCCCAAGCAAATGTCCTGTTTGATCTGGCCTCTCGGCACAGAGAGCCAACTCAGTAGCCTGCACCCTCACCCTGCATCTGGGATGCTGGGAATCCAAGTGCAGGGATCTCCCCAGTCACCTCTGGGCTGGGTGAGCAGCTATCAGCTGCAGTTGCGGTCACTGGGCTAGCAGAGAGAAGGCAGCTAAGCAGGAGAAGGCAGAAGCCTAGGCAGGACAACAACCAGTAATGACCACAGTGAAGCACATGCTGTTGACAGCTTTCTCTGCTGAGACTTGACTACAAAGGTCAGGAACCAGTGCTTTTTATAACTGCTAATATGTGAAAAAGAGGACACTGTGGTGTGAAAAGTACGAATGGTAACAATGGGCTCTTTCTTGTAATGTATTCTCAGCCCTGGAGAACAGTGGGACTGTGCACAGTCGTCAGCATGGGTTATATAGAATGAATACTGCCAGTTAGACTTGATTGCCTTTTTGATAGATTTACAAAAGTGCTGAATGAAAAGAATGCAGCAGATGCAGAATAATTGGTTTTTTAGCAAAGTAGTACAATGTCTCATGGAATCATACTCTTGACATTAATTCAAATTGGTTGACGCATGAACACGGTCACATGGACCAAAAATAGGTAGAGGAATTTCAAGTAAAGAATAAAGATAGGCAGCAGCTTGATAAGCTGGGGAGAGGTACCTGATGAAGTAATGCAGGGACAAGAGGACTTTTATTGATCTGGAAAAAGTGCAAATAAGACATTACCGCAAACTTAGGTTGGTCTGTGCTATGATATGACTTAGTATAGGAATTTAATCCCTGGAAATGCATGTCCATAACAGAAATATCAAGAGAATCTCAAATAGAAAATGTAATAAGACAATTTATCATATTTTAAGCATAGGAAAAGGGGCCAAGCCATGTACGTACCTGGAGTATGTCTTCTGTTGAGAGTGAGAGGATTGTTTGCATTTAAGCCAGGTGCACCACTATTAAGCAGAGGCTAGAGGTGAAGAAGGAGAACATTACCATATCCTCAGGAGAAATGTCTCCACTGCTTGTAAAGAAAAATAGTTGTTGTTATACTTTGAAAGCCTCTTTCTCTGATTTTCGGTGGGTTCATCCATCCATCTAAACAATACCTATGCTGTGGCAACTCATTGTCCACTTTTGGCAAGCTGTGAGCTGGGAATAGTGTTTCTGCTTCTTAAAATGATTGAGCCCAGCACCTGTAGGCAGGGAGATGTGGAAAACCCTGCTTCCTTCATTTCATGCGCAGGTGCTGGACCAAGTTTCATGTGGCTCGTGGTGCAGGGCAGCTTTTCTGAAGTCCCGTGGGCTTTTTTGGGATCTTCATAGCAAAGGTGACACCCCACAGTCAATTCTCGGTGCCTTCTGGATTGCTCACAGCAGTCTGAGGTGTGGTGTCCTCAAATGAAAAAGATGGGCTAGGGTAGTAGCTTGGCCATTTGGCAGAGTCCATCAGGAGCTAAACAGTCCCTGAGGATGAAGATACATCTTCAGTGAGAAAGCTGTAGGGTGGGGTTTTTTGGGGAGGGACGGGGAGAAGGTGGAGAAGGTATCTCCAGATACTTCTGCCAGACTCTGTACCACGTAGACTTGCAGGGAAGAACTTGGGAGGAATCAATCAAGTTGATTTACGAATGAAATTGTGCCAATTAAACACTAGGTGGCATATTTACTTAACAGTTTCCAGGGACTGTATTAGGGCATCTTACACTGCTGACACCCATTTGTTCTTGTATGATGAGTGCAGTTTCATGCATATGTGACTGGCTGATGCCTTTTTTAACAACAAGCATTCATCTTGTTCTTAAAAATCTTGACACAAAGCCTTGAAGTTATTCTTTAGCTTCAAAGTCACTTCTATATTAATACACAGATGATTAAATGCAGTGCAGTAAGGAATAGGTACATGGCAGAGGTCCTACAGAAGGTCCAGTCTCAGAGGAATTGTGTAAATAGTGAGAGGGGTTAATATGGAAAGACATAGTATGATTTACTTATTTTACTTGTCTGAAAGGTTCAATGTAGGAATATATAATGCATTTTAAAAGTCAGATGAATGAAATCTAACATTTCTCCTGATGTGAATACAAAGCACAGCTTTTGATTTCAGAGCTGGTATTTTAAGGTAATAGCGTCCAGTGGTTTGGGCAAAATACTCAAAGAAAGAAAATATGCCTTTATTCTATGTGTGTGTGACACCTGTTAAGTCAGTCAGGCTGCAGTTTTCCATATACTGCTGCTTCTCCATTGGTGAAAGAATAAATATACCTAGCTTACAGAAATGGCTTTTCACATGCTGCATTCTTGAGAAAATGCAGCACCACAGCCGTCACCGGAGCTTAGCCTCAGCTGAAAAAATTCCATGTTCAGTATGTCTGCTCAAAAAATTCTTAATTCTTCCTTTTGATATTTTATGAAGCCAGATAGATACTTTGGACTAACTGCATATACCATGAAGATAAACTTCTCTAGTGCAGATATCCATAGTGCTGGCTGCACAGGTTGTTGCAGCTCTCCCTGGGAGTTGTAGGTTGTTGACCCACACTCACCACCAGCTGGATTTCTGAGATGAATCCTGTCATCTGTCAGTCTGCTCTGCTGTAACTCATGTACGGCCCTCTGGGTTGACAGAACCGATTATAGCAGTTCAGTACAAGCTATACACAAAGTATAGCTGTTCAGTACAAGCTACACACAAAGTGGGCTGTATAAAAAGGGAGCTAAATATATAGATCTGAACTGGGGTGTGCTCATTATGCCAGTGCCAAAGAGTGTGGAAAGTAGCCCTTGCTATGAGAACATGGCTGTGTTTTTCAAAGAGAGAAGGTCCCATTCCCCTTCCCTTTTCTGTCCTATCCTCACACACAAGAGGAAGGCTGTAACGATTGTATTATCTGATGCCAGGGCATGTCGTGGGGCAATAGCTGAACATCTTACAGCTTGATGCCTTAGGGCATCAAAAATGTGTCCAGAGCAGCTGTGCTCTGGCATCAGGAGAATCTGGTCAGGTTTGTACCACAGATTAATTTAAACGTATTTTCATTTTCAGTAATATCTCTTGATTCTCATATTCTGTAAGGTTTTTTATGTCTGTTGTTTTCTGAGCTCTCAGGCAAATACTAGTAGACCAGTGTGTAATTCAGTGAGCCAAGCCTGGTCCCCTGCACACAGTGGCTGGATCCCTGGCCGCTGCAGGGCTGCATTCGCAAAGCTGTGTTTTACAGTGCAAGTACACAGAGAAACACCTGGGCAACTCTTTCAAATAAATTAATTCCATTTACTCATATACTTTAGGAAGTAGAGGAAAAAAATAATTTCCTTTTATTTCCCTCCTCCCGTCACTTCAATTTGATTAATTCAATCACTGCAGTTTCCTAAATCCATCTGGTCTATAATGCATTGCCGAATGTCAGGCCAAGTGAATTTGCAGACAAAGCTTAAAGGCACTTCCAGAATGGCTGAAAATGAAGTATACTGGCAGAGGCTGGCCTATAGAGAGTATATTTTCAAGGACATTGTTCACATCTTTTGGTTTCTTGTGGACCTCAAAGTACTAGGAATTAAGGGAGAAGTCTGGATTGTGGTTTCTTTGTGGGCTGGAAGAATCCCAATTGAATAAATGATATGTTGCGTGTAATGCAGGATTTGTATAACTTCCACACGATACTTTGTAGGAAACTTTTCCATCTGTGGTTTTTCAATAAGCCCTTGAATTCAGTGGCTGAAGTTTCATTCTCCACATGTGAGCAATGTACAAGCTCTGTATCATCTAATATATCTAAAATACAAAACCTTCTGTAATTTCCTTTGTTCTATTTCTCACTAAATTTCATGTTGCAAATAAATATTTAGAGTAGGGTACATGCAGCCTTTTCTTCCTTTGCACGTCACAGTGTATGCTCTACAACAAAAGTGGCATGATACTGTGCCAGTTGAAATGAGAGTGAGCCCATATAGCCATGGCATGTAGCTGTCCCGTTAGAGCTGCCCAGAACTAGAAATATGGACAAGTCTGTCATGATATATGTCCACAGAGTCCAGTGCCTTGGGGCTGGAGTGCCTTGTGCCTTGGAGCCAGCCTACTGAACAGGTACCACGTAGGCAGCTTGTTCAATACATCAGCTCAAGTGCAGTTCACAGAGCATGTGAGCCATTGCTCTGACCAGGTTACGTGGAGATCTTGGTACATACATCTTACTGGATGACAGTAATCAGGAGATTAAAGCACTGCACATTAGAACACGAATAGAGTTCAGACATCTACTTGCTCAGTATCTTTTAAGTAGAAATTTGTAATGGGAATAAATCAGTCCATTTAGTTCAATTTGGTGTCTAGACTTTCTACTACACAAGCAGAAGGTCTCACTTGCGGCAAAATTCAAGATTGGACTTGGGAACAGAGTACTGTATCAGCTAGTTCCTGAGCTTTCTATGGGGTAATAAATAATCATATCTTCTCTAACGCAGAAGAACCCTCTTTGGTGCAAACAGATGGGAATGGTGAATTTGATTCTTCTGCAAATTATATTTGAAGTAAAAGATTGCAAATAAAGGGACAGTGACTGAAATGTTGATGCTTTCACATTTTATTGCCTATTTTCCTTTTAAAATGTGAGTTCGTATTCTTGAATAAAGGTAAGAATCATGACATTAATAAGAGGAGATAAAAAAATTTCAGCCATCATCAGCCTTCCTGATTGTATGTAGATTAGGTTAACAGTTGTGGATGTTTGCACTCTTAACACCACCACCTATTTTTATCTTGCCAGGTGTTGCTAAGAATAATTTAGTATTTTGAACAGCTATATATTTATAGACATGTGCAAGAATCAGGAGAAGTCCTTGCACATTTAATATTCCAATAATCAGATGAAAAAACAAGTTAATTCAGTATTTGCTAGCACTTCCAATCCCACATAATATACTCAGAGATAATTGAGAAAAGAATATATTCTTATAGACTTTTGATATTTTTTCTTTCTGTAAAAATTTAGCAACTAACTTTGTGCACAGAAAATAAGCCTCGATATTCCCATCTTGATACTACTTTTAAAACTGCAAGTGCTTAAGTTCTGCATCATCTTCAGAAGAACAGATACAATAGAATTCAGTGACAAAGCACAGGGGAGATGTATTTTTCACAAGACTTCAAATATCAAAATTATACTAAAAATGGTGGGGGGTACTTGTCCCTTTAAAACAGAAACTGGCAAATAGAAAACAGTTCTATAATAACCCATGTGGGACCGTGAAGCATTTTGGATTAGCTATGCACCACGGGTAATCCTAGTTTTATCTTTTTATTATTGTTGTTGTTCTATTCACAGTTCAGTGTATTTTAAGATGGTATCCATGGCCTTTTGGGGTATAATTACATTTTTCACTTGATCTGTAATTTAGTAGCTGGAATAAGAAGACAAAAGGTTATTTGGAATCAGACCTGACAGCCAGGAGGCTGAAGTGCTGACATTAGTCTGCTGCATGACAGATCTGTGCCTCATGATTCGTCTGTGGATGTGTTTGTGATATATTTAAAAAGCAAGAAACCTAGCAGAAAGGATTCTCAGCCCACACATAGGTGCAGGCAAAATGCACAATAACGAGCCTCAAACTGCCTGTTTTATTTTCAGCAGGATGTCCTTTTTTTTTTTTTTTTTTTTGGCTTGCTTTCACTGAACCTGATGAAAATAGTTGTCACACAGAGCGTCAGAGGATGCCTTTTTTGCTCCTGGAAAGCATGCCATTGCTCTTTGTCCTCAGTTTTTCTTCCATTACCAGCACATACTCTGTTGAATTTGAGTCTATAGTCCATCTTGTTGAGCTGGTTGTCTGCCTCACCATTTTTACACAGAGCAGTTGATCCATCACTAGTTGTGTTGCCTGATACACTGAAAACCTCTTGTGTTGTGTTTGGCATTTGCTAGCCAAAATAACTGGAGAACCTTCACTATCTGCCCTTCATCACTGTAGGGTTAAATGCTGTACCCAGCTGAATTAATGTTTGTATCTCACCAGTTGATAAAGTCCCTTCTCCAGGGTTCCACCAAGTCCATATCTCCACTGCCATTGCACATATGGCTTTACACCCAGATATTTTCTCCCTTTGATTCACAGATAGGAAGGCAAAGATGCACAAACAGTGAATTTAGGACAGAAATGCAGATCTGTCTCATTTGAAAATGATGTGGCAGTGGGGTGGCTGTGGTAATTAGGGTTGTTTTGTAAATACGTTCTTATGATGGTTTATTTGGAATAGTAATGTTGATGCACAGTGTATTTTGTATAACTAACTGTCCTCAGAAGTTACTTTGTAAAGGAGTGGGGCTGGTGGGGGGATTTTAAAGAGAGGCACTAGTGGAAATGTCTCTGAAGGCCAGTGAGGTGTTGCAACCAAGGACCAGGGTAAATCCCAAACAGAGAAGTACAACCTCCAGCAGATTTTCCTTTAATTTACATGTCTGTTGATCTCAGTGGCAAATGCAGAAAAGACAGCTATTGTGAAGAAACTACAGAGCCACAAGAGACAGAAACAATAGCAGAAATGGCATAAAATAACATTTTAAAAGATTACTTACTGTTCTCAGTCATCAGCCTTTTTCCTTGAACATTCTTCTGTAGCACAACATCAAAGACAAAACGTTTTGCCTTAATCACACTTTTATAGATGTCTTGATAGTTGAGATTATAGGATCTAAAAATTGCAGAATTTTTAATACATCTATATAGCTAATATTAAAACAAATACATAAAAGACAGTGCTAGAAATTTAATCAGATTTAGTCTCTAAAGCCTGAATTTTCAAATTCCTGTAACTTTAATGAAGCTTCACTCAGATGAGTAGATAAACATATGATTTACATCTAAACATAGCAACACAGGCATTCAGTGAGCCATTAAATGAATTGACTGTGGATACTGAGATAGGGGCAAAGCCCAGGTTTGAACATAGCAGCTTTTGGCTCTTAGTTCATTCCTCGGTTCAGTAGGTCCCACTACCTCAGATTTGCAACTCTGGGTAAGATTTCATGGTGTGTGCTTAATAGAGTCTTAGTAAGTAGGGTGTCCTTTTCCTAGTTAAACACTTCACAGCTTTCTTATCTATGACTCTGCTAACCCCTCATGGGTATATCTCTGGTAATGGTGCTTCAAGCTTTAACTTCCTTAGCTTTGGTCCCTTCCATTCGGTCTAATTATTTGCTTTTATAGGGCTTTACTTTTTCTCTCACAATCAAGCTTGAGAATTTTTGGTGGTGTAAAAGGAGTCCAGGGAACTTGTTCTGGCAAAGGAGAATGTTCAAGCCAGAAGCTGAGGGGAGAGGTTTTAAAATACAGCCTCTCAAAAATTTAAAAACGTTAACGTGGTTAGATTCCACATCTTCTGAAGCAGACCCTTCAAAACAAGGAAGTACTGCTGAATCTGACCATGTGGTCTGTACAAGAAAGTATATGTCCCACCTCAGTAATCAATTTTTTTTTTCTATTTTAAATCTGTGTCACTGACTTTCTAAAAATGCGGGTGCTGTGCTGTCACTTCAGGAGAAGTTCTGCAGCTATATTCAAAGGGAGCAGCAATAAAATATATTATGGTCTCCCCATACTGCAGTCACCTCCATTTACACTTCAGCCTCTTCCACCAGGCAAGAGGGATAGGAGAGGTAGTGATTTGTAACTAGCCCGTGCAGATCTTTCTCACCATTTGGATACCACGCTGAAGGGCAGGAGATCAGCCTCAGTCACTATTTTGCGACAGGAATCTCTCACAAAAGATGAAATGACAGATCTTTTTGGCAAGAATGGGACTTGAGGTTTATCCAGATTCTGATGCAAAGAGAAGCACATGATAAGAAACGTGGCTTCCTGTTGCTGCTACTAAGGAACAGAGCATTAATAATTTCTTTTGACAAGTGACATCACTTCCAGAGAAACAATGAAGGAAGAAATAAATATCAAAAAGATGAAATAAGGATCTGTTCTTTGGCAGATCTTAGTTCTGTTGACTTCTCTTTTCATTTAAGCAACATAGACACATTTCTAAACAAACTGTCCATGATCAAAGTTGTGAATTATTGAAGGATTTACAGAGACTGCCTTCTTACCTCTCTGTAATCTTAAGTACATTGAAGGCAACAAGTGGAAAGAAGTCTTCCAAATTCAGGACAAAATGGCTGTATTTTACAGATACATGCATAATATAAAATAAAGGGTTGGATCCAGCTAATATGTAATACTAAGCTACAGTGTTCATTTTCAGGAACAGTCCTTTTAAAATATCTGTGAATGCTGTGCTTACCATCATTTAAAAGCACAGGGTTATAAAGAAATAAAAGTAATCCTTTTTGGCTCTAAATGTATAACAGAACTATTACATGAATATCGAATATCGCTAATATATGAATGTGAAAATTACGTGAAGCAAAAGAAGTTCTGGATTAAGAAACTGTTGGATCTGATTCTCTGACAGCTTGCATCAGCTTGAGGCTGGTGTAAGATTTGTCTTGTCAAAAACAGGCATTGCAGAACTGAAAGCATTATTTTTATGGTCATGGTAAATATATATATTTTTATATATATATATATATATATATATATAATTTTTTTCTTCTTACAATAATTTTTAAGGAATTCTATGTCCATAACATTTCTCTTTTTTTCTAGAAAAACAACCCTTTTTTAAAATGTGTGTTCATGTACACAGATAGGGGAAAAAAAAGTGTTGACACCATCATCGTTACCCTTTTTTAATTTCCCCAGTAAGGTTGTTAAGGCTGGTTGTGCAAACCCCTCATTGGGGAGTATTTTAATATTTTACATTAGATGTGTTGCAATCTCAACTTTTCCCTTATTAGCAAAGGGAACTATGGACATCACACCATGTTGGCCATAGCAGGAATAATCAGAGCAACATCAGAACAGTCAGTCTCTACAAGGTTGCTCAGCCCTTGCTACCTTCTGTCAGATGTCAAAGTGGAAATAGGAGCTCTCCTGAGAATCTGTAGAGAAGAATGCCCAGGGAAGGTATATGAAAGGCTGTTTGCCCCAGTGTGTAATTGGGTCTCCTTCCCTGAAGCTGAGGCTTATGAGGAGGCATGCCTGGCTGCCTTCATGCTCTTCTACATGTAGCTTTTTTGGAAGAGGAGTGTCGAAGGGAGAGGAGAGGGACTGGTGACAGCAGGGATCCAGATGGGAAAAGGGGGCAATTTAGAGCTACTCCATGAAAAAAATAAGTGCACCTGTTCTCTGGGAGCCAAAAAGATTGGCATGACTAGGAACACAGGCTCCATTGTGTTTCTCCTCAGCCTCCCTCACTTCCTCACTGGCAGCAATCAAACATGTGGAGCCCCAACATTTCACGCCTCACAGGCAGGGGTCCTACATTGGGATTCTGCCTGTAGAGTTCTCAGGCATTGCTCTGAGAAATATTGGAGAGAATTACATTGAAGACAACTTTTGCCCTAAGTCAGCTGTGAGAAAGTTCAACACAGGTTGCAAATTCAATTGTTAAATAAAGTTATTGCCTCTCAAAAGCATCCCCCAGTGGGGATTTTGTCTTAAAACTCTTAAGAATTTAAAAAGAGGGGTCATCTCAG
This sequence comes from Athene cunicularia, assembly GCF_003259725.1. NCBI lineage: Eukaryota > Metazoa > Chordata > Aves > Strigiformes > Strigidae > Athene > Athene cunicularia. Next base: position 15,493,369 of record NW_020799095.1, on the reverse strand, counting down.
TAAAAACATCACTTGATAACCAACAGACTCATCTCCAATTCAATGCATTGGAATATCTCCCCCTCATCCTGTGGTTTCACTTCATTTTTTTTTTCTTTTATTTAAGCTGTCATCCTAAAATACACCCTACACCACCTTTATTTTTCCTCATTATTTCCCCTTGCCTTCCCAGGACAAGAAAAAGTCTTTCTTCTGGCTTTTTCCCACTTTATGCTTCAGAAACCCCAACACAGATACCCTGGTTTCTACCTATAGAGCACCGGCACAGCAAAGAAAAACAGTCACATTCTGCCGCAGCACAGAAGATGCAAGAAGGACCAGCAGCAAAGGGGTTAAAGGAAGTCCCATAGCAAAGATATGCAATGCCTTGAAATTTTAAGCACTAAAATCTACAAATACATAAGAGAATAAATCTTTGCAATTCCAGATATTTCTGGTTGACATAAAACACTCAGAGCCAGTTATATAGAGAGTTTTTTCCTGTGAGCACTGGAATTGGTGATGCCTGGTTCCTTATTCATTTGTGCTCTATCTTTCTGCACACCTTACTCACACTTGAGTAAGCCCAGCCATCTTTACAGACCTTTCACACATCCCTCCCTTGTCCCCACTCCTCCTCCTACCCTCTTCTCCCCTCCACATTTCCTTTTCCCTACCTGCAAAGGAGGCAGAAGACATTGCTGCCAGGCCACCCAGGAGAGAAACCACAGGAGCTCTGACCACAGGCTGCATCTCTCACCTCAGTCTGGCCACCAAATTTCATAAAACTCATGACATCTGTTGTTCCATCAACTTCAGCTAGAATTAGTCATCTGGTTCAAAAGATAGACACAGCAAGTGGCAAAACAGATTCACATACACTGCAATCACATTTCTGTAGGCAACCAGGCTAATTTGAGGCTGATATTACCTTTTTTTTTTTTAATAATAATAATTTTTTTAAGCTCCATAGGTACGGTTTCCAGACATGTTTTTTACCTCCCTGTAAGTGTAAATGTAGCAATAAGCCCCCCTGCCCCCCATGCTTGTAAACATACCTCTTTCTGCAAAACACCTGGCTGTAGGGGATTTATGGGTTTCCACCAGTACCACACAGACTACTACTTACAGAAAGGTAGCCAGGTACATTGCAACTTGCCAACTTACTGTGTCCCACAGATTGGTTTCAGGAGGCTTTTTAAAAAAAAAAAAAATCCAGATTTTGCCTTTCCCTGAATGCCACAGCTGTAGCTGACTGCAGTTTCTACTACTTGATGGCTACTGGGGGAAGATGTGGCTGTGGGTGAGTTAGGCACCTCACCAACAGCATCTGAGAGCTGCTCATTTAAAACTGTGAGGTGGGTGACTCCTGCCTCTCCAGAAAGTGACTGGTGCTTTCTATGGGAGGGAGAAAAAGGTTTCACTGTAGCTGTTCTTCATGCTCTTGAGTTACGTAGCTCCCAGCCACCTCCTCTCTTTTTGGGTGGACTGAAGGGAGGAGAGTAATTGCTGCTGTCTTTGGCACAAAGGAATACCCACTTTAGAAGTGCTAAAGTGCCCTTAGCTCAACCTACAGGGGATAAAATGGAGATCTCTTACCCTGTCTTCCTCTAGCAGAGATCCCTGAGAAACTACCCATTTTTACCTCCATCCCTCTGGGTGGTGGACAAGGGGCATCACCCTTCTGTGATGCAGTTAGATCCCTGGGTGAGGAGCACATGCTGTGTCCTTGCTGCAATGGCAAGAAGGGCCTCCAGAGTCTTTGTACCTGAGCAGACACCGTATCATTCAGGACAATCTGTTTTGAACTGGTTTGCAACATCCAGTTCCCCAGATTGTGCTCTGAGTTATGAGCACTCAACAATACCAAAAAAAATTATCTCACAAAAATATGCATCAAGCAGTATCCTCTAGTTTGGTTTGGTTTAAATCTCCAATTAGGCAACTTCTAAGACATGTCCTCAGTTTTTCTGACTGCTCCCATTCCAAGAGAGACTGAGTTTCCTTTACTTCTTTAATGAGACTGTTCCCAGTGAGTTACTGTCTCGCTTGTAAAGAGGGATAAATGCCTGATTTCCTCCACTTGGAAAAGGTCCCAAAAAAATACTTCTGCTCAGCCTCAGCCATTTGGCTGGGAGGTTTCCACATCATGTGTCAAGCTGGCGTTTCTTCTCTGACTGTAGAAAACTGCTTAGATGAGGTTGAGGGGAAGTACAAGGTTTTGACAGCACATAGAAGACTCCAGCTAATTGAGTTCATTGGGAATTTTTTCTGTTGAAAAATACCAACTCATTGTGGAGGAGGGTCAGTTCCACAAATGATTCACTTTAATGGAGAGCCCACAGTAGAAGAGGCCAGGCTCAGGCTGGTGCCCAACAGGGTGGTGTTTGTGCCCTATGACCCTCTCACTTACAAGGATTAAAAATTCTGCATCTAAAGTCTCATCAATGCCCTTCTGTAAGCAAAAAATTGTGAAAATTCATTGATGTCTCATGCTCTTCCCATGACTGACCCATCCCTGAAGTCATCACCTGCTCCCTGCTGACAGTCGCTGTGCTGGCTCGTACTACAGGTATCTGTCCTTGGGTTTTTGGTGCAGTCTGGGTGATTAACCATGCTAGGATCATCCTCAGTTCATGTTTTTAGGATGGAGGAGTGTTCACATTGCTGAAGGAGTCCAAAGAAATTAGGAAGAAGAGTCAACGTTAAAAGAGCTTTGAAGGTGCAAAGTTAAGCATTTGGAAGTTAGGGAATGTCAAATGGAGGGTCACCAGTACAACCCCAGCTGTATGTTTACATGACAGTACTGGTTTTAGTTATTGGATCTTATTTCTTTGCTGTGGGACTCCTGCCTCACTCAGTGCTCTGAACAAACATTGCTCAGCTAGAGCAGCATGGTTATGTAGTTAAACATGCTGTTGTCCTTTGGGTTGGATTCAAGTGGTTTAAAAACAAGAATTTCCAAATTTTGCCTTCCCCTGAATGCCACAGCTATAGCTGACGACAGTTTCTACTGTTTCCGCTTCTTGATGACTATTAAGTCATGGCTGTGGATGAGTGGGTGGCTGTGGGCGAGCGGCTTTGCCTTGCTATTTATGGAAGTGAAAGGCATGTGATGAAAAGGAATAAAAATGTGTACTGCAGTGATGAAACTAGTTGAAAGTTGCACAATGGGCTGGATTACATCCCTGCCCAGAGCCCTCATTTCATGTTGGCAAGTAGCTTAAATATGTTCAGAGGCTAATGAGGCTGCTTCTGCTACTTAGTGCACAAATTAGATTCTGCAGAAGTATTGAGTAAATGCAGGTGAAACTAATGGGATCTGTTATCTGAATATAGAAAATAATATACCCTATTAAATGTTATTAAAAAAACCACAAACTGTGACACCAATTAGGTGCCAAAAAGGAGAAAAGATTAATACGAAGAGTCAGCCTCTTGTCAATGATATGGGAATAATACGAGCCTTTTGATGAAAATTGTTGTGCAGCATCCAGACTGCACAGCTTCCCGATTCCTTCACGAGCCAGGGGGTGAGGGAGGGACATTAACATTCAGGATTCAGAAGAGAGTTTGAGAGGAACTTGCATGATGTGAACTGGCTTGGAGAAAAATAGTCTGCACTCATCTAAACGCAGACAGCATCATAAGACTTCAAGGGTCAGAGCTCAGCTTGAATTAAGACAGATCTCTCTTCTTTAATATTTAGTGTTGGGAGGATGAAAGAAGTAGTGCCCTAGAAAAATCAGTTTTAAAATTCTGCTGGATGCTGGGGTTTCACTTTAGAAGTAAATAAGGATGTTCTTTTACTTTGCTTTGCACTTCAAAGATACACATGCATGATAGTGAGTAATCAGCTGTTCGCTGAGTGCAAGTCAGCATGATGGAAAAATAGCCACTGGTTTGTTCCATAGGGTCATGGGAAGAAACAAATAAAACAAATGACACAGTGAACGTTTGATTTTTTTAAGATCATAATGTGGCTGAATAGACCATTTCTTACCACTATGGGTAAGGCAGTGGTCTGCCAGCTTTGTAGCTGTTAAGCAAAATTTTTAGTCACATTATTTGTAATAAAAATAAAGGAAAATTAATCAGAGGCTTTTTCCCTAGACCACACTTACTCCCTCAGTTGTCACTTGCTTTCCATCCCCCAGAAGCAAGTATCCACTCATCTCGCAGATATCCTGAGGATTACTATTAATATTTTTTCTTATTAATATCTATTTTCTGTAAAAGCACCGATGTGTACTAGGCACTTTATAGACATATAAGGAAGCAAATTTGTTTTCCTAGAAACTTGCAATCAATAGGGGTTTGCCTGAAGTAGCATAAAATGACTTTCTCTGGGCTGTATTTATTTATCTATTACTTGTAACAATTTATCTTGCATACCTGGCCCTGACAGCTGTTTTACAAAAGCTAGCAATGTGGTAGGTGATCCACAGCAGAATCTAAGCATAACCTGCAGCTAGAATGTTATTTTAAGGAAAAAAAAAAAAAAAAAAAAAAAAAAAACTTGACTGGTTCTTTTTCTTCCCGCTCACCCTCCAAAATCTAGCCATCTCAGAAACTCAGCCAAGTAGATGTTTCTGTAGCCTGCTGAATTTATGTATTAGAAGGAAATGAGAGAAGCAAAGTTCCTGGTGTTTATGGAGAACCACTGGGGAAAAGTGAATCGCTGGGACCTCAGCACAGATGCTGGGTGCTCTGAGCATCCCATCCCTGCCAAGGAGGCTGGCAGCTACGGCCTGTGTTGTGCAGAGCTTCTGATGGGAGCTTCAGGTTTGATCCTAAACAACTGGCATGGAAGTTCCTTCACCCTGAAGGTGGTAAAGCAAAGTCTGAATGAGTGAAAAAAATTCATATCCTCATTGGCATTTTAAATGATGTAAGGCACTACTCTTCCCTGATGGCTAAGAAGGAATATTAGGTCTAATAAATTCTGCTAGTTGCTGATATCATTTTAGGGAAAGATGATTTATCATCCTTCGGTAGACAGCTCAGGTTCTTCTTTACTGAACATGCTCATTGACAGTAAATGTACATAGCTGCTCAAGATAGAAAGCTATTTTAATAGTATACTTCCTAGCACAATCTTTTTTTCAACAGTAACATTTGAAAGGTATGCAGGAATAACAGGTGACACATTTTGCTTAAAATAAAAGCTTTCTTTTGATTTGGCTATGAACTTAGATCCATATGAAAAAAAACATGCTCAATCTTTCTAACTGCTGTACTTTTCACCTTACATATCCACTACTACAAAATACAGTTGTGTGGGACTGTAATATCCAAATTATGATTCTGAAATTTTAAATATTTGCATATTTGTAATGAAACATCCTGATAATTATATTTTACCTGTATAGAATTTAGCACAATGATGTCTGGTTTAGAGACAGACTTAGGGTATGTGAGGGTGGTGTTTACTGTGCATGGCTCCAGTTGATAATCCAAGTCGTCTTTCTTTTGCTTACAATACATTTTTCAAATATGGCCAACTAATTAAATTTAGATAAATTTAGATATAGAAATACTTCTCTATTGATATGGATATTATATGCATATATATTTTATGTGCATAGCATATCAAAAGATATATACATATGCAGATGTGCTAAAGACAAATAGTGTAATGTTATATTACGTGAGTATAATAGATTCATAAATATAAAATACTCCCACTGTTCTTTGGTTTCTGTGCAGATTTATGGTCTATCAAATGGATTAAAGCCTGTGGCTGCTGCATAGTGAAGTAGGCAGCTGCTCCATATTTATTTTTATCTTCATTGCTGAAAAAGTAGACCCACTGCTCATTAAATTAGTCCTGTTTATTCCAGTAAGCACAGTCTATCTCCTTCAGCAGGAGTCCAGGTTAGAGATACTTGGAAGTTTTCCAGCAACACCTAGTTTTTTTGTTGTTTTGGGTTTTTTTTTTTCCTTTCCAGATAATGTATGTTTGAGCCTGAAATCTTTCATTTAAAAGAAAAAAATATTTTATTGAGTCCAAGTGACCATATGTATTCACACATCACACCTCCATCCTCAGCACTCACACCTCCCCACTTCCTGGATTTCTTTGGGTGTCCTCAGCCTTGGTGTAATCTGCCTGATAGATTGGTCAATTATGTTGGAAGATAATAATCCCCAGGCTTTAGGCAGTCTGCCATTAAACTGAGAACCTGAAACACAGTCCCCTGTCTGTCTAGCAGATCTTCCCCAGACGCAGCAGACCTGAAACAGTGTTATTTTTGCCAGAAAACTCCTTCCACCAAATGCCCACCATTTTGCCTGGGGTATAAAATTTTGTTAAAAAGACAAGAAAATTTACACAGAACAAATCCCTTGCTTTTCAGCCAAGTCTAGTCCACTCACACTCTTTGATAAGTCATCATGTCAATCCACAACACCTTAATATTTGCCTCTTTTCTATTATGTCCATGGAATGACAGACTCTGTGAGTACATACACATATATATATATGTGTGTGTGTGTGCATGTGTATATATATATATATATATATACATACAAAATTAGAAAAAATATGTTGTCTGTAAGTAGGTAGATTTGTGTTGTGCCCAGAAGGGCAGTGCTGGAATTCTTCAGATAGTTCTTAGCTTTGGTATTTCTTGGCTTCTAAATGTTTTAGTTTGCAATCTATTTATAAATGTAGGAAGTTATTTTAAAGATGTATTTTAATGGAAAGTCTAAGAGAGGCTCATTTTGATCCAAAATACCTGTATTTTTTCAGCAGATGTTCTAAAAATATTTTAGTTGTGTATGTGTTGTGGGCTGCAGACTTTTGCAATAGCAAGGGCTGGTTCTCAGGCAGATTAGGGTTTGTTAGGAATTACAAAATGGAGTATCAGGTTGTAAAATAATCTACACCCCATGATAATATTCAAGGAGAGCTCTAGATTTTTATAAACGTTGAATAAATTGACTGGCCTTTGTTCTACATATTTCTCTCTTGAACTTGTGCTGATTTATTCTCTGAAGAAATAAGGGATATGGTTATTCTGGGAAGAATGGGGACAGCAAGGAGAAAAATTTGTGAATTAAAATGGGGTTTCTACTTCCCCCCTCCTCTTCATTTGCATGTTAATCAGTAATACAGCACTTAAGCAAAGGAGAGACAGGAGCTTTACTACTTGGGGTATTATATATAGTGCACTTTTAAAACACTCTGGTAATTTTCTGTTGGGGTCCTTGCCCCAATATTTACTTTTTTTTTTTTTCCACAGGCTTAAAAATGAATGTCTTTCTCTGTTGTGGTTATGTTCCATTTCATATTTTTTCTTGTGTGAAAAAAAGTCCTTGTTATGAAGTTGGGGCAGCTTTCTAGACTGTAAGCTCTTCAGGGCAGGGAATGGTCTCTTACTCTGTGTTTGTACAGCATCACTGTTGCCTTGACCTGGTCAAAGGCTCAAGCTCCTGTGCACTATTGCAATGCAAATAATAAACAATACTGAAAAACAAAGAGTCTGTTCAGTCAATTGGAGTCTTACCCAAGTATGAACAGAGGGAAATTAGCTGTCAAAGTCAATGCTTTCCATTGTAGGTTGTTCAGCCCATAGTAACAATTTAAAATAGTAATGAGTTTTATAAATTAGTCGTGCAGCTAGTTGATACTTTGCAGACTTTAGAAGATTTACTGATGATAAATACGATGACATTTCTTGTTAACAATGAGTAGTGAGACTGTACAGATTTACCAAACAAAGGAAAATTCTTCTTACTCAGTGACCCTGCCCTTTAAAAAGCCCTTGAATCCTAAAGGGCTTCTGTAAATATAAATAACATTGCAGAATTGCTAAAGCATACAGAAAACTACATCTGTAAATCTGGAGTCTGATCATTTAATTTACTCCATAAATTACCATATAGTTAACCATAGAGATATTTCATTTTTTCTAAAAAAAAAAAAAAAAAAAAGTTTCTTTAGGCATTGAGTTAATGTGTGTTAGTGATTCCAGACAAAGAATAAAAATGGAACTTTACTAATGGAATTAGCTCAGTAAGTATTTTTCTCATTTGATGCTTTACGTGGTTAAGGGAGCAGAGTCATCTCAGATGAATATAAGCAGGAAATGATGGGAATATTATAGTATGGATAGCGTATGTAAAACTGCATTGAAAATAGTGGCCCAAATGTGTTCAGTAGGATGGATGGCCCACTTCTAAGATGAGACAGGGAATTACACAAGGGCAGGAGGTAGAAGGTGAAAAATATTCAGGGTAGAAGTCTCATGAGATGGCAGAGATTCTTGTTTAGTGCTGGTGCCAACCTACAGAAGAGTCTCAGCTGAAGATTCACTGAACCCTTCTTCAAGAAGAACTTTTTTTTATCATTCAAAAATAAGAAATAAAAGTACTGCAGTTATAAGTTGACTTTGACGTTCTGCTTGGGCGGGGGGGGGAGGGGGGGATTGCTTTAGACAGATTCCCCTGGCTGCTCAGGAGAGCTTTCTCATTGCCCAGCTGATGTTTTTCTGATACGGAAAAATCTGCCACAACTTCCACCTGTAGCATAAACTTCCATGACATTGGTCTGTGTGAAACCAAGGAGCGAATCTCCTTATCCCTGATTGATCTCCAAGGCCCTTCTGATCTCGTTTGTGCTAAGCAGTTGCCAAGGTTTTTAAGAAGTGATGCCTCCCTTTCCCTTGCACACAGTGTGCCAAAACCTGGTACTTGGCCCTTACTGGATGGGTGTAAAGAGCTGGTACCTCGATGGTTCCTGACTCTTCCCCTTCTTCCCCTTATTAGTAAACATGTATGTTTTTCACACTGCTGAGACCATCATTGATCAGACTGTCAGTGTAAACAGCTGGGGGAACAGCTATAATTGCTTTTTAGTGGCTTTGTTGTTAGCTGAGAGCACCCACTTGTTCATTTCCAGGTGCTCGTTCTTTGTTACAGGGGCTGACTGGGACAGATGTTCCCCCTCGACTCTCCCCTGCAGAGTCCATGCAGCTGCAGCAGTGCAGAGGTGTAGGCCTTTATCTCACCAACATCTGGTTCATTTGCATCATGTAGATAGAGGCAGCAGTGTGGAAGTCAGCGGCACAGTCAAGCTCTAGATAACTTGGAGCTCAATCTAGGTGATGCGATGAAGCAACTTGAAAGTCATTACAGCTGCTCCTTCAAGTCCTGGTGTTTGCCTGGTGCATGTTACTAGAGCTTGCTACTGGGGGTATTGCTACACCCTCCACTGCTCTTTGGCATTTATAGGCAGTAGTATCTAGTAAAACTGGGGTTTTTAAACCTGCATCTACCTGGGGATTGCAGTGGTTTCCTTTAGAAGCATTCATAGTCGCCACAATCTGTTCCATTGCTGCTACCAGCTGCTTGTTCATAAAAATCAGGCTAGAAACTGGTGTTTGAGCAACAGCCTCTTCCGTGGCTCATGTGTTGCAGAGCAAGTGGTACATCTGTTGTAAGGCATATGTTGCCTGTTTGCACATTTGCAAAGAAATTTAGGATGTTGAGGTTTGACCTGTAAAGCTTGAGGAGATTCATGAACTGTTGTCTGTGGAGATAACCTTTCTCTTTGCAACATTTTGCCATTGTTGAAGTTAATGAAAAAGATCAGTTAAGAAAGCAAAAAGCCCCCAACTGGGAAGACCTCACCTTACACATCAGGAATGTTTCCAGCTCTGGTGCCCTGCAAGTACCATGCAGCACTGAAGGCTGTGAAACTGGGGTGCTAAAGAAATGTGCAGCACAGGGGAAATGGAAGCAACTGACGTGCTTTCCATGCCAGTCTTATACTTCTGTTAAATTACCAAGAACCCATGTTGGCAAGTTCAAAAAATTGCTATAAATCAAAATAAAACAAGGGCAGCATGTAATCATGATGATGCTGATACAAAATGACAAGTCATTTAATGAAATCTCCCTGTATTACAGCAACAGTAAACCAACTTGTTAAACTTCTTAAAGCAAATTAGATGGTTTTAGAATGAAGTGAAAATACATTTAAGTGATAAATTAACTTACTTTGTCTGAATGGGCAATAGAGTGCTCAGCCTGTTTTTCAAACTGTAGAGCTGACGCACTGTTATTTTTAATGTTGCAATAAAAGAACCTTAAAGTTTTGTCTAATTTGGAAATTAACTTAATATAAATGGAAGCAATTAGTGTGGTGTGAAAATGTACTGCCCAAAAAGACATGGTTTTCTTGCAGTGCAGTGAAGTCTGATTTTTTTGTCTTTTGCACTGGCAAGTCTTTGACTAGTTTGTGTATACATGCAGTTTTAAACACTGCATTGTCTGCTCCTGGCTGAGTAAATCCTTCATTAATGCCATCTATATTAAGTATGGGTGTTCCCTCCACCAGGGCTGAAGTGCGATACTTTACAAACAGCTGAGAGTCTTTCTACAGCATTCCTTCAGGGGTGCTTCTTGTTGGACGGCATTTGCAAGGCCATGGCTGTGGCAAGGCTTCTTCTTCCCGTACTGGCTAGATTAAGTCTGTCTTTCAGTTGAAGTCCCAAGAGAGCAAAAATGAAAGCAGAAGATGGCCATGATTGATTCACATCAGCCTGCTAAGGCGTGAGTCTTTTGTTATTGCTTTCTTCAACTAGAAGAATAAGATTCTTTTCTGCTTGAAATGATAAAGTATTTAGAGATGTACCTTTTGTTTTAGTAGCAGAAAAGCCATTCTCAGTGGGACTGAGGCTGTCACTGCAGATTTAAAGAGCCCTGGGGAACAACTGATTAACAGAACAAAAATGAATGCAAAGCCCCCGTGTCTCTGTATTGAGCTCATACGGGGGAATACAACTTTACTTGGCAGTTGTCAGTAGAGGATCACCTTTGAAAGTAACATTTTATCAAAGCACTATAGTGGAGGGTTATAATAGTAGTAGAAAATTTCTGCATTTTTGTTTTTACTTTGTTCTGAATTGTGATAGAAGCAAAAAACTCAACTTTTCACAACTGAGCACTGAGGAAACAGGATAAAAGGCAGATTTGAGTTAGATTGACTGAAATGGTTCCAACTATTTTTAATGTTTTATTAACTGTCTTTCACAAAGTGTTTCACAGTGGAAACAGAACATTGCTTTTTAAAATTTTTCAAACTTAAATGTTTTCACAGTTTAAAAAAAATGGAATCTGGGTCTTGGTCGGAACTTCCCTGTGCAAAATTCCCAGTCTGATGAGTCACATATTCTGCAGCAAAACATGTTTCCCTGAAAAATGCCCCTCCCCTCCCTGATTCAAACCTGCTGACTAGTATGCTGATCTGCTCTTCAGACTGGCAAAGTAAAAAATGTTGGTACTTTATGAGGAAAATAAGTCCTCTTTTTTTATCATAACCTCTGGTCTAACTCTTTGGTGTGCTTGAATGCCTTCAGGTCTGAATTAGTGGCAGTGGAAGACATGCAGCACATCACTGGTTTGGGCCCTTCCAGTGTATGCTGATGCTGCCATCAGCATTGATGAGACAGTAAAGCTCAGAGCACATTTGATGGGATCTGTTACATCCTTGGTCTCATCAGCATCATGGTTTTCTGCGCTCCCATCCACTGGCCGCAGCTGTGCAAATCCGCTGAAAGCTGCATGTTTGCTCCAGAAATCTCCCGGATAGAGCTGGTTTGTACAGCTGTGCACAAGGGAATAATCTGAACCTTACTCTGTGTGGTTAGATGCAAGAAGAAAGAAGCTCAGCTTGGTTCTTCAGGCAAAACCACAAATAGACAGTGACGTCTCCCACAGACGCTGATCTGTGTTTAGGAATAAAACCATCTTCAGAGCTGGAGCAGGAGCTGCAGTGGGGCACTGTTGGGTGATGGGTCCCAGCCCCAGCTCAGACTGCATGGAGAAGTGTTTCTCTGCTGTTCCCAGTCACTCAAGGAAAGAAGAAAGTGCTTCACTGGCAGAAGGTGCTGGGGGCTTTCTTGATCTTGGTAATGCCCATGTGTTATACTCCCAGTTGTCTCTGAGAAGAGAGGAAGTACTCAATACCTTCCTTTCAGGGAGAAAACCTCACCTTGAAGGAGTTTTTTATTCTCTGTGGAATGGTTTCATCTTCATATGACAGCATTTCTGCATGTCTAGTGACTGTTGGTTGTTTCACAGGGAGGGTGAAATAAAACAATTTAGAAAAATAAATTCTGATCCTTCTGGCAATGTCTACTGATGGTGACATAAAGGGTAGTAGTAGCTACATGGCCACATTGATGAGTGTCTTCAATGAGACATTCCTAAAAGCAGTAACATCTTGCAAATGTACCACAGTGGATCGAGCATATGCCTGAGTTTTATATTTTAAAAATATGTTTGCTGAATTTTACAAATTTTACCAAACTATTACTATTCCTTATAAAATTATACTTCTGTTGTGTTATTCCCCCTACACCCTAACAGAATACTAATTACCTTTTACAGAAGCCCCAGGATCATAGGCAGGCTTGCATTATGTCAGCTTTACAGCTGATAAAACAGAGGCACAGAAAGGTCAATTATTTTATCCTAGTCTGTGAGGTCAACAGTATTATAACAAGCAGAATTCAGAAATAGTGCTCTGCTGATGACATAATATATATTTATGACACTACGTATACTGGACCTTATTTGTAATGCTAACTTTTCTCTTGATGGTTAACACTTTGGAAAGGTCTCACTATTATTTCCATTTTGGAATTTTTGTTTCATTATTTTTGTATAGTTTTTCTAGAAACCTCATCTGTTGCAAAGCAAAAATTTGTGCTCTGCAAAAAACCATGATGGCACCAAGTACCACACATAGAGGCCAAATTTCCCTGTTCCAAGTAATAATCAGGTAGTGTACTTAAGGTAATATCTAAATTCAAATAAATACTAGTTTGGTGATCTTTAGTGGACAAGATCACCGTATACACAGTCCATTGAAGGTGTTCATAGTTCCCCAGAGTGTCTGTCCTAGAGTACCACAGAGGCTGCCATTCTTTGGCATCTGGTGATCAGAAAGGGATTAATTCAGAGTGATTTCATAGATCTGGCTGAATTCAAGGCAGAAGAATAAGCTCACTACTTCCAGAACTAAAGTTCTGTGCTATTTAATTCCATTGATTTATGTGGGGCTACAAGATACAGATTAAATCCTTTACCTACAAAATGTCTTAACGGGATTGGTCCTAATGGTGAAACATTTTTTCTGTTTCATTTTTCCCCAACATTTCTTATGAACATCTCATCACAAGTGAAACAAAAATAAATAAGCTGTAAACCAAGTTACTGCAGTTGAACTATGGGCAAGGATGGAGGTAAGGTACTGTGTAAGTCTTGCTTTTTGAGTACTTTAAAAGTGCTGCTGCTAATAAGACAGTATCCATTCAGATTAGCTAAACAGCTTTAAAAAGAATATAAATATTAGAAGGGTAGCAACTACTTATTTCAAAATAAACATTGTTTTCTTCTGCAAAATACAGACATTTTCCTTTCCACAGGCAGAGTCAACTGCAGTTTGAGTTCATACTGGTGGTAGCTCCATGGGTCCCATGAGTTAAATCGTAGGCTGGATAGTGATGTCATTCCCTCGGTTGTTTTTTAATCTCCTTTTTGTGCTGAGAACAGCCATCTGTCCCTCTCCAAACAATGACGGAAGCAGCTGTGCATGTTGTGCCATCAGGAACAAAAGCTGCTGCTTCATACCAGAGGGCAGCGGGCTGCAGATCGCAGTGAGTTATAAGGATATCAGGGTCAAATGACACCTGTATAGAACAATAAAACTGGGATTATACAGGCTTTATGGGTTCATTCACTACCAGAGAAGTGAGGTCAGTCTTTGTGTGAGTTTTTCTCTGATGGCCATGGGAATGCATATGTGTTTTCAAGAATAGCTGAATCTCTACTCATCCACGGAGTAATGGAGTAAGAAAACCAGCTTCAAGCAGCGGGCAAAGCAAACACAACACCAAACAATTCTTTCAAAGGAAAAATAAAACAACTTGGATACATTCTGGTACTTTATGCGAGTTCAAAGTGTGTGATCTCAAGTGGTTTGTGTATCCTGTAACACACCCTTATAAAAGTTTGGTGAACCATGCTTTTCCTGTGCAGTCTGCAGCATACAGTAGTTCCCTGGCTTCTTTGTCAGAAAAAGGAAGCTGAGTGAGGGTCGAGTGCTGCACAGAAGCCTCATCCAGGAGAAGAAGTTGGTTATGCTTTGAGCTGCTTTTTCTGCAGGGTGAACTGTAAGGAGCTGGAGGAGGGTACTTACTCACAGGATGAAGTTGCCCACTCCTACAGGTGGCTTTCTACTTTTCAACAAGTGGTGCTAGTCCTGGCCGAACTATTCTCTTTCTGTGCTGGGTCTGTAAGAACAGAAACTGATACAGGTTTAAGCAATAGGAACCTTTATTATATACCAAGGGGGAATGTAATATATGGGGTAAAGTTCATGCATATAATGAAAAAAATCATAAAATCATAGAATGGTTTGGGTTGGAGAAGACCTTAAAGATCATCAAGTTCCCACTGCCCTGCCATGGGCAGGGACATAAGTGATCACAGCTGAGTACAGAACCTCCTATCTTTTCTTTAACGTTACATCACTTTTGTCTGCTTGGATTCCTGCTCAGTTTCTAAACAAATACATATTTTGGAGCCATTAGTCAGTGACATACCAAGGCTCATATAGCCTTACCACTTTGTTTGGGATGACAGTCCAGGATTTGACCCTGTCTCTCACAAACAGGGTGACATTTCTTGAAGTTTGATGGGACAGAAGCACGTATTTCACAAACAGGTAAGCTGTAAGCACCATTTGCTCCCACCTCAGGGAACCGTGTCCTGGGACACAGAGGCATTTGTGGATATACAGCTGAGCTCAGACAAGTCATAAGACAGCTGTGGCTGGCTCAGCATCAAAAGAGATCCCTTCCATGACACAGTTCCACTTATACACATGGAGAATGGTTTCCTATTGCCCTCTTTTTTTTTTTTTTTTTTTTTTTTAGGTAAAGTGCAATGGCTCAGCCTTGCTAAAAGTATTCTTCCAACCTTAAAAAATGTTGTGTTCCTATTTGCTAATTTCCTCGTTTATGCCCTAAATGTCACAAATAATTTCCTTCACCTTGTATTGCCTACCCAGTTCATGCATTTTTGCAGGAAGAAGTCACAAGATACTGCAGTAAAAGGGAACAGAAATATTACTAATGATGGAAAACACATGATTAAATTTCTAGATCTTTGCACTGTGTAGCTTACCTGAAGGCATCATCACTGCTGAGCAGCAGTGTAACTCGTCATGCTGTTTATAAGTTTGAGACTGAAGCTGTAGAGTTCCTTCACACCACCCAGAAACTGCCAAAACTAGAGAAAAATCTTGTTTACTGCTTCATGCTGATATTGGCACTGTCCTCCCTGTAAATTGCTTATCATCCCCATCTCCCTGTGAGCACTAAACAAACAGAGCATCACACCATTGAGAATCCACTCCTGAACTGTTACTGTCTAGGAACAATTTTATAGATTGCCAGTTTTTAGACAAGATGGTGACAGGTTCATGACTCACTGGTTCGCAAATTATTTGTTCTCTTTCACTTACATAAATGTCTTCTTTAACTCACATTAAAGTCTCTTTTTTTAAGCTGTCTTGAGCCTGGGCAAAACTTAGGGTGCTGCTGTTGGTTCCCAAGACTGCCACGGCATACTTTACATTCTGGCAGCTCTCTCGGCGTCCTTTACAGACCCTCCAGAGATCAGCTAGCTCTGCCGAGCGGTTAGTGGCTCCAAACATAAATGCCATTGCTGTCTGACTGTGTGGTTTCTGGGAAACTTTTCTGAAGCCTGTTTTCTTCCATGTTTTGAAATAATCCCGGAAGGGATGGATTTTTGCTTCTCTATATGAACAGAAGCTCTGACTGTGGTCCATAAGATTCAGCCTAGAGCATATGCTGCAAGGCTGAGCTGGTCTCACTCCGAGAGAAGCTTACTCCCACCGGCATATAGGATCAGAACTGAAAGTGAAAAACAGATGAACTTTCTGTCTTTTATTTTTTGTACTGTATTTATTTTTGTTGTGTGAAGTTTTACTATGTATGGAGCAGATAGCCTGTTACTGTATTGCTTTGAATTAACACCTGCCTGTGTGGAGGTAGGTGTTTGTGTACTGTCCTATGGGGGTGTGATGAGGCACACAGTCAAACATCCAGGCCTTACAACCACCAGCTATACAACACAGTAGCTGTAGAGCACTGGGATTTATTATCAAGCTCATTCATTTGATGGCCTGACATTAAACAGACTTAATGCAGTCTCACAAAATATGGTCCTCAATTTAACCCTGTGATTGAGCATGACACCCAACCAGCTCCTTCAGTGCACAAACCGTTATGGTTAATGACAACCCCACATGAAGGGCAGGACTGCTGTGCTTGTGGTGCCTCTAGCTCCTTTCCCATCCTTTCAAGGACACTGCACCATGCTCACAAGCATCACCTTTTTGAGAGGGGATGTTCTTGCCTTCCACTCTCTCCCCAGACCAGGCAGTAAGTATAACTTCTCCACTTCCTTGTGGTAGCTCAGGAGGTTTGGCTCTAGTTCAAGCTCTGCAGTCTCCTTGCAGGACAATGGCAGCTTTAATCAATAGCAAGCCAGCTCTCTTAAACAAAGTGCTGTTTCTTCACAAAGCAAGAACTTCATAGCAAAAATGTAGAAAGATGAACAGGTCATATACATGTATAGCTTACATGGTGCTGAGCCAGCATCCACTGGGGGTCTGGATAAAAACTGCAATGTTTGGGATATATTTTTAAATCTCTTTCTCTTGACTAATAGTCCCATATCTTGCAGAGAGCATGAGTCACTTCCCTCTTAATTTAGAGAGGCCATTGTATATCATATTAAGTTTATTATGTTGCTAGGCTATTTCCTCTCTGGGTGAAATGTCAAAATACTGTCTACCTATATAGTCATACCAGAAATTTGTATTAATTCCAGACTGATTCCTCTATAGTTATACTTACTGAAAAAGTTCATCAAATGAGTCCAAATAAACCTATAAAAGGTACATGCATCTGTGTAACAAATGATACGGTAAACTGGGTATTCCATGTTGCCAGAGCATGAGTCTTAGCCAGGTCTAAAGTATGGGAGGTATTGATAACCAAAACACAGTAGTTATTATTCTATAATTACTTATAGATGTGGTTGAGGTTGGTAAAATAAATTATTCCTTCTTTTATTTATTCTAAAATTGAATAGATAATAGAAAAATGGAAATAAAAAGTAGTTCAGAGAGGGATTAATTTACACAGTTTTTAATATCTTAAAGTAAGCTATCTTTTCCCACCTGGGTTATCTAATTTCCTTATATAATCCATAAATGAGCTGCAAAAAGGCAATTCAAGATCACCCATTTTAAACTTGATCTGTCATAGAAGAGGATGAATCACTGTCTGGAATTTTCTGGATTTCTCCTTTGGTTATAAAGAGAGACCAGATTACTGGTTTAGATTAAATACCTTCCATCTGTCCATCCATCAATCCATCCATCCATCCATCCATCCATCCATCCATCCATCCATCCATCCATCTATCCTATCCTTGAATGTCTGTTTGTTAGAAAAATACTGTTAGGTTTTTTGTCAGCAAAAACATCATTGACAGAATAATGGGATCACTGCAGATTTTTTATAAATATCAGGATAAATACTATGTTTTGAATTTTTGTTTGCCTACAGACCAGATGTTATCACAGATACGCTTTAATCTATTGGTATTATAGCAGTACTCATTTACATATGTTGCAAACAGTCAAGTTCAGTCAATCATCACGTGTGTTGTACCCACAAAGAGAGCAAGAAGTAATTCAGAAGTAAATTCAGTGCAGTTTTCCTGAGAAAGCCCTGTTTGCAGATGAAGTGGCTCCTGCCAGCCCCACCGCAGGGACCTGGTGCTCCTCTTCCTCTGTGGTGGCAGCAGTGGCAGCGGTGTCCGGCTCTGCTCTCATCTGCCCCGCTTAGCCCTCACGCCCCCGCTCTTTCAACCCTCTGCTACTGTTTGGGTCATGAATATTAAGCACAGAGGAGAGGATCATGAACTTGGCCAGGAAAACGTCATTAATAACCTTGACAAGTATGGAGATGGATTGGGAAGGATAAAAGAGAGAGTGGGAGGAAAGGAAGTTGAGGCAATAAATAGGCTAGACCTGCTGTGACCATGTTAATCTCTGCAAGGTTATTTGAGAGAATTACTGAATTAGTTCATCCTATATCTAGATCCTTGCCTTATTCCTGGACTATTTCTTCCTTCATACTGACAATGTAATTGTAACACAATGCAAATTTATTACAGTTTACAAAAATAAGAAATCAAAATACTGTTTCAGAGAAATGCAATGGCAGATGTGGAATGCACAACACATTAAGTGATACAACTGCTTGACAAAATAAAAGGTTTTAGTCAACCCATTATTTTTTAATTGGAGATGACTATGTAATTGCATACTACTTATTGTAACCTCCAGTTTTTGTTCTAAAATAGACAATAGTTTATTATATTAATACTCTATAAGAGGCTTACAGCAACTATTATTTTTAATAATAGTCTCTCTAGTGCCTTCCTACAGCATTTCACCTTTGGCTGTTGTATTGTTTGGTTCACTACATTGTTTTGAGAAAAATAATCATGATGCATGCAGAAAAATCTGTTTGAGGAGGATTTAGAAAGGGGATCTGAAATTTAAGGAAGATTATATTTCCATTTGCTGTAGACAAGTTATGTCTTTTTTCTGTGGGGGAGGGGACTTTATACCACATCAGAAAGAAGTGCATATAAATGACAACTGGTCACTACAATGCTAATAAACAGTTAGTCATATTAAGTTAGGAGAGGTGTAAAGATTAAAATTTTACTACAGGAGTCCTCCTAAATGAGCAGTTCCTTTTGCTGTGAAGTGGGTTATTCTCAAAAGCTAGGGGTGTGATTGGTGGTGATGGAAGTGCACCCAGGCTCTCCAGTAGAGGAGCCCAGCGTAGGTAATCTGCTGCCATAAACACTTACACATATTGTTAACAGCTCCTCAGACTCATGATTTGCAGAGGGGCTGATGTTTATTAAAAAAAAGAAGGTTGAAACTCTGAGGAGTAAAAAGCAAAATTATAGATATATCTTAATCCTTTAAAAAAAAAAAGGCAGTACTTTTTTTTTTTTTTAATGACAGTGTTCAGTTTACTGAGCTTCAGCTCACCTGAAAGGAAGTTTTCTGCTGGCAACAAGAGACTGTTAGCTTTTCAGTGAGCAAGATAGCATCCTTGACGAGTCGAGATGGACTTGTGTTTGGAGGAAAGTCTCAGCGATTACAGATGGAGCTCTGTTGAACAGAGGAGGGTGGCAGCCAATTAATGCTAATTATTTTTTGCCTATTTCTGATTCCCTGGGAGCAAGTAGATTGTGTTCCCCCCCCAAAAAAGCAAACCAGAGAGCAGCAGCAGCAGCACAGTTTCTGTGCAGTCTGAATCCTTTTCTAACCCCAAGCTTTTTGTTGTGGAACTTCCCAGCCTCACCTCTGCAGTCTCTGTTTACCTAACAGACATCAGGAGCCTTCCCGCCAGAGGGAGGGTTTCTTAGGAAAGAGGTTTTGCAAGATTGGCTTGGCAGGCATTGTGCTCTCCTTCGTGTTCGGTATGTTTTCTGCTTGGAGCTTTTTTCCTCTAACTGTTTTAGCAGCACAGAAGCCTTTTAATGGCAGGTCCCAGTGCCGTGGCAGTGGAAGGTATGGACTGGTAGCATTGTGGTATGGCGAAGGCCTTTGGCTGACGAGCCTTTGCCATTGTTTCCCCTCTGTGACCTGTGTTTCACTAAGAGCACACTTAGACCACTGCATGCCTTGCCACCTTCTCTGGCGTTGTCTCCTGAGCACATCGTGGGAAGAGCTCCGTGGGAGAAAACCAGGAAAAAAACAGTATCTGTGACATTCCTGCACTGTGTGTCATCTCCATGGCGTGTTTGCAGTTGAGCAAACATAATCTGTCTGGCAGATAACCTAGTGTGCTGTGCCTGCGAGGAAACAGGCCTCTCTTTGACCTATGACTGTGTCTGTGTGTGGTGTTAAGTGTATTTAGTTAGAGATCAGTCATGGATTTGTCACAATTCCTCATCACGGAGAAATCTCCCTTTCGCTTATGGTGTTGTCCAAGGAGACATGCCCGTGCGGCTCCTCTGCCTGCTGTAGCTGTGCCCTTCAGCAGGCAGAGCGGTGAGCCAAGGACCTGCCACTCGATTCCCTTTCCCTGCCAGCCACGGGTGGGCACAGTGGCAGCTCTGGGAGAGAAGCCATCGCTCCTGCAGCGTCTCCTCCCACCACGCTTGAGCTGGCACAGAGGAGCCGGGCAGCATGCAAAGTCCCCCCACTTCTTGCTTCCAGCAAGCCCTCAGTGCTTCCTACATGACTACAGCAGAAATCATACCACATGTACAAAACTAAAAGCTTTTCATACTACAGTTTGTTTTCTCCTACCCCCGAGGCCTTTGTTAACAAACAAGACAACAGTGTTTGAGGGGAGAGACAATGGTGTGGTTCAGCTCGCTCTGAGAAGGCATGCTGGAAATGGTGCAATAGCTGAGTCTGCCCTCTTCCCCTCCCTTTTTTAATTTTATTATTCTGGTTCAGTGACATTTATTTTGCTGTAAATGCTCAATTTGGTATAGAGTACATATGTTTTACAAAGAGACTAGTAAACTAAAATCATATGTTATACGGAAATCCTTTGGTCTGAAAACGCAGACAACCCATATTTGCCTTTCAGTTTTCACTGGCTTAGATGTTTGGTGACAACCAGCAATAATATTTTTAGCTGCTGGCATTCTCCTACTGCAGACTATCTTGCTAACTTGATCAAGAGATGCTCTTTGAATGAGTTGACATCATGTGCAGTACATTTTGTATTAAGAAAAATAAAATAGATAAAAGAGAGCATTGGGCTTGGCCTACGGTATCAGTAAGTTGGAGCTGATTGCTGCTGGGAATTTGTTGTTGCTTCTGTTTGCATTATATTTAGAGAGGGAAGGGGTTATATATGTGGTCCAGCTCATCTCAGTTTTACAGCACCATTTTAGACATCAAAACCTGGTAGGGCTTTTTATGGTTAAGCTTCTTAAGAGGATGCACTCAACTGTTGGCCTTCTGTACACATCCTGTGTTTGCAAGGGTTCCCACTAAACAACTGTCTAAACAGGGCCCAAGCAAGGCAGAAAAAGTAACCTAGGGGATAAATAAAATTTCATATATGATAAACAGTAAATACTCATCTGCCTTAGTCGTATGAACTGGTTTGACTGTGTGAACACTCAACAGTTTCCATTAAATATAGCACTGTATGACTGATTCCAGGATGACATTCTGATATTCCAAAAACAGTTTAATAAATAGAAATTCCAAGGTGTATCATCATAAGCCTGTAGCTTGAGTATCAAATCTGCCATGTTATGTAAAAAAAATATTGGTTATGTAATGGGATTTTTATCAGTCTAGTGACATAAATACAAATATTAGAACATTATTAGGAAACCAACCTCTCTCTGACTTCGAATCTGTTAAGTCAGATCTGAAAGTCAGAGAGAAAGTAGTTTATGCATATGTGGAGGTACAGATGCTGTAGCTTCAGAGCTGTCTTAACAACTCAGAGCTAGCTTGAGGGTTTTGTTCCAGATAAATGTTAATACATTTTAAATGGTACTGAGGAAAGAAACTGAAATGTGATAAGAACTTCAGGCTGCTCCAGAGTTTCCTTCGTGATGGCCCAGACTGAAGCCATTTACAGCCATGGGGTCAGTGACGTCCCTAAAACTGGTGCTAAACTTCATCTCCTGAAATACATTGAGACAGACCCAGGGAGCCATAGCCGATAAAGGTCCTGAGCTGGCAGAAATCGGGACTCACTAGCGGGAGAACATATGGAAGAGCAGCAGGGATTTCCTCCAGGCAGAGCAGTGTTCATACATGCATCACAGACGGTTGTCACCGGTAGTCGGTTAACAGTGCCGAGCCCTGGGGAAAGCCTGGGCAGGCAGCAACTGCTCAGGGAGCAATGGGGTTGTGTGGAAATCCTCCCTACTGGGGAGCAGAAGCTTTGGAGTATGGGAGTGTGTAAAAAGAGCTACTATGAGTTACCTGGAAAAGAAGGGAATTAAGTATGCTATACATAGAAGTAAGTGCACCATTTTATAACCGAGAAGCTGATTTTGCAGGTTGCACAACTTCTTGAAAACCCTAAGTAGGGCACTATCTGAAATTGCACAGCCTGATGTTAGTGACAGCCAACCATCTGGTCCCCCAGGCTTTCAAATCAGGAGAGCATCGCTTTTACTAAGAGCATGCAGTCTATATGGTGGAGGTTTTAGTAAGTAAATTAGATGAAGGTAAAAGCAGACTGAAAAAGCAGAGGCGAGTTCAACTTCACAAGTTAACATAAGTTAATTAAATAATTTAATTTCACATATTTTCTGGGTAAGTTGAAGTGGGGCAGACTGTAAAAGGCTGATGTGGTCTTTAGTGTTTAATTCAAAGAGACAGTTTTCCCAGTAGTGCTGTTAACCCCCCCTATTTGCTCTGGCACAGCACCTCAAGCATTAAGACACACTTTAGAGAATTAAATCTCACAGTGCTGTGCCGAGCAGGTAACTCCTGTCCTCCCCTTGTGGGTGGAGAATATGCATACTTACCGGAGGAGCAGGAGAGGGGAGCTGGAGGGAGGGAAGCTGGTGGGGAGGGGGCACACTGCATGTGCTTCCCAGGGGGAACTCGGTGTGACACATCTTATTGCGTCCTGGGACAGGGAATTACCTGCCCATAAAGAAGTGAATCAGTTGCCCAGAGTAACACTGCAAGCTGTAGCACAGACTGGTCAGGGTCCAGATCCCTCCTGTTCCTGGGCTTTTAACTAGAAATCAGTTCGCCCCCACGAAATCTATAGATGCATGTAACCAGAGCAAAGGACGGCTGCTTTTGCTACCTCACAGACCCTGTTCTGCAAGCAGGGCTGTGTGCATGGACTTCCTACATCCACGTGAAGGTCTCCTGCTGCCTTCACTCGAGCTGCACAGGGCTTGGGGGCTTCCGAGCCTGCATCGTCTCAGCTGGGCTTTTTAACTTTCCCTGACAGTGAGCCAGCTCCGTGCTACCAAGTGCACACTAATAAAATGCTCTAGTTTAAAACATGGCATAAAAGTGCTATTAATGCTTGGAGTGCTGCTGGATTTTTCCCCTTGTACAAGATGGGGGCTG
>NW_020799095.1:15395886-15470119 GCF_003259725.1 Athene cunicularia | reverse complement strand
ACACGATAAAAGAGGGGGGAAAAAAAAAAAAAATTTAGCCCTGTAAGATTAAACAATCATCATGGTTTTAAGGTCTTAATCTGCTGGCATGCAGACTGCTGGCTGATAAGTCTCAGAGTGTAATTAGATGCAGCATCAGAATCAGTTGTGTGGGCTTTTCCAGGGCTTTTTGTTTGTTTGTTCATTTTTAACATGCTGTGGAGTTGAAAGATCTGTCCCTGGAGATGTCTTTGGGCATGAAGCTGTAACGTTGTCCCCCCCTCCCCCGGCTGGTATTTCGGCAGCACCTAGCTGGAGACCACCGCTCGAGGAGGGTCAGGGGGAAAGGTTGCTCAGTGTATGAATTCAGGCTATTGTTTGAGGCACACATCTGCCTTAAGAAATCACACGGCACAGGCCGTTACTTATTCAGATGCAGAAGCTCCTTCCGTCCCACAAGACGGCCCATTCAAGTCACATGCCAGAGGTCTCAACAGAATGGGCTGCAGCTGCTGCAAATCTGCTGTCTAACATCAGAAGCAGTTGGACAAACTGTACCGTACTGACTACAGTCAGGCTCCCAGGCGCCGAGGAAGACAGGGAAAAGATTTGGGATCCCAGCACTATGTTCTCAGAGGATCTGTGGCTGGAAAATGAGAAAAACTGTGCCGTTGTTCACAAGTCGAAGCGAGGAAGGAAGCGCCAAGAGCTCCTGGCTGTGGCCCTGGGGGTGAAGGTGGGAGTCAAGGGGGCACTTTTATGGCAACCTCTGAAACTCTTTGCCTATTCACAGATCACCTCCTTGGTCAGAAGAGCAGCCTTAACTCAAAATGACAACCACTTCAATTATGAAAAAGCACACAATTTTAAGGTAAGTACAACTTCCTATTATTTTTGGCTAAAAAGTTCTGTGAGATGCCTCACTTTTTATTTTTTGCTGTGATGGGTTTTTCACGCACCCATCTATACTAGCTCTGAGAAAAGTGTTGAAAAAAACATTTTTCTAAGTTCCCTTGACTGCATTCTTAATATGCTTTTACATAGGCACTGAATCCAAATAACGGTTTTGCTACTTACTGCACTACTTGACTGGTATTTTAGCTGGTTTTGCCCAGATTCATTTTTCTTTTTTGTTCAGAAACAAAGTACTTCATATTGATTGTCTTTACCTTAAAGTGTATCCATTTTAAAATGAGAAAAAGTCCCCTTTACAAAGCCTAGCTTTTATCAGAAGCCAGTAGCATTTTACCAGCAAGCATTTCGGACCTTTTCTATTTTCAGAAGTTGAGGGAGCTCGGGTGCTCCCTAACAATAAAGCAGAGCACAGCGGTGGTTATTGTCTCCTAGCTTTTGTTCCACCAGCATATGCTAAGGAAATGCTCTCAGAGTCCCACTGAGCTATAGGATCTGAGCTTGTATTTGCCTGACAAACTAAACCAAATAGCTGGACAAACACAAGAGTGTATAAATGGATCATCTTTTTGCTGTCTTATACACACAAAGATTCTTAGGGGCTTTTTCCCCAAGTGCTGTGTCTGGCATGCTGCAGCGGGGAAGTGACTCAGCTTTGGAAACGGACCTTCCAGGCAGCTTGTACTAAAATATTTTGCCAAAAGGACTGTGCTGTTACTGTATCTAATGCTGTCAAATTGCGGTTTGATGCTTATCGGAATGGATACAGAGAGAATAAGAGGCAGTAACAAGACAAGAAAGGAATGCATCTCAGCTTTGAAACCTCAGTTTACTTAAGGCTGCTTGAGGATGCTGATCTGGGTCACTGTCAGAATAGTCCAACTCATTAGCAGAAAGAGAATTTTCTTATAGTCATCTCAGGACTGTCAAGAAAGGAGAAGCACTGATTAAAATTATTTCACTCATTTCCAGGTTTAGCAAAAAACCTTCACTTCTTATTTTTCTACGCATTCTGCTGTGCAGACATTGCTCTCCTCTGCAGTGCTTCTGCTGTAGTTCTAAATCTATAATTTTAGTGAGCAAAGCAAATAATAGCATCCCTTTTCTCATTACCCCTCCTTGACCCAGTCTACAGAAAAGTCAATATTTATCTCACTGATCAGCACTGAAGAAAATAGGGGAAATACTCTGTGTTTTCTTGCTTGATTAAACCAGCTTTCTTCATTCTTTCTGGGTTTTGCCCTCAATATCATTTTAATATCAAAACTATTTTAGTTTAACGAGAAAATATTTTCTCATGACTGAGACTTTTTTCCACTTTGACCCATGCATTCTTTCCTCTTCAAAATTCCCCTTGTTTTGGCTTTGATTTATAATTGGACATGTGCCCAGTTAGCTTTGTGTTTGCACAATCTAACTGTTGTACAGTCTCTGTTCCATTCTATTTCAAAAGAGTCATAGTTTAACTGGAAGGTCACATGATTAAAATATATATGTATTCAAAGGCTTGACAGCAGAAAATTACTGTTTAATCCTAGTAAAGGCAATAAAAAACCTAGGGAAGAAACATTTTTTTCAAAAATTGTCCAGAAAAGCCAGTCAAAAGTGTTACATTTACTTAATGACCAAATATGTTCACTATGCAAATACAAGTAGTTTTCCAAAAGAGTATATTAGAACATGGCTAGTTGTTGAACAAAAAATGGGGATACAATGCTTAGAGTAGAATATTTAGATTTAAAAGATGGCTAAATTGAAGCCTAATATCTTTAATATATTCCATATATATTACATAAAAGGGTTAATAAATTCTTTAAAAGAGGAAGAATGGCTTTATGGGTCTTGGGGAAAATTCTTAATGGCTTTTGACAGCACTTAGACTATGATGATATGGGATTTATCTGAAGAAGAATGCTACTTTGCAGATACTCAAAGAGTTGTCTTCCCCATTTTTAGGTGAATACTGATGTGCATTGTATCATTCATCTCAGTTCATAGGGACAAATGTCATGTGTCACAGTGTCCCTTACAATCTTGTCATAGGCAATTCTTCATGAACAAGCAGACATTCTTTAGCTCTTGTCCTTTAGCCATGAAGAATCTTAAAAATGAAGGGCACATTTTTAGCGAAGCTGGTGAGATTTTTGTAGATCTTATACCAAAGCTCTTATCTGCTAGAAGAGAGAAGAAATAGACCCAAGGCAAAAATTTAGAGCAAGGATGGATCTCCCTCCATCCTTTCCAAGCTAATATAAAAATTAAAAAGAAATGCTGGCGTTTGGAGAGTGAGGGTGCCATGTTATACCATTCTGACCATCCGTGCTTTCTCCTCCAGTCTCTCTTCCAAATTTCAAGGTACTCGAAGCAAATGAACAAAAAAAAGATTTAGGATCCAGATGGATTTGTTAAGCTGGGTTCGTCCTGAGCACACAACACAGTCACATGGATTTAGGTTTGGAGCTGGCGTCTGTCTGGCGGGACAACTTTGCATAAGCCAGTGTAGACATACTGTAATTCAGGGAAGAGAATAAATCTCTGAAGCCCTGTTTAGAAAAACACTGAAGTATTTCATTAACTATGTGGGCATCATCCTAACTGGATCACAAAGTCCTCTTGCATCTTGTTACAGTTAGGATCCAGCAGGCTCTTTGGGATGTGCTTTACCTGCCAACTTCAGCAGGGTCCCAGCTGGTGGTGAGGTCACCTTGTGCCCGAGGGTGGCAGCGTGGAGTTTAGGGATGCTCCACGCGTTTTGTTCTAGGCTGGGAATTCATGAGAGGGCCTCTGTGCTGCTTCAAGTGAGCAAATACAGTTGAATAATGTGCATTTACCACAATATTGTGACTGTTTGCCACTACTGGATGGGCAACTTCCATTTGCAGGTGGGTGAGTGGAGTAGAGGCAGCTGATTACTGACAAGTCAGAAGATCTGCTGGGAGAAAGGAGACTCTGGGATAAATTTCCCCTTGTTAATCACTGCAGACAAACACTGCTTCTGGGAGACAAACGGTTTGGGGGAGGCATTTTTTACAGACATCATGAAGATTATGTGTATGTAGTTAAACAAAAATAACAGCAGAGTCAGCTTTTCTTCCCTGCAAGGAGCTCAGGTTCAGCAGGAGTCCACAGTAAAGTACAAATGTGCATGTATTCAGGTGAAAGTCTGAAATTATTTTCTTTGGATGCAAATAGAAAAGTCTTCAAACCCAGTCAGCTAAACAACAAAATTGCCTCAGAAACAGCACCATATAATGCCATTAAAAACGATGCGTTTCAATTCAAGGGAATTTTTAGTTTGTTTCTGCAGTTGCTTAAGGGATTATTTTGGTTTGCCACTGTATTGGCACTCCTTAACTTTGGTCTTAGTTTCTCCCTCTGTGAACACAGCTCAGACACAGACTAAAGATGCATGAGATCGTAACACCTGCCGGGAAAATTCTGCCTTTTGGAAGCCAGGGCACCAGAGGGCTGAAGGGTGAAGGGGAGAGCTCAGGAGGGCGATAAGAAGAGACATACAGTCTAGTATCGGGTGAGGTTGTCCAGCGGAGAGGATGAATGTAAGAAATTACTTTTCACTGAAAGAGCTGGAAAGGAAATAGAGTGAAGAAGTTAGGAGTTAAACATTGTTGAAAGAAGATGAAAGACTGAACAGGTAAAGTACACTGTATAGTCTGAAACGTCATGGTTTTGGCTTATATGAAGAAATGCTTCCCAGAAATGCTTCCCTGTAAATTCTTCTTAAATTTGGAATTCTGTGTCAGCTGTAGCCCAAGCAGCCCAAGCCTATGCTGTTTGTACACAGAGAGGTCTCCTGAGACTGCAGGATGCGGTAGAGACCAATAATAAATAGATCTTGATCGTGTTTCCAAAAACCTAAGCCCAGGCCATTTATAATGATGTGGTTACAAAGGATGGGGCAAACCTAAAAGCCCATCTCAGAAAACTAAGACCTACTGTTACTTCTCCTTGTAACAGGCCAATCTTGCAGGCAGAATTCTCATTTACCATTCTTAAGTGTTGTGTGCAAGCTTCAGGCTGCATTTTAGTGTTGTGTTCAAAAGAACAAACTTCTTTCATTATTTCTTTAAAATTAATGGCAAGCCATAAGAGACTTAGTTGAAAATTGCATCTTAAGAGATTTTTTTCCACCTTTATCTAGAAACTTTTGAAGATCTTCCTTTTTCAGTTAGAGATAGTATTTCCCTGTTTCAGCTTGACCAGAAACCACTAAGACTCACTTTTCTCAGGGCAAGTTGGGAACTTGCTATCTGAGCTAAAATGCAGATCCATGAAAAAATTAAGTGAACGAATAAAGAGAGGTAAACCTTTGAGGGCCATCAAGCTGAAGGGAACAAGGAAAGGGAGTGCAGTCAGCACTTCTTGGATGGAAATCAGTGTTGATGATTATTTCCCATTGATGACAGAAGATATCAAAGAATAACCATCTACCATTTTCTAAATATGCCACAGCGAGCTCAGCTGAATTAAGCTTTATGTAAAGTGAGCAAGTAGGCCCCACATATCCTAGCAACTGTGATGGACTTTAAATGTGAAATGGTGCAGTTTTAAAAGTCCTGAATGAGCTTTTACAGCCACTTCTCACAAGGTTAGCTTTTGTAAATCACTGCAAAGCAGAAGACATAGTTAGCTGTTTTCCCACAGCAGATTATTTTTACCCACAATTAAATGCAGGTGCAGACTTACTAATTATGTGGTTATCAGTCTAAAAATGGTAAAGATGCAGGCATAATTAGTTGTGTCTGTAGTTTTGTATCCACTGAAGGTCACATAGAATATATGCCTGAAACTCAGGTCACCATCTGATGTTAGGTATGGCCATTTACCCCCACTAAAAGCCATGTCTGAAATTCATGCTACCCACCCTGCAAAATAAGATGAAATGAGAAAGAAGTATGTGTCTGTGTCTGTCAATCTATCTATCTCAAACTTTATCGCAGAGTGTTGTTTCCCAGAGATATACATTTTTCTGAGAGGTAAAATACCATTTCAAAAAATAAATATGGCTAGTCAGACATTCCAGTTTTGACCTTTTACAGTCAAAAGGGAGGAAGAATTACTATTGCTTTAAGCTTATTCACACAACTATTGACTGTGAGTAGTTGGTTAGCAGTCATTTGTAGTCAGGGTCACAGTTTTACCACTAAATCAGAGAGAGAGATCTATATTAAAATCACAATACTTCATCTTCTTGGGAAATGGACGCAACAGTAGAAGCTTGTTTAGGGGTGATCCTGCAGACAAATAGGGCAAAAATATTAGCAAGCCAAATGCTTGGCTTAAAACATCACCAAGTTTATTTGAAAAGGTCAGTGACCATTTTTTTACTCTATGAAAAGTAAAGAGCAGCTTTCTCCATCCCAGGGGGTGGAAGTGGCCTTTCAGCCATCCACCCAATGGGTAAACAAGAGCAGAGAAAAGGAAAAGGAAACATTAGCAGCCAGAGAGTGCATGATTTATGTTTTGTTAAGCTCAGTTAGGTCTCTGGTCAGAACTAGCTCATACCATGTCCATTCACAGGCACAGACCTCACTATTTACTCTTCTTTTCAATGAAAATTAAATGCTTACTTTACCAGAACATACATCTTAAATAATAAGGTCTTCCACTGTAGCCTTTGGAAAAGCAGTGGAGGAAGCAGCGGTGATATGCAAAACCTGGCTGGGGAGCTGTGGGCTCTGTCAGCATGCAGGTCATTTTATTCCTCCTTATTTGCTCATATGTGGACTGTAGCAAAATGAAGTTTAGCCTACTGAAAAAGAGCCTACGGACATCTTTTTCCTATGTGAGTTCAGTTTACTTACTAGAGTGGGGAAGGGTATCATTTGCTTTTATCACTAACTGATTCCAATATGCAAAATCGGATCATTACCCAACCACTGCCTGGAGTCGCTCCACAAGTCATTCATCCCTGATACAGATTTACAGCTCGAGTTTTGTTCAGTGTTGTGGCATAGAAATGCACATGTAACACCACAGTTGTAGTGCATTCAAACCCGAGTGGTGCTCTGAGAACATGGGTCTTGCACCAGATCTGTGGTCACACATGATTATAGGGAACCAAAATGTGGTGCATTAAAAGGGAGTTTCTGTCACTGCATTTCCCCTACTTTCAGGTGACGAAGAGCATTTGAATCTCAGAAACATTCCTGGTTTGTTAAACTAGTCAAACAAAAGCACTGACTACAGTTCCCTGGATTTTTAGGGGTTTTTTTTTCTTTTTTTGTCTAGTGAACGTGGTTTCCTCTCCACTGTAGCTGAAGTGTCAGCTAGCAAAAATGATTTGGTTTTGGTGTCGTACACAGCCCAGTTCTCTGTTATGTTAAGCCTACTGAAAGATAAACTTCAAGATCAAAGCAAATTTTTGTCCCCGTGGTTTATTTCATCTAGACTTTAGAAAGATGTGGGCACTGTGTGCTAAAGATTTACTCCTACTGAGTCTTCTGTTGTTTATCCATTTCAGTTGTTCCATCTGTCAGACCATCTGCCTCCCAATGACCCTATTTCCTTTTTTTTCCCCCATTTGTTTTACAGGTCCATACATTTCGAGGTCCACACTGGTGTGAATACTGCGCCAACTTCATGTGGGGTCTCATTGCTCAGGGAGTGAGGTGTTCAGGTAACCCTGCAACATTTTCTGTCATTCTCTTGAAATGCTCAGACACCTCTCCCACCCCCAGCCTGCACTCCCTGCAGGAGTGGGGGTAAGGGTTATTTTACAGAACAAGGCAAGAAATCCTCCTGCGCATTTTTTATTTTTATATTTTATTATATTTTTATATTTATTTATACAGCATTGTCATTTTCCCCATTAGCTGGTTTAGAAATGAAGCCACCATCCCTTGCTCACTGAGGGTGACATCCTTTCGGTAGTACCTTGGTCATGTGTGTGCCTTGGTGTGTACATTGATCTTTATGGCTAAGTTATCCCTGAATGTTTTTATGTCTTAAGAAGCAAGCCCTGGAAATGGCAGAGCCATTCAGCAGCTAGGCTTCTTAACTCATCTTTCTGCAACAAATTGCTGCGAAGTGCCCTTGTCTGCAAAAAGACTGTCACCTGTTTCCTATAAAAATACCATGCATTGCTGCAAGTCTGAAGTATCCTACCTCAAGGGAAAGCAAAAAATATGACCTTCATTTTCCTAGAAAGATTAGTTTTCTGGTGCCTTTATAACTGTATTAGCATTTTAATGGTGTTTTAATTATTTTGAATTTGTTTGTTCTTTTGTGAAAAATAATCATCTTGGAAAAATAGAATAATCATCACATCATGAGCTTTTGGATTCAGCAATTGAAATAGTATTTGGTGCATTGCAAATGGAGTTTCGTAACTTCTTTCTGTGGCCCTTCAATCCCTTCCATGTCTCGCCTGAATATGCTTCTGTCTTACCTCTCCCTGCCCTGGCCTTGAGACTGGCACCAAACACATCTGATCCTGGCATCTGCCTTTCATGGGTAGAGGAGGTGGTTGTTACCTAAATTTTAGACTGCAGTTTGAAGGATCAAATACATTTCACAAATGCACAGTTTTATTAAGCATAGTTTCAGCGACTGCTACATCTTATCTGCCTGTAGATCAAATGGTGACACAAAGAATATGAGAAGGACATTAAAAAAAGAGGAAAATTAATAGTAGTTTGCTTTTCAGGCTAGTTGATCTTAAACACAAGTGTGCAAAAACTGACCTTACTAATGCATAGCACTGTATTTGTTCACGTAAATAAAATATTAAACTTATGAAAAGGCTTATTTATTTAGTATGAAACATAATACTCTCCCTCATTAAATTACCAACATTTAACTCTAAGTAGACAGATGCATTTGGATTTAAATCCACATGCTAGGAGAACATCACTGAAAACAATACAGGGAGAATCCTAACTGCAGCTGCTCACATTTGTTTAGATTTTGCAGAACAATAATATATTATTTAGTAACAACTGTATGGAGAAACACACAAAAACCCACTCAATTCCATTAAATGTGTAGGTGTGTTTATAGTGATTATATGATTTTGCTTGATAAATATTTTATAGAGAATAATACTGAAATGTGCTGTAAATAATAGTCATGTTTACATTTTTCATAGCTCAGGCAGTAAATCAACACAAAAAACCAGTAAGTGATTTGCTAGTGATGATATTAGACATGTTAAGTTATCCCAAAGGATACTTACAGTGATGGGCATGACTGGGAAGGCATTAAAACAGGAGTCAGAGTTATGTGAGATAATGTGATTCACAATGGTGGTGTTTGCTTTACTGAGGCTTATACATTAATTTGGCTGAATATTTGAATCTATTCAAAAACTTCAACTTGTGGAGATCAAGCAGTGATGTTTAAGTTAATAAAAACCTACTCAAGCAACAAGTAGGATTTGACTCGAGTAGGACACCAACAACCATCTGTAAAATTAATCCCTTTTATACATTATGCCTTTCCCAGCATTTTATATGTCTAAACTGACCTACAGACTAAACAGAGGGGATGCTTTAGTCACCAGTGAAGTGATAAGACAGGGATGGGAAGGCTGCTGATGTGGCAGAGAAAGCAAAAATGCGACATTCCAGGAATGTGGAAGGGAAAGGGAGGTACGCTAGCTGAAAGCACTGTCCCAGTCTGACTGCTTAGGTGAATCTTAGGTCCTTCACCCGTTAGCATTAGCAGCACTAAGCCACAAGCTGGCCAGCAGAAGACAGTCATTACTGTGCTAATTTTATAAAAGGCTAAACTCAAATACCCAGAAGTTAAGTCCCACACGTTCAAATGCAACACCTAGAGCTACGTGTCTGGCAGTGAACTGACCCAGACCGCACCAGTGGTCACCTCCATCTCAGAGGGTTATGAGGGACATCCAGAGCTTTTATAGCTTTTTAACAACTCTGCTGGAGTTCACTTTACCCACCACAAGTTTTTTACAGATTTCCATGCTCGTCTTTCTCATCTCCATCTTATTTATTATAGCTTTGCTGACTGATGGGGAAGCTATGCACCTTGCTTGATGTGGCCCAAGGAAATAAATTGTTAGACAAGACCTATCAGCATTTGTATTAATTAATTAACAGCTAACTTTGTTTACAGACTGCGGGTTGAACGTACATAAGCAGTGCTCCAAATACGTGCCCAATGACTGCCAACCAGACCTCAAGAGGATAAAGAGAGTCTACTGCTGTGATCTCACCACACTAGTGAAAGCCCACAATACCCAGAGGCCAATGGTTGTGGATTCGTGCATTCGAGAGATCGAAGCAAGAGGTTTGTGTGTTTAGGAAAGCAGCAGACACAATTAAATGAAGATAACTTGAATTATGTGCTAAGCTAGGATATTGTAGTATGCTCATGCACACTGAAGACAAAATGAGAGAAGGGCTTTTTTAGTGTAGGTGATACATTGCTTTGCATTAGCTAGTAAAATTAAATCATAGTATTTCATAATGCAATTTCCTGAAATGCTTTCTGAAAACATGTCAAAACATGTATTATGTTACACTTCTGAAAGGGGTGAACTTTAAAGTGAACTTTTAAGTTCATGTTCATGTGTCTTTTTTCATTATTTTCTTTTAACGTACCTAGGGACACTTCCAATTTCAGAGTAATCAGTTTAAATCAAATCCCCTATTAATAACCTTTCCAGGCATTAGGAGCAAGAGAACACAAGTGGCTGGAAGTGACTCAGACAAGTGAGGTCCCAGGCTGTGTGTTTTGTGGTAGGTCACAAACTGCACAGGGTTCCTCATAAAGCTGAGCTACTGACTGATGGATACTGTGGCTCAGGCAGCTCAGCCAAAATTCCAGCTTGTGACAGGTTTTTGGTACACAGACACGTGCCAGATTGAAGAAATACTGTATCAACTCCAACACAACACAGTAATGATCACATATTTTTGCTTTGGATAGCAAATGTGTATGCCGTGCTGCCCAATAAGCCAAATTTTCCTGTTAGTTATAGCTTCACACACGAATCTCATAATGTTGAATTCATCCCAGTAATCTGCATGGCAACACCCTGATACTAGCCATAGGGATTTCAAAGCCACTCATCATCTACTGAAATGAATTAAAGATTTACAAGTAAATCCCCTGCACTGCTCTGTAAAGCTCTACCAGGATTATATCATCATTGCAGGGACAAATAGAAAGAATAGTTTGGACTAAGACAGAAGAGCTTTCCTCTGATGATATAGCAGGAAGATACACTGCATTTGGGATCTAATCACTTACTCGTACATTTATTGATTAAGATAAAATCTGCTGCCTGCTCTCTGTTTTTTTAACAGCTTTAAATTCCTTTCCTTTATTGCCAAAGAACTACGTAGGATACTGATTTCATTCTTAAGAAAACAAAGAGTATTGGATCTTATGAAGTAGGTTAGCACTATGCATAGTCACAATAAGGAGTCTGGGATTAAAATAAGTAATATGTGTGTAACTATGCTTGGCTAGCTTTGCCTGCTCTGCTGGGCTGCCCTGCATTTCATTTTGGTGTGGAGCAATGGGGGGACAGTCGTGCAAGTGAGCAGGTCTCCTGTGCTGAAAGAACTGCAGAAGGGATGTACTGATGTGGGAGAGAACAGTATCCATCACACCTGTCTATCTGCTCTGTATAAGTAAAAGCTGACAGCAAAACTGAGAACAAATGTGCTCATAGGGAAAGACAGTCTCTTACCTGCATTGCTATTTATCATTAAGCAACTGGTAAAAGGAAAGGAGACCTTTAAAGCTTTATTAATTATAGACAAATCCAGGAAAATCTCCCACATAAAATTAATAAATCATCATAACATCACATGCCCCACCATTAGCAAATTACAGTATTTTCCTCTAATATAATCAGCTGTGTACCTAACAAAATCAGAAAGTAAAAACTCTAAAATTCTTTAATCCTTTAAAAAACAATTTTAAATTATCTTGATCCTTCCTTATATGCTCCAGAGTTTCACATTATTAAGTGTGTGTAATTTGCTACACTGACTAGATCTGTTGTTAACCAAGAACTTTTTGTTTCAGGTTTAAAGTCTGAGGGCCTCTATAGAGTCTCAGGCTTCACTGAGCATATTGAAGATGTGAAAATGGCCTTTGATCGAGGTATACCATTTTTTAATCTTGTACAACTTTAACCTAAACTTTCAGTTCTAGGACTTTTCAGTTCTCTTTGGGTTTCTATAGGTACTGTGGTAATGAAACTGACATATAAGCACAAGCACAGAAAGCAACCTGTCTTTTCTGAGTTCTTAAATGAATCTGTAGTGATTTTCATAAGAAGAAATCGTATTTCATAGTTGGAAGGAATAATTAAACAGTGAGTGATGGTAAGCAGAAGGCTGAATGCTTGAGGGACTGGATGACTGCTCAACCTAGAAGCACAGCCTGGGCTCCTAGTTCAAGTATGAGCCTAGGTAGTATCAGGGGAAAGTTCTTAGTCCTATCTTTAGTAGACTCAGTGCTCTACAATACAATAATCTCTTTATGAGTTTAAGAACTAGGAACTTCAACTGGGAAGTCAATCTGCATGTAGCCTTCTAGAAAGCACTGCACCATTGTGCACGATTGCATTTGTCAACAGATGAGAGGAGCATTGAGGAGATTTCTTTGTATAGCATATTGAAAAACTAATAATTAAAACACTGCCTAATTACCATCCTAGTAGCCCTCCTGATTTGATTTAGCTGATTGCATTGGTTCTGGTTGTGCACAGAGTCTTTGTACACAGGACTGATTTTAAGTATATATGTAAATGGGTGCCAAGCAGGGCCTTCATCAACAGAAGACATTTTCAAGTACATTTGAGAAGTTACATAAATATTTTTCACCTTTCCCATAAACAGTGTTTTCCTTCCTACTTAATTTTTTCAGGTATTACCTCTGCTATGTTAGGGAATAGGGACAGACACAGCCCAGTGATCACAAGCCCAGGTCACGTCAGAAAGTCAGCCTGTGGGACCAGAAGGGTGCACAGCCAGGCACAGGCATGGCCATGGCATAGCTGGAGACACCTATGATGCAGCTCAGGCAGGGACTGGGGGCCCTGAGGACCCATGGGCAGGAGGTGTGGGGGCTCCAGGGGAGGCTGAGCAGGGCCAGTAAGGTCTATGGGTGGCATTTGTCATGCAGAGATCACTGGCAGAGAAAGTCCAACTAGGAATTTCCAAAGTGACTGTTTTCATGATACACCAAAATATCCTTTAAAAAAAGAATAAATATTTTTAAATGTGTTGGATGCTGCAGTTGTGAACATGTGCATATACACACATAGCTCAGCCATGATTTGGGCGAAGGAGATGCACAGTGATATGACTGCTATCATAGAAAGATACATGTTGCAGATGTGCCACATGAAGCACAGTCCCCATAGGTCCCACTCTGCTCCCTGCAGGTAGATCTGGCCTGGCAAACCCTTTTATTCTGTGTTAATTCTCTTCTAAGTGTACCAACCTGAATGAAACCCAGAAGGAGAAGCACAGGTTGAGGCAGGAAGAGTTTGAAGAAAGCAGATGGAAATTTATGTCTGAGCATGACTTGAATACTGCTGCAGCTGTAGTTCCTTTGCAGATGCTTCAAACCATTGGAGCTAGTTCAGTTTTACAGGCAGCTTTTATTGTCGCATATACTCATGGCATAATCTGGTGACAGTACACACTTGAATTAGACCCACAACAAGGAAGAAAGTGTGATTTACCAGCAAAGAAGGCAGCATCTAGAAACAGGAAGAGTGAGGTCGCTAGCCCTGTTGGATTTCCAATGGAAAAAAAGCATGGATAAACATGGAAGCAAAGAAGGCAAGAACCAGGTTTGCATACAAAGGCTATGGGGAAAACCATTGGGCATAAATTGATAAAAAGCTGTGTCTTCCTTTTCTTTTAATAATCTCATGAGGGGAAAAGGCTAAGAAAGGAAAGAGAGGTTGTTGCCATGAATAATGCTAAAAGGAGCAGAACAGTGAACAAAACCTTGTTATGACAATTGCATGACTAGCATATTGCTGAGACCAGAAGCTGAAAACTTTCAAAGTCTTCCAGTTTTGAAAAAGTTTTCTCCCTGAACTGAGGTGGAAAAGCAGGAGGAGTTAGGGGGCTTTGGCAGGAAAGGATTTAAAGAAAACCAAAATAGATTTTTGTTGTTCCGACTTGTGGGCTGTGCAGCTAGAAAGTGGTTGTCAGCTGGCAGAAGGTTGAATTGGCAAGACATTTCCAACCTGGCAGCTCAGGGCTTGCTTCCCTGTCATATCCAAGATTACAGAGACGGGGACCCCATCGTCCCTTTTGCATCCAGTCCCACAGGTAAGAACATTGCTTTTCTGCTGCCCAGTTACCCCTGCTTAGCCCTATAAGCCAGAGCAGCAGGCAATGGACTATCCCAAAGATGTAGAATATCCCAGATCTCTGTCCCAGGGTGACAGAGCTGGGAGAGAAGGTAGCTGAGAGCCAGGTGGCAGGTCTCACCTCCAGCAACACCTGGAAGGTCTTTATTCAAATGTCATTTTCTGCCCAGAAAGTGAAGTTTGTGGGAGTTTTACAGAACCGTTGTTTCCACATTCACTACATGAAATTAACATATTTTTTGCAAAAGCAAAAAAAAAAAAAAAAAAAAAAAAAAAAATTTAATTCCTGATCACTTCTGGTTAATAGATAGGTGTTGCAGCAGAAACAGCCCTATCTGTGGCCACATAACTATCTCAGACATCTCTGAAGTGTGATACATAGCAGAAGGTAAATGTGTTTTAAAAGAGCTTGAGATAGTTAACTGTCAAAGGAGAAGCTGAGTGCAGGGGTATGAACCAAAGAAGAGAACACTTTAATGCATAGTCTTGGCACAATACTAGAGGGTGTACACTGGCCAGGAATAAATATAGTTTGACAATTCAAAGACCATTTTTTAACCATCTGACAGTAAGACGCTGAAACAA
The DNA here is from genome assembly GCF_003259725.1 of Athene cunicularia. Lineage (NCBI taxonomy): Eukaryota > Metazoa > Chordata > Aves > Strigiformes > Strigidae > Athene > Athene cunicularia. Next base: position 15,455,307 of record NW_020799095.1, on the reverse strand, counting down.
CCTTCTAATAAGAGCAGGGATAAAAACCTTAACTAGTTTTAAAATGGAAGTTCAGGGGTTTACGAGAAGGTTTATATGGTGTGGGGCCTGCAGTAGCAGAACACTGCACTCTGCCATTACAGAGGTCCCTCCCTGCCCGTCATTTCCAAGTCAGTCCCCAGGCATCTGGCTGGAATGCCAGTATGCTTTTGCATCTCTGGAAATACAGCTTTCAATAAAAGTGTTTGAAAATAAACGTGCAAGGAGTCCTCCCATTTTAATGCGCAGGATGCCTCCTTCAAATAATGACATCAAGCTTTCTGGTTTCCCCAGCTCTTTCTCAAGCCACAGGAGCCTGAAGACAGTTTGATACAGGGGTGAGGCACAGGGACTGGCTCGGCCGTAGGGTACCTCTCCTGCTGATTTCATGTGCAGCTGAAGGGGTGCAATGAAGAGAAGCCAGCCCTCCCTCTGACTAATTCTACTTTGCCAAAGGGGCACTCACTTGTTGCTTCCAAAGAATTATAGTGAGAACAGAAAAGCAAAGGCAGGTTTGAAAGTTAACATCTCGGGAAGAGAATGGCATCCCACATAATATTATTTGGACCCAATGAAGCTGGGGTAGCTGGTTTTAAAACAGGGAGAAGTTGGTCCTCATCTCATTTAAACTAAGACTCCCTTCCAAAGCAGTGTAAATACCCCTACTGTAAATTAGCATTAGGCTCTCTGAGGCACTGACAATGTTCCATTTTAGTGATTTCTGTAATGAGAAGGAGGGGAATAATGTGGATTTATTTAATCTGGTGAATGTTGGTGCTGTAGAATGACAGTTGCTTTCTGTCAGCATTGTTGAGCTGTGGCGTGGTGGCATCCAGAAAACACTCATTGTACGCTTTATCCACAGAGCTGCCATTGTCACCAGTGCATTCTGTCCCCCTACTTGTTTGCATGACTGGCTGGTACAATGCACTTGCTAAAAATATTATGCCGTTAAATATTACATGAGTACTTAGAGGAATCCTAACTCATACTCAGTCTTTTGCCAGTGTAGCTGAAACCCTGTCAAATGCCAAATCCAAGAAAAAATACAAAGAAGCATGTTAGCATGCTGAAGGTTGTGCAATAAAAACAAAGTGTTAAGGAAAAAGGAACTTAAGTAGAAAAGTATTTCAGTATGCAGAGGGCATAGCTGAGGCTTTAAGAATGTAATACTTATTCCATTTCATTCTCTAATAAACTATTTCTATGGTATTCACAGTCAGCTGAAACCTTTAAGGAACAGAATAAAGACTTTCTTTGTCCTGAGATACTCATAATGCAATAAGATATGTTGAGTCAAGTAACAAGGAAAGAGAAATGATGGACTTTGGGTAGGATTAGGTTTGTAAAGCTGAAATGAACTATATATTTGTAATCTAAAAGTAAAATAAAGGGATTGTATTAACATATGGCCACTGAAAATGCTAATCACAATCTGAGGAAAATTGCTATATTGAAGAGTGAAAAAAATTATTGTGGTAATGCAGAAGGTACCATATAAAATAAGTGTAGTTCATCAGTATGATATTGCAGAGGATCCTCTGTGAAATAATGTACCATGACTTTACCAGCAATGAAATTTTTCTTTCTTAAGTGCTTTGAATTTTAAGTGTATTTAAATAAAAATATAGATCCAGGAATTTGATGAGGATAGGAAATAAGTGCAGCCTGCCAAGGGCTTTCAATTGCTCAAACTGAAAGGAGGGAAAAAAAAAAAAAAAAAGACAATCCAAAATCTACCAAAGGAAAATAAAAATCTGCCTTCCCCTACATACACACTGCAGAAATGTGTAGGTATATTATAATAGCTGTATTATTACACTCACTTTAAACTCAGAGCATTTAGAGCATTTCCAATGGATGTGTATTTGTCTCTGAAGTGAAGAGAAAAATCTTTGACTTGGGAGTGAATGCATATTTCCTACAGTAAATGAATATGTAAATAAGAGTTATGTTTGAAGTACATTGTAGCTGGAAGTACGTCTAGCTGAAGTGCCCCTTTAAGTTTGCTGGGCTGCTTTGTAAAAGTATTAAATAAATAACACTTCCATTTATTGTACTGGTGACCTGGATAATAGATGCAACCTTCTGCTTTGCTATATCTGTTCTGATGCAGCTGCTGGCTCCTTGGAGGTATCTGTTTTCAGTGGAGCATTTTGAGTGCTCAGTGTCCATCAATTAAATAGAGCTCTCCACACAAAGCTTTACAAGACTAATGCTACCGTGCCTGGAACGTGTGGATTAAACAAAAGATTGGGGCAGTGTAAACATCCTCCTAGGGCTTATTGATGCTGTATTAAATTAAATGCTGATGGATGTATTCAGACTGTTCAGCTGCATCAAGAAAGGCTGCTTGTTTTAAACACTTAAGCATATAATCTCCTCTTGATGAGAACATGTAGTGCTATTAGTCTTAATGAGAATTATGTGCATACATTGGACGGGACATATCCCTTCAAGATTAATGCCACAGGTTTGTATAAAATGTCTACAATCAATATAAACTCTTTTACTCTGCTGTGAAAACCTTTATCACCATCTTAGATGTCATGTATCAAGCACACCCGCTCATCTGTCTGTATCAGATTGTGTCTACAAGCACTAGCTACAGTGAGACAAGCAAGGCGATGGCTTTACAGCATGTTAGTGCCTCAGTGGTAACAGCCCAAGCTTGTGCTTGCACCTCCTGGCAGATACAAGCAAACTCCTCTCCACTGTTCAAGCAAGCATAACCTCATATCGCCCCATTCACCGGATGGTCCTAATCTTCACCACCTCCTGCTAGGGAAGCGGTATTATCCTCACTTGAAAGTTGGGGAATAAGGACTATGTGGTATTACTGATCTCAGAGTACCCTGAGGTAAAGCAGGGGTTTACATCCAGGCAGCCTTATCCCCTGCTTGACCAGTGTCCTACCCCATCTTTCTACTGGAAGACTGCCAAGGACAGGCCATAGGAGGGGTGGGCAGTAGAATTTCCTGGTCTGGAGAAAAATGTGGGTATGAGGGTACTAGGTAGTACAGAACAGATGTAGTCATTTGAACTTGAAAAATATTAGTGATCCAGCCTCTCTGCTAGTTCTTGTCATTTCTCTCATTGCAAGCCATGCATTGGTCAAAGTCACACTTAAAAATGTTAAGATCATGTGATTAAAAGTGCTCCATAATGGAGTTCTAACTGTGTCATAATATGTGATAAAAAAAATGTATGTCATTTCAGTTGCATAATTCATCTACTTAGCTGTTCATCCATTACAAGTATCCATATTCATTTAACAAATTGCAATCCACATTTCAGAATAAATTGTATAGCTAAATGCCACAGCATATCTATTTACATTCAGATCTCTGCTATAAATAAATAAGTCAAATATTAAGACATTAGAGGACGTCCAGAAAGTAAGGTGGCTTTCTTATTAGCTAGTCAGTATAGACAGATTGGTGCGAGAATTAAAAGATTCAGATGTTTACTCTGATTTTTTCTGCTGGTCTCCTGAGGGTCATTGGAAATTTGTGTTATTTTTCTGTGCCTCTGTTTCCCCAAGTAAAAATTAAAAGAATCATTCATACTCCTATGCATTGATCTGTGGATACAAAATACAACATGAGAACAAGTTATTAGTAGCTTATTTTCACTGAATAAATGGGCCAAATTCAATAAATACATTATTAACATGATTTTTTGTCCAACATTGTGTGAGATGGTACACTGCAGATATTGTCTGTGAAAGATGTAAGCAAATAAATTGTTTACTGAAATAACTACCATTCCTCATTTATATATTGTAAAGTTGGTAGCAATATATTCTCATTTAAGCCTTCCAAATGCTTTCAGGTTGTTTTTTCTTGTCAGGTTGGACACAATAAATCTGAATTAGAGGCCTAGCCTTTCTTCAGTCAGAATTAGCCTGGTTTCAAAAAGATTTCTTCCTCCTCTTCTAGATGGTGACAAGGCTGATATTTCTGCCAGTATTTATCCAGACATAAACATCATTGCCGGAGCACTGAAGCTATACTTCAGAGACTTACCAATTCCCGTCATCACCTATGACACCTATTCCAAATTCATAGAGGCAGCAAGTAAGTATTGCATAGTAATTTGTACTGATCTTTAATTACAATTCCCATCCATAAAGCCATCCATGTTAAAGAATAAGAAAAGACAGACAACAAATTAGAAGCAAGGGTGTTGTTATGTTCATTACTTCTCTGCCTTGTTCTTCTTTCACATGGAACTATTGCCTGATTGTTAATGGGATGGGACATCATGCAGATTAAAAAAAAAAAATGTAGAATACCAAAATAACTGACCAATTTCAGAAAGTGTGGCTTCAGTGTCAGCTGGTGAAGCTATGACATGCCCTGGGATGGGATTTTGAATGGAATTGCTTGCTATTTTCTTGTCACAACCCAAATTTTGTGCCAAGAGGCAGAATGTCCAGTGTCATTGCAAGGACTGCATCTGGCACTGGGAGGATCCCAGGGCTGGTGTCATGGTGGCAACGCTGGCTGCCAGACACATGCAAGCCTGGGTGATCAGTGAGGGTTCAGGGTTGAGTGAACAGTGTGAGCCTTGAAGGTGCATCCCATTTCCCCACCATTTTTCCCATCTCTTACATTTGGGCCTCCTTTGGCACCAAATCTGCACTGCAGACAGGCACATCATTCAGTCAGTGAGGGATCAGAGCAATAAGACACCCCACAAAGCACATCTGCTCCACTGTTCAGGTGCATCCACTGTTTATTAGTCCTACAGGACCTAACCCATGTCCAGACAGGAGGCACGTGCAGTTACCACCCGCCCAGAGCCAGCAGGTCCTGGGCGCACGCTGTCAGAGAGGGAGAACAGCAGCATTCATTGCTGTAATGTTGGCAGAGGGAGCTGAGACAGGTTCTGTTCTCTGGGGCACAACCTTCCACATAATGATAGTCCCTAATGAAAATTTACCAGATAGATTGCATCAAAATCAGATTATTAGCAAAATTGTTGAAGACCTGAGGTATCTAAGAAGTAGCATCATTTCTTCTTTAAAAAAGTATCCTTAGTAATTTTGAAATGGCACCCAGTATATTGATAAGCATCAGGAAGAGTGGTCTGTCTGTGTGACTTGCTGCCTTCCCTTCCCCTCTGGCTTAACCCAGCCTTGCACTACCCATTCCCAGATACCTCTCTCCTGCACTCTCCTCTTCCTCGTTGGCAGAGAAATTATTCTTGCTCATCACTTGTCCTCTAAAGGACGTGTCCAGAGGAATCAGTTCCTGTCATGTCAATACGCCAATCTCTTAGAAGTAGGACAGGTCAGGAGGATTCTTAGTCGTCTAAAATTTTGGGCCTCTGGTGCCATTTGTATGAAAAGTCATGCAGCAAATATAACTCAACTCAGTTCACAGCTTAGGAATTGATAATTTTCCTGTAAAATACATGTAAATCCTGCTCAGATTTTTAGAGAGATTGCCAAACAGTCTTAAGTAAGCACTCATGCTTTCTGATCACCAATATCTACATATTTAAATATGTTCACAAATCTTTGTTTATGTAATTCCATCTAATTTCAATCTCTAGCTAAATTTACATATTCAAGCATAGTCTCTAAAAGCATGTATCAACACTCCCATCTAGTTTTGAAGGCTAATGGAAATAAAATCTCATGTAAGATTTTAAGGAGTCAGTTCTGGGAAGAGTATTATGAAGCACTTAATGAAGTTTGGGTACTGTACCTATACAGGCCTGTAGGTAGAGCTACAGACCATAGAGTCAACTATGGGGTGGTCTTTGTTGCTGATTTCTTTGGGTTTTTTGAAGCTGCAGAAGTTGCTGATAAGCTCCATGTTTATACATTTTTTATCCCTCCAAGCACAGTCAATGGCTTGTAAATGACTTGATAATAATATGTTAGCTTCCTGAATTATTGCTGTTTACAAATGGAAAGCCCTATTGACATTAATCCTGTTTGGTGTTTTTACAGAAATCTCCAATCCTGATGAACGACTAGAAGCAATACATGAAGTGTTGATGTTACTCCCTGCTGCTCACTACGAGACACTTAGATACCTAATGATTCATCTCAAAAAGTGAGTTAATTGGCAATGAGGATAATTCTTGAAGAGCTTAACAATTTTCTGCTTTGAAAGATATAATATTACAGAAAGTACCAGTAAAGTTTCCATTAGGGCACTGCCACTAAAACAATGTTACAATAAGCAGAAAAACTATGTTTGTATAAATGCATATAAGTTATGCACATATATAGCCTAGATCCTTTTGCTGGCAGATCATCCCAAACCTTCAGACAGTTAATTGAGATTTGTCACGCTTCTCTGAGGCAGATAATATCTGAAAAATACCGCAATGGCTGGTACTTCAGAGATGTGCTAGATGTGCTGCAGTAAGTCAGTCGATCACGCTTTGCTTCTGCCTCCCCTTACCTCCTGCTTTGTCTTCTTGAATGATAACCCTAAAAAGAAAGAGCTGTCTCTTTACAAGTTGTTTGCTCACATCACAGTTAAGCCAAGAATCAGCCAGGCCTTATTTTCAGATAACTAGTAAAAGCAATACAGATCCTCACCAGTTATATCTCTTTTGGTTTTAAATGCACACTGCCTCATTTGCAGCAAAACTGTTTTTCAAAACTATGCTAACTCTACTTTGCTACTTTGGGTATTTACACACCTCAGGAAGTCTTCTTTGTAAGTCTTTATGATGAGTAAAACTGCCACTGTTATCTCAAAGCAGGCCTTCATTTAAGGATATATTGCCCAAGATGTCCCTTGTCTCTGCTTAAAGTTTATGGTGCTGCTTGGAAGCAACAGAGAAGGGGATAAGGGGGGAATAAGCCTACTCACCTTTTATACAGTAAATCCTTGATCTCTTCTTTGTCCTGCTACTTGCAGCACAGTTGCAAATTTGAAGTGTTTTGTGGGTTTGATCTGCACTGTTCTGCACTATTAATGCCATCTTGTAAAAGAAAAAGGCCTCAACTCATGTAAAATTGCATCAGAGAGCTTGTGTGAAGTGCATTTCATGCTCAATCAGGTTCTCATTATGCAGAGACTTTTCCTCATTTTGAATTGGCTCGGGTCATTACATTTTTCTTTTCAATGAGACATTACGTTGGCATGCAGGAGCTTCTTTGGACTCTGCAGAAATGAGATGTGAAAATATCCACCCTTGTCAGCATATATGCACAGACAACTCAGGATGAACCATGCTGGCTTTTAAGAAGGCCTGTGGAGGCTGTGGACAAGCGACCTGCATACAGAATCTGTCCTTTGATGTCTTGACAGCAAATTTTTAATAGGCAAGTATTGACTTGCCTTCCTTCTTTTTCATCAACTACAGTACAGGCTTTGGTTCAGCTGTTGAGCTGAACTACTGATGAGACAAAAATAGTCCAAACAGCTGATTAAGCTTTCTCTCTTAAATACCTGCAAGTCATGCAATGAATTTCCTCTCCTTTCCCAATTCGTAGCTTTCAGCACCTTCATGAAAATCAAGTGCGTGTCAGTTCCTATGGAGAATCTGTTGGAGAGATCTGAATGCAAAAGAGGGAAGGATCCTTTAGGTTTAGACTATGCTGTTCTGTAGATTAAACACAGAGTCCCAATCCCAGTCTCATAGGGCTCTTCCTGCTTAGAGAAAACATGCACCAATGTCAAGGAGTCTATGGAAAGATGACATGCAGGATGACAGCCTCTACACCAATGCTGTTTTTCAAAAGAAAAGAAACTGCACTGAGTTACTGTTAAAAAGACAGGAAAATCCAGCAGAGGACAATGTCAGCAATGAAAAATTAGTTAGTCATTTAATTATTTTCTTCAGTTATCTTTCTGATAACTTTTTGCTCAAAACTGAAGGAAATACAATAGCATGAGCAGTCCCCCCTGTGGTGAAATATGTACAACTCTGTATTCATGCCAGCGTTGCAGTGAAGCTGTGAATCTTCATGCAGTTTGTGAATTCACCCACACTCCTGCACGGAGGTGCTAGTAAGATGTATGTGGCATTGCAGAGCTGTTCCAACATCTGAGCTGCATACATCCACAGATGGAAAGCATAGTGTTACACATACATTTGCACAGAGGTGGCTTGGGCTAGGCAGCCTTGGTTTGTCTTTTCTCCTTGCAAAGCACAGCTAACATATCTGTGCTAGAAGATGAAGACGTGTCCGTGAGTGGGGCACTAATGGACTTCTGTCCTGAAAGCAAAGAACAGTTTTTCTGTGACAGAGCTACTCTTTGCAGAGAGCTAATGGTAGAAGCAAACCCTAGTCATATAAGGACCTTGAAAACAAGGGAAGACCAGATTACTTCTGGTTTCAGGCTCTTTGTGCTCCCCCGATGGCATGAGTGAAGCCACTGCTGCCCAGCTGGGGAATTGCCAAGGCCAGGGGCAGTCTCAGCTGTTGCCAGGAGAGCTGGCTCCAAAACCAGATGTGCTCCACCCTGGCAGAGAAGTTGTGTGTGAAGATGTGGAACTTCACTGATGCTGTACTTAGTAACAGCAAGTGTCTGGTCCATGAGGGACCATGACCGATCAAGGGACCATGGCTGTCTCTTCTCTGCAGTGCAAGAGCGCTCAGGATTGAACTCAAATGCCAAAATCTTGCTGGGATAACAGTTATGATATTCAGCAACATTACCTGGAGGAAAACCTTGAGCAAATCTTGCATTTTCCAGCAGGCCTAACTGATTTTCCCATCAGGGCTCACTTGTCTCTAGCTTGGCCAATCCTTGGCAGTCTTTCTTTGCTCCAGCCACAGTCTATCTATTCTTGTATTTACATTATATGACCCATGTCAGGGAACAGACCAGCCTGGGCTCCTTCCTAGAAGTGCCTCTGTTCTCTGCCAAGTATAGGCAGCATTTGTAGCAGCTTGACTTTAGCAAGCCATCTCTCCAGGCTGCTCCAGGATTCAGCCTACTCCTCAAGTATAACAAGAATCAGAATCACTCAGATGTTGGTTGGCCTGAGGCAGCCAGCAAGGCAGAAATGTGTGAAGGGGTGGGTTCCTGCAGGCTGGAAGCATGTCTGGGAGCATGGAGGTCATTGGTAATCAAAAGAAAATCTGGGTTCGTATTTGGGAAACACACCTCCACCTCCAGTGTGATGCACACCAAGCACAACGTGCCAGAGAACTGTAGTTCCTGTAGCATAGGGGACTGCTTATACATCATCACTTAAATCATGATTATGCTTTTCAAAAAAGCAATTGCCACTAATTCTTATACTCTAATGAATAGCCAGATGGAAAAAAACACTTAAAGCGTCACATAAGGGGTGTTTAAAGGCACTGGCAATCACAGCTCCACTGTAGTTGCATTGTACTTGCTGTGAAAACAGTTACTATACTGAATAAAAGTAAAATTTGTTACTGAAAAACATCATTATCTACCAATGCTTGATGTGAGGCAGGACTAAGATTAAGATGCATATATTATTTTCTTCTGGGAAGTAAATAACTACTTTATTTTTTTCCCTTTTTTTTTTTCTTTTTTTTCTCTTTTAGGGTTACCTTGCATGAAAAGGAGAATTTTATGAATGCTGAAAACCTGGGAATAGTGTTTGGGCCTACTTTAATGAGACCTCCAGAGGACAGTACCCTTGCTACACTGAATGACATGCGGTACCAGAAGTTAATTGTGCAGATTTTAATAGAAAATGAAGATGTTCTCTTTTAGACAAAAAGAGGCATATCTTCAAAGCCATTTGTTTTAAAATAATTAGTTTGGAGGAAAAACAACATTTCTTTAAATTTTTTTAAACATAAAGGAAAAGTTCCTTGACTGCACTTCAATTTCTGCAAAGTTGCAGATGGATGCCAAAATGTTTAGGGAAAGCCTATGTCTCATAGACATACGCCTCTTTGTAGAAGGGAAAAAAAGGTCAGAAAAAATCCTCTTACCTTGTATCTTTTGCCTTGCCTCAGATGTATATTTGTTTTGAGAAGTTGCAAACAATTTTATTGTTAACTTATTAAGAAACACAAAACATATTTTAATATGGCTAGAGAAGCAAAAAGGTACTTAATCAGTGTTACTTGTATACACCTATACATTTCCCTTTCCATGAGACATAATTATATATGTCAATTGTGAAACAAAACCTATATTATAAAGATATTTTTACTTTACCTAGCTGAAAGAATGGCATTTTATTTTAGCAAACTATAAATCAATGCGGTGCATTGATTATTTTCCACGTGATTCTTTCCTGCATTTTTGCTATGATATATTGAAAACAATTACCACTAATGCAGTATTATCCTGACATACCTCTTTCATTGCAAGTGTTTTAAAGGAGAATTCTTTTCTTATGTGTATTCCAGCTTTCCTTAGGTTTCTTTGCATTTAGGCATTAGTATCCTAAGAATGTACACTTTTAATCATTTGCTATTTCCCAAAACATATAGTATCTTCTTTTTGTTTTTTGTTTGTTTGTTTGTTTTTGTTTTTTTATTACTCCCATGTAAAATAATGGTATTGAGAATTTGTATTGAGAAATTTTCAAAAGTTCTGGTGGTAGTATCAGTTTCACATGCCAGATTTTTCTTGGATTACAGTAATATGTAAGTTAAGTGATGCTGGGACACTGGATATTTTCTGGCCTTGTTGAAAAGTTAGCACTTTTTTGGGTTAATTATGAAGGATTTGTTTTTTCTGTAAAAATCGAGTTATGATTTGTCATGTTTCTGTATTTATAAACGTACAGTAAATCTGCTAAAAATGTAGGTATTTATCTTGAATGTGTTTCCTGATGGTTTGTTAAAAAAAAAAAAAAAAAAAAAAAAAAAAAAAAAAAAAAAAAAAAGAAAGAAAGAATGTGTAGGAAATGTGGGAGTGGTAATTTAATTATTACCAAATTTTAATATTTTTCTCCCCTCACAAACATTGACCTACAGAGTTCATAGTCTAACTGCAACTTATTCCTAATGTTAAAACTGTTTCTCAGCATGAGATGTTTCTGCAAGCATAGAAAATCAATATACTTTACTACCAAACTCAATTTTCAATACAGAAAAAAATTCTAATGATCCCTCATCTTGATTGTTTGTATCATATGCTTGGTAACTCAGTGATGCAGTTTCCTGAATTATTTCAGGGAGCACATGTTTCTATTCAAATTGAAAAATACGTGTAACTATGATAATGAACGGAGATGGAGGGTATGACTGTAAATTTGTTGTCTTCTAGAGAAGTAACTAAGGGCTAGATAGATTAACCCAGATTGCAGAGCAAATGCTAAATAGTCTGAGTTCCCAATACTTCCATAGATCCTCCTGCCTTGTACAGGACTACTTGTTGTAGGTTATGTACTACTTAATACTGTCATAAAAATGATCTGGAAATGGTTTTATTTTGTGAAGTGAAATATGCTTTGTAATTTATGATAGTGTAAATGGAAGGAAAAATCCCATTAAATGTGTTAAAGAGTTCTGGTGTCTGTCACTCCAACCACATGGCAAGCTGCCAAATGAAAATCAATCGCTAATTACCATCCTGACACTGCTGGAAATTTTCCTACTTGGAAAACTTAGAACAGTTTTACTGAATTCAGCAGTTTCAGATTGGCACTTGGATGCCCATACTGCCACAGCCTACTATGCACACATTTATTTTCTGCAGCCACCCTGAACCATCTCTGTGTAGAACTTCAAGCAAGCAACAAATCGCAGTATCAATCCAGTCAATATCCAAGAATCAATGCCATTGGAGCACTTTTCCACTCCCTTGAACAGACGTTTGACTAACAATGATTTTCTTTATTTTTTCTGGTCAGTTCAGTAATGAGTTATATTTTTAGGACAGGAACGGTATTTTAGTATCATTTTTTGTTATTTTTGTAGGAGGACAAGCAAGCCATTCTGCTTCTGCTTTTCCTTTTCCCTCTACCATAAGCATACTGGTAGCTCTGACATGTCTTACAGTCTGGGGTCTTGAATACATGTCCCATCCCAAGGATTTGATGACAGTACAAAGCAGTGTGTTTAGAAATACCCACGCTTAGTGTCTTTGGAGAGCAGAAGTTTCTAATCTGTTGGACAGAAGGAGAAGTATGAATCCACATCTTAAACCACAAATATTTAGTGAATTGTTCATGTTCATCTTGGCTAACTGGTTAACCAATGTCCAACATCCTCAGGGGCATACTGACCATGGAGGCAAAAGGTTCCTGTCTCCTCCATACCTCATTAGTGCCACCTTGTGCTGCTCATGCTTCATCTCTTATGTCAGACTTAGTGTGACCATCACCACTGCACGTGGGAATGAGCAGCACCTCCGAGATCTGATTGTCGCTCTTCCAGATTCACCATTCAAGGAAGTAAAGGGGCAACAGACTCTGCAAAACTGACTGCTAAAACAGAAGAAAAAAGCATATTTATCTTTAATGGAAGCCTATACTCCAGTACACAGAAAAAAAAGACTGACTGGATTATACCAAATCCTTCCCTTTGCTTCAAAGCATTCAGTAAGAGTGCGATGAGTTATCTCACATGAAGCACTACTAGAGAGTAGTTAAGAGTCATTTGAAAGATGCTTCAGGAGGCTGTGTTTGAGCTGATGTAACTTCCCTGCCAGGTCATTTCATCTCAAGTGGAATGCAGCTCTGATCCTCTGGAAGCAGGTAAGATGCCTATGTATGTCTGACTGCACTGGGGCCTCTGCAGCCAGATGTTCGGCCAGAACCTTGTTCCCCTCCAGCTACTGGCAAAGGCCTTTGGTGGAATGCTGTGGGTGCAGCAGCAGTCCCCTGCTGCAGGCATCCACCCGTGATTTCCATCTGCCATTCAGCTAGCCCCATCTCCTGGTGTGAGGGGTGCAACTCCGTACCCCCTTACAGCTGGTTCTTGAGCTGCAGGGGTGAGATGACTTGCCTTCCAGAAAGCAGAAGTGTCTTAGCCACAACTAGTAAAACATTACATGATGTTAATGCTTTGTAAGGTGGCTGCTTTCCTAAGTGCTGTGGACCAGCTGAAATCTCTTTTTTATACCTCTGTCTTTGTGAGACTCATTGCTGTCACGTTTAAGTATTTTGAGCCTGCCAGGGCAACTGAACAAAGGACTTGTTTCCTGACAACGCCACGCTGGAGACAAGGCAGCATGTACTGTATCTGACTCCAAAGCACACGTGTACTGAAAAGGCAGCTGGCAGACAAGACCAAACAGGGAACTGTTTTCTCAACTGAGACACTGACTGGGGACTTTACTCAGAGACCAGTTGTGAAACTTAAATTATCTCTCTCCTGCTGTCAAATACCATTGGAACTGGACAAAGGATGTAGAAGTTACTGAAAAAGGAAAATTATTTGAAAAAAAAAAAAAAAGAAACAAAGAGCATAAGTTCAGATACTCTTTCCTCAGGAAAACTTTTTAAAAATGAAGTTACAGGAGACAAAGCTTGTAAACCAAAATGTCTTGTTAATATTTTTTTTTCGTCTTTGCTCTTAACTCACCACTCTGCGAGCTGATGTCAGTTTAAAGCTACAGAACGGGTATAACAGAGCACAAAACTGGGTGAATTGGTGCCACATTAATTTTATTTCTAAGTAAGAGGTAAGACTACACTTTCCTATACACTTCACAGTCTCAAATCTCACACAGCATTTGAGCTTACTAAGGAGACAGGGCTGCAGGGGCACTTGACGTGAGACTCTGAGAAGGAATGTATCAGGTTTGGGATCTCTTCTGAAACAAGGTGCTTGAAAGACCTGAGCTGTGTGTTACTGTCAAATTTAGGATACAGGAGGGAGGAGGGATTGTGGGTGTAGTATTGGGCAAAACTCTAAGACCTTGGAGAGGTGCTGGCAGTGCCTGGGGTAACAAATAGGTGGGCTGAAAGAAGGCTTAAAGTCACACTGCAAGGAGCTGAAAGTCGAAGGTGGGCACTGAGAGCAGTTGGCAGAGCACGTGGAGCAACTGTATCTTTTATGATAAGCTCAATCACTGCACAGTGCAGATCTGTACAAATGAGACACTGGGAGATGATTAACTGTGTTTGCATAGGGCCCTGCCTGGACTCACACTGTTTTCCTAACCCAGCTCTACTGAGGCTCTCTCCCCCTCCCTCCCACTTGGAGATGGAGACAGCCAACAGCCTCTTCTGCTCTGCCTTCAGCTGTGTTAAGACCCAGCTGGGAGTCCAGGGAGTCGTTAAAGGTTTTGTGATCCCCTCAGGTTAAATTAAGATGAAGCAACACCAAATTACTGGTTAAAATGTTTTACTTGTGGTAGAAACAACTTGAACTTGGAAAAGGTATAGTAAACAATGCGGCATCTTATTGGTAATCTATAAGAAAGAAAAGAAAGGAAAGAAAAGGAGGGGAGAGAGAGTAGGGCTGGTGGTTGGACTCCATGATCCCAAGGGTCTTTTCCAACCTGAATGATTCTGTGATTCTGTGAAAGAGAGTCAAAGAATTTGGATCACCACCCCACGTTCCAGCATTGTCTCAGATCCAGTAACCTTGGGTGGTGGGTGCACAGCCAGTGAAGTTTTCTGTCACCTTTTTAAGTTCATCTTATCAGCTGATTTGCATAGGTGGGTTTTCCATAAACTCATTAGCATGAGAGACCAGGAAAGGTGGAGCATGGGTTCTGTGCATGCGCTTGAGGGGGGAATGGGGTGCATTAACCTTTTCAGTTGAATCGGTGATCACAGTATTCCCCTGCCACCTTTGCCTTTCCCCAGTTACCATCATTTTTCACTGACTTCGTGCTTCTCAGGCAACCATCCAGCCTTTGGTTCCTTCCGGGGCAGATGCTGCCTGCTTGTCAGTCCTCTAGCTCTTCTTCAAAGGCATAGTCACCAGCAAGCCCTGCATCATTTATACGAAGTATCAAACTTACACAACAGAGCCAATGTTTAGCGTCCTCCTTAGAGTGCAGCAAACAGTTGGATGAATGTTTGAGTCATTAACTCCTTAAGTTCCTCACAAGCTGCTGCCAGTTATCACACTCCCCCACGCAGGGTACAGGCAGGGCAAAGGCAGCCTGCTCCCCTGATCCTGCTAATGGCTGGTGAGGTGCTGCCCTGCTGTCTGAGAAAAGCCCAGAGAGGGCAGAAAGGAGTTGGGGTTGGGAGGAGGGATCACAGAAGGATCCACAAATGAGGACTTCAGCTGTTCACGCTCCCCAAAGCGGCAGCAGCCGGACAGGCTACGACATTTTCCCTCGCTGCTGCGCTCGCCCTGAATCTTGCTCAAAGGGCACAAGCCACAGCAGCCTGTCTGGCCTCCTCCTTGTTTCTTTATTGACAAGTAGAGTCAGGTTCTGCAGCAAAGGGAGGAAGAAGATTTGAGTGCCAAGAGACCCCCCCCCTGCCAATAACCAGGAACTGATGGAACTGATGAAAACACTGAGTAGGAAGGCAATTCACAAACACTTAGGCAAGGATAAGAATGCCATCTAACTGGATCTTCAAAGCAGAATTGTATTGCTAGATCCCCTACAGCTATGTAAAGGGAATGAAGAGACTATAGGGCTCATGGAGATAAGGGCATCAATATGTTTTATGTTCTTTAGCTGTAGAGATTAATTCCTTGATTAAAGCAAAGATCATGGTTAAGATTCAGAAACCTGAACCTTAGGGAACTATGATTATTGCTGAATGCTCTAGGGCTTGCAGATTTAGGACATCAATGGGTCTTACATGGGAGACATACTTTACATTATCTTTCTCTGAAGGCACGGTATTCTGGATATAATTATGCTGATGCTACAGCTAGAGCCAGGACTGGGAGTTCAAAGCCTGAAGGACCTGGATTACTGCAGGATGCTGTAAGGACTGCAGTTAGGAAGAAAGCTCATGACAACTGGAGTCAGTGCTTTATAAGCTACAATAGAAATGAGCTGCAGGTTATAAGTAGAGAAACTGTCAGCATTCAGTTTACAGTACACTTGGGGATGGCAGCAACCAAGCTTACCACTGGAAGCTGCCTTCATTGCAGGGCCTGATGAGGTGGGGGTCAAAGTATTCTCTCTGGTCTTGAAACTGAGTTACTACAAAGATGAAGGCTAGAATGAGGAGTAGGGTTAGCTGTAGGGTTTGGAACTGTAGATCTTGAAGAACAAAATTGCTGCTGGCAATATTTGAAGATACTTTATTTTCTGGTCTACTGTAGGTCAGGTATGAGTATGACCAGTGTGCATGAAGATCTGTATTATTTACCACATGGTGCTGCCCAGGAAATTAGGAGAGTGGGGTTCGCAGGTATTCATAACAAGGTAACAGTTAGGGTTAGGTTAGGAATCTAAATTTTGGGGAACCGGTATTGTTACTGCATGCTGCACAGTATTAGGAATAGGGCTGATGTCAACTAGGGACAGTTATTTATAGTACATTTTTTTGTTGTTATAGACATGAGTCTTACAGTTATAATTAAGGTAGGTCTTAGGGACAGACTTTGGAAATCTAAAACCTAAAGAACTGAGTTGTTCTTCAAGTTGCAAAAACTGCAGCATGCTGGTATCAACAATGATCAACTCTTGTCTTTTTACTCAGGGTGTGAGTTCTCTGGTTAGGAGTATGGATATTGGATGTACTAATTTTTTTTGCAAGGCCTGCAGAGCTAGGAAGGGTACTGGTGTCAACAGTCACAAATATCTGTATTTATCTCTTCTGCTATAGGAACAGGATCTTAAGTTTTATCCTCAGATAATATAATGGTGAGAGAGAAGATGAGGTTTAAAATTCAGGATTCAAAGAATCAGATGGAGTTTGTTGCTGGATATACAAACATAAGAAAAGGGCTGGTGTTAGGGGCCTACACTCTTCTGTTTGTTTCTGCTGTGGGTATTAATTCATGGGATACAAGAAAGAGCTGGCGGCTGGCTGGGAATTGAAAGTTTGAGGAGCTGTATTTCTGGTCTGTTTTGATGAAGTTTTGGGCCTTCCTTATGGTTATTGTCAAGGTAAAGTTTCAGAATCTGTTGTGTTCTGAGACAGATTTTTTCAGGAAGCTGAACTTCCCAGTGAATGAGGATGGGCACTAGCACTAAGCTAACATCTTGCATTCCACTATGGAACTAGTTCCCTTTGTAGAGCCACTGTTAGCACCATGTAAGTAAAGATAATTGTCTGTGCTAGCACTGGAGGTAAGATTAGAATATGACTACATCTGTATCAATCAATAAAATGGGGTTAAGGACCTCTTCCCTGCCAAGTAGCACAATCTTGCCCTATCCAGATTACACTGTACTTAACTGAGGTCCTCTCAGGAGCCCATGGTGTTGCCTTTGAGAGTTGTTTTTTTTTCCTAGAGGCACTCAATCAAAAATTGAGATCTAGCACCTGTAATAAGGCAAGGGCTGTGTTGCAGCCCATCAAACTGGTGTTTTCATGCACCGAAGCTGAGATGGTCCAATGCACATTCCTAGACTGTTACATGAGAGTGGTTGTATACTGAAGTGTTTGAGAGTGCAAAATGTTGCAATAAAGCTGGAGGACTATGGAGGGTGATAAACTGGTGTATTTTCATCAATTCTGCCTAAGGGGAGTAATCCTTTGCTCTCACTGCCTCAAAACCATGTCTGACCAGTGGATATTTACTGACATAGGCCAAAATCATGACACAGAGTTGCCACTAACAATAGGGCAGATTGACCAGGTGCAGAGTTCAAACTCATTCCCCAGCTCTATGTTTTTTTTGGCAGGACAGATATAGCCTGGGTGTGGATGCTGCAGTCCCACAGCCTTAAGCAGCAGCCTGGTGTCAACAGGGAAAGTGTTCTTCCCCTTTATAAAATGGTTGGAGTCCTTCCTGTGATTATGGTAAAGGCTCAGGATTGAAATGCTGCTAGCACTTGGAAATCTAAAGCTAGAAGAACTGAAGTTACTGCTGGCTTCTTGTGAGTAGACAGCCTGATGAGGATGGGAGCCAGTTCTTTGTGTGTTTTTTTCCTGTACACAGAGGTCCCTTGGTTTAAATTAAGGTGACATTTAAGCTTAGATATCTAGGAGTTTCAAGATTTTAATGCTGAATGATAAAAGATCCACTTGTGCCACTGGGTATCAGTGTTGCAGTTTTCCTTCTAAGGGCCAATTGCTCA
Organism: Athene cunicularia; assembly: GCF_003259725.1. Classification (NCBI taxonomy): domain Eukaryota; kingdom Metazoa; phylum Chordata; class Aves; order Strigiformes; family Strigidae; genus Athene; species Athene cunicularia. Next base: position 15,437,248 of record NW_020799095.1, on the reverse strand, counting down.
GTTGTATGTCAGATCAGAGTTAGAGCTTATGAATCAAAACCTGAAGAATCAAAAGTGCTGTTAATATTGCTGGGCATATGGACCTAAGAAGAGTTCTGCTCTTTATAGGTGCCAGTGCCATATGTTCTTTTATACAGGAGGCTTAAACATGTCCTTAGCCTTAAGATTAGCATTTGAGAATCATGTTTCAAAAGGCCAGAATATTTGCTGGATGGTCTGGGACTCCAGGGTAAATTAGAGATCTGATAGCAATATTCACTAGTGCCCTTTATACTTCTGAGGTCACCACTGGATCCCCTTGGTATAACTGCATTTAATATCAGGGTTAAAGTTGCTGTTATGTTTCGGAAATCAAAAGGTTCCAGAGCACAGCTGGACACTGCATAGTCTATGGTGCCAGGAAGGCTCATGTCTGCAGTGGACGGTGCCTCTCTTATCGTGCGAGTAGAGATGGGTCCCCTCAACACAATTAGGTAAGGGTGTGGTTTGGTAATCTAAGGATTGCAGAGCCCAATTTCAACTTGACTACAGTAGGGTCTGCAAAGTTTGAAAAAAGGACAGTGGGAAGTGCAACAAACACCTTTTTTCTCCCCCTTTTTTTTCCCCGATAGTAACAGTTTAGGTGTTGTAAGTAAGATTAGTTTGAGAGCTAACATTAAAGTTACTCCTCGGGAATCTAAATCTTGAGAATACCATGGTATTCCTGAACTTTGGAGAGCCTGCAGCATTATGAAGAGACCTGATGTCAGTATGGTCCAACCTTACACAAAAGGAGCATATTAGAATAGAGGAGAAAAGGCCCTACAGTTTTATTTTGCAGTGTACTGGGGCATCTGCTAAAAGCCTACACTAGTCACCCTAGTTGGGACGACAAAACACCACTAATTTTTATCATTTCCTCCTGCAAAGACAGAATTTAACAGCAGCAGCCTTATTAAATGAATATAGTATCTAACTTCCATGCATTGAAAGAGTCAATGGGTTGGTTTACTTTCCTTTTTATATCAGGGCTGTAAATATATGCATACTGAAGGAATGCAACAAGTACGGCTCTAGTAAAAAAGGGGCAGAACATAACATTTTCACTGTCAGAGTTGTTTTTATATAAACACTAACCTCAGTGACACTCTTGTGAAACAGCATGTTGTGACTGATTGGTAGCAGTGACTTTCAAATGCAGAGCAGGTTTTGCTGTCCTCCTGCGCCACCACATACACGTGCAGGCAACCCTCCCACTCTCTCGACTCTTAGAAAGCCCTGCGACCTGCCTCTCTTCAGTAGACCCTGCTTTTAGTAGTGTCAGAAAGGACAAATCTCTTTCATTATATGATTTTCTGAAACAGGTTCAACTGGGAAAAGCATGCTGATTTGATGTAAGTGGCATGTGAGTGAAGATAATAATCAAAATAATATAAACAGGTAATATAGTGGCAAATGTTTTGTACATGCCTATAACCAGAATGAAGGTTACAAATGTCAACCAGTAATATTTTTGTGAAAAGGGCTTTTAAAAATAATAATAATTACCTTTATTTCTCCATAAATACCCTTTTTCCCAGGCACTTCCCTGGGACACAAGATGAGGAGAGATGCTGCTGTTCTCCTTCTCTATAGGTACAAATGAGTAACAAAGCAGTAGGTTCTATGGACATGGGGAAACTTGACCCTGTGGCCTGTTGCTGTCCTTGGCTCAAGAAATGCACTTGTGCGGTGCATCTTAGAAAATGCTAATTGCTTCCTTGTTAGGAGGGAATGTAAAGGCCATCTTTTCTCACTGTTTTATTTCATAGAGGAGATTTTTTGCTGCTGGTATTAGTTAGTATGACAGATGCTCTATAGTACTTTCAAGTGTGTGTGCATGCACGCTTCCCTATCCAAAAGCCTTCGGGTTTGAAGGGAACAATCTACAGAGTATTGTAAGTGCCCACCCCAGGCTCCTGTCCCTCAGTAACCTGCATTCACCAGTTTCTGTACGTGTTGTCTTTATGGGCTGTTCAGGGAAGCTGCAAGCAGCAGAAGCTGATCTGCAAAAGATGAGGTTGAAATACCACTGGTTTCACAAACTCCTCCACACGATCACAGGCATCCTTCAGTAACTGACTGTGCACTTGACAGGAGGGCTGTTAGGGATCAAACATGGTATGACACGGCATAGTTCTGCAAAGAACAAATCACCATTTTTAACACGTAGTGTGGCACATGCAAATCTTTTTTTCTCCTTTCTGAGTGAATAAAAGACATTTGTTTGGCCGTATATACAGCCATCATCACCCAGAAGTTCAAAGTCCCGGTAATATTAGACGGCACAGTCTCTCTTGGCCCCGTGGGCCACTGGGAGGTGCGCGGTAGCGGCCTCCCCAGCCCTGACCGGACACTGCGGGGAGCCCGGCACCCGCGCCAGACGAGGGGATCCTGTGCCGTGTTACACGAACGCCGCCAAGACCAAACCCCCCCGACGATGGACGATATGATTGTCCTCACAAAATAACACCAGTAAACACCCCACTCCCTGTCCCGTGGTGAGCGGACTCGAAGGTGCTGTCCGGGGGCCGACGCTGGGGTCCCTGTACCTTGCCAGGAGCCAAGGCGCTGACTTCTCAGGCCTACGACCCAGCTCCTCTCAGCTCGCCAGGCGACGAGGCGCTTCGCTGCTCTCATCTCACGCGCTGCTTTATCGAAGGAAGGGGGAAACTAAGTGCTCTTATCTCATTTCGGGGCCGAGGACCTCCGGCGGTGCTGTGTGTGCCCATGCCCTGCGTTAGCAGGCACACCGTGAACCCAGCCTCGTTCCCCAGTGGGGGTCAAAAGAGAGTTATCGTGAGGGACAGGCGCCTGCATTCGCCCATACCTCACACCACATCGCATTCAAATATGCAAAAGGCAGGACCGTGCTGGTTTTCTCCCTCTTCTGACTGTGTGTAATGATAAGCAGGTGTTTCAGAGGCTGCTCTCCTGTAGGTCTGTTACAGAGGGAGGCTGGCTGTTGTTGTTGTCTTAGCAATTCACGCTGTTTACACAGGGAACACATGATTTTTGCATAACTGGCATAATGAAGCTCCGGTGAAGAAATTGTGTGATAAAATGTAAATATTCTTCTGGGAGACAAGACCAGCCCTAGAGAGCACAGGCAGGGTTTTTACTCCTAATGTGAAACTAGGCTTGGGCACCACTGCAGATGTTCTTTACCGTGTCTGGCGCATGTGAAGCAAGGTTAAAGATTCCCAAGATTTCTTTTGATAGCAAGATAATGTGCTTTAACTTGAGCAGCTCTCTGCTCCCTCTAACAGCTTCTGGATTTTTGGAAAAGTAAACTGTCATCCAGAATTGTACTGGTGTTGTGCCTTACAGAGCAAACTTGGCTAAAAACAGTTGGCTATTACACATTTCTTTATAGTAGGTGATGTAGCAACAACTGATTTATTTATTTTAAATGCATTTGCAATATATATTGTTAAAATGGTTTTAGACTTTTTCTAACTATAAGATACTACATAGTGGTGGGGACTGAAAATTGTTTCCTAACAGTCAAGTATTACTCAGTTATGATTTTGTTTGGTTGTAACTAATGATCTAAGGTCAATTAAAAATAAAAAGTGACCTGAAAGGAAACAAGAGCTGAGAGCTGAGTTCCAGTTGAAAATATGGATTAAACCAGTCACTGACAATCACTGAAATTATGCAGTAGTTGCTGAAGAAGTGCCTTATGGGTCGATGTGTGTAATAATATATAATGAACTTTGAAAGCTCCAGTGCAATAAACTCTTGACAACCTAGCTGGCTTAGGTACTCACTGGTCCTTCACCGAGCTACTCCTTCAGACTCTGAAATGCAAGGACAAGGGGACTGTAGCATCAAATTATTTCCATAAAAGCTTTTTTCTACCGAATGTGCAGGCAAACTTTTTTTTTTTTTTTCATTTAGTAAAACCACAAGGTACTGGTTTTGGACTGCCTTTTTATGTTCCTGACTACTTGCTGACCAAGCAGAGAGGTGGGAGGTTGTAGGGGAGCTCCTTAAAAGTTTCTCCTTGGAGATGCTTTTCTTATGTGGAGCCTCTCCGGTCAAGGGGCATCTGAAATCCCTCTGCTAAGAAGAAACAATAGGAGCAAACCCAGCCCCAGATGAAGGGGTGTGAGAGAGAAGAAGGAAAAATTAAATCTGGGAATGGAGAGATGGATGAAGAACTGTACTTCAGCTACAGTTAGTCTGAGGTGGGGGGATAGGAGGCAGAGGTGACTTTGCTGCCAGGGTTGTCATACTACCTTTGGAAGGCAACGTGTTCACATCTATTACAGACAAAAGAATTCTGCCTGTATTGATGTATTCGAGGGCTCAAAGAACCTTTCTTGTATGTGTGTCCCCAAAATGGAAGAACAAGTAAGCAGATACTGCAGTGGTGCATTTCTTTACTCCTGAGTCTGGTTTAGTGTGAACTCTGTGAGGGTCAGATCCTCAGAACTATCCAGAGGCCCAAGTATGCAGACTAGTGTTTTATACATTTAATGCAGATGCTTTTCTGCTTTACACTGTTATGAAAATTCAGTTTCATATCTTCTGTACCTCCAAGCTGCCTCTTTCTGGAGTGAACCTCTGTTTGCTCTTTGGAAATGTCTCAGGTTTATTAGTTGCAAGTCTTTACCTAGGCACAAGATACCTACCAATTTTGAGTTTTATTTGAGAATAAGTCTGGTATGCTGTTCAGATGGCTGCTGTTAAGATTCGATATCAATACTGGTTAATATGTGTCTAAACATTAGCCATGTCTTAATCCTTGTGCATGGTACTTTCAGCTTGGAAATTTTGTCAGAATACAAAGTCAATAAATGCACATAAAATGACTTGCTTGCAGCCATCCTCCATCTTTATCCTGACCTTGAGCTGTGGGAAGGAGATGTAATTCTATCTTCCTGCTCAGTCAAATCCTTGCTTCAATGAATTTGATAGCAGGCACTGAAAAACTAGATCCATGAGAAAACGGGCTGACTGCCTCGTCTCACTTTCCCCACCCTCTGTGCAAGGACCACGCAGCGGTATCTTAGGTTAGTGCTGCCCTGTGTACCACAGCAAGGAGTGAGACGCCCCGTTGGCCATAACCGACTTGTAGTGCAGAAATAGTCCTCTTGTTTCTCGGTCTGAGCATCAGATAATGCTTTAAGTAATCCTTAGACGTGTAAATTAATTAAGCTGATGCAGAAAAAGACAGTGTTTTATGGAGCGTCTGAATTTATTTTTTTAACCCTTGAAATGGAGAAAGTTCAACTGTTCTTTTGTATTGGAGAATACTTGCTCAGTTATAACAATAGTGCATTTCTGTGCACTGAATTATTAAAAGGCTGTCAGCATTCTTAATATAGGTATTTTCTTCATCTCCTTTATAATGATCATGCATCACAAAGTAAGTTTAGGAAATAGGGCGGCTGAGAAAGTAGTTGCTGTTTATTTTTAAAAGCAAGCAGTGACATATTGACAAAATACATCGAAATAAGCAGATGAGGTTCAACATCAGCTATAGTGCAATTTTCTTAGTATTATTCCAGATACTACTGAGCATTGCACGCTTGGGGCAAAAAATAAATATTTAGTAAATAGAGTGAACTTTTCAAACAAACTCGCTAAGTATATGCCTGCTTATTCCTGCTCTTGCCAAAACTAAAAATAAATCTCTGAGTAGCTGCTTGGTGAATCATTCCCTGCTATTGTAGGCTGGTCAGTCTGGACCTCAACAAAGATTATAGGGAGCACCTGCAGAAAATGATCTTAAATTGGAAACACTGAAAAAAATGCCTTGAAACCCTCAAGACTTTTAACCTCAGATGTTAAGTCAGGATGTGACTTAAACTGAACTGAAAGAATGGAAAGGGGACCTTACTGGTTTGGGGGGGAAAGGGGTCTTCTTTGTTTTTTTGTGTTTTGTTTTTAAGCTGTCTCCACTGTAGTGCAACCAATGATAATTTTAGATGTGAAATATCAAGTCCATTAACAAAATAACCTCATATGAGGGCTAAAATCTGAAGGACAGAACTCCCAGCCTTGGCCTGGCCAGTGCAGCTGAATGCTTCATGTTAAAGCCCATGTTTAATTTAGCTCATTCAAACATCTGATATCTAATTGGAAGAAAACCAGTTTCAACTGCAGGTATAAACTGGAAGCTCATTTTGCTGCCTTTTGGGATCCTCTCTGTCAGAGCAAAAGAAGGAAACCCAAACCTGGTATTTTCTAAGATGTCTTTTAAAAGCTGAGGTGAGAGAGGGTTGATTATAGAATGATATTTGAGACCATATAATTACACCATTTTGAAAAACAAAGCTTTCCCCTTCATCACTAATTTATTGTAAGATGGGAGTCCTGCTGGCTGTGATTTTTCATTTCAGAATAAAACATAAGGGATAAAGTTGCTCAGTATTATAAACACCAGAAGTAGTCAAGTAGTTTATCTGTTTTATCCTTAATGACACATCTGAAATTCACAAATAGCTCTAAGAATATTAGGAGGCAGTCTTCAACTAAAGCGTATTGATTATCAGCTGCAGCTTACGAATTTGATTTACTGCCCATTTTATCTAGATAAAGCAATATAACATTAGATAATACATGTTTGGGGGATAGCAAAGAGCTTTCCACAATAGCCTTAAGGCATGATTTTAAATGAAAAATTTACTCTGGTGAGTAATTCTCATCAAGTCTAGACATCATGTTTCATGTGAGTAAAAATGAGTTAGAATGTTTTTTCAGAGTATTATCAGTTACCAGGCTATCGGATGGTTTGAGAAGTGTGAAGTAGGCTTGATTCTCAGATGAAAGCCTTTATGTGCCGTGCATCTTCCACTGCCTGTTTGCAATGCCTCGGGTCTTTCCCCTGATCCAAAGTTACCATTTATCATGGTAGTTCCTTTTCCACTATGGAGGTAAAAAACATGATCCTTTGCATTACTGAAAGCAACCATACATAGGTATGTCTGCTGAAGTGAAAAATTAGAGGTACTGTGCATCCTTGAACTTTGGTGGCTCACTGTTTTTTTTCTTTTCACCGCTGGCTTCCATCCATTTTGCTTTCCAGGTCTTTATTTTATCCTCAGCCTGTAAATGAACAGATAAACTGTGCACTGCTCTCACAAGAACTGCTCAGTGACGGGACAGTGAGCAGCAGTTCAGTGGCCAAGGAAAAAGAAAAAGTTACAATAAAACCATTTGTGCATATGCTTCTGGGCACATTCCCATTCAGTTTTATGAACAGGAGCAGAACTGAGCCTTAGTCTTGGTTCTGGAAATGTCACTACCTGAGAAACAGAAGGAGCCTCACAGTCTGCGCGTCCTTGGTTGTGTTTATCTTGGCACACACTTTCAGTGACAGAAGTTTCCAAAAATCAGAGTTGGTTTACCTGTCCTGTTTAACATCATAGGTTCAGGACTTGGAACACAGTGTAAACTTAAAAGATAAATTCTGCCAGCAGTACTTCCTAGAAATGCTGTAGCTCAGACCTCTGCAAGGAGGAGGAGGAGAAAAAACATATTTTCTGGCTTCTCTATTTTGGGGTTTTCTTTTCTTGACATACCAATGCTATAGCAGTCTCCTTGCTAGACCCTAACGCAGCTAGAAAAGTAGAATTTATGAAATAGGCAGATGTACAGAATATACAAGGCCAGAATTCTGCAATGGCTTTCTCCTGAGGAAGAGACAAACCAACGACTAGACATTACAATGGGCATTCGAAGGTGGTTTAATTCTTCATGCAAGGCCAGGAAGCTATGGTTTGTTCCTGGCTCAGTTCTCAACTGACTAACAGTAGCTATGAAAATGCCTCTAGGTAATATATTAGCTATTGCAGGTGTTAATTAACATCTGCCGAATTGCATCTGAAATGGAAAACGGTGAGAAAGTGAGGAGTCACATTAGAACAGCAAATGTTGCTGACCATGATTGAAAGCAGCTTTGAAAAGATGAGGTCCCATTTTAAATAATCAATTGAAGCACTTAAAATATTACCTCTTGTTCTAGACAGCTATTCTTCCTTAATGTTTTTATTTTTCTGCTATAATAATAAATGCAGTTGCCTTTATAATGAGTAATTTTTTCACTGTATATTACCTTTCCAGTTTTATTCATGGATTTTCTCCTTTTTGTACTGGACAGAAATTTGTCTGGGCTTGTCCCCTGCAAAATGTTTCCGCAAAATTTGAAGATATTCCTCTGACCTATGCCTAAAACTAAACTCGAATTAGTAATAATACCTTGCAGTTGTGGAGAGCTCTGGAGAAGTCAGCTCACTGCTGAAGACTGATCCTTTCATCTTCCTGGAAAAAAACATGCATCATCCCTCCTTTAAAGAAAATAAATTCAAGATATAGGGCTAAAGTAAGGCTCGTAAGTAAGTACCTGAACAGAATAATGCATCTAGTCTGAGACCAGAAATCAGGCTATGGTGAAAATGCCTAAGAAAACCAAAGTGTAATAAGTGGTGGCAAGAGATTCAAATGGGCTTTCTAAAGTTTCAGATCCCTGAGAGGGACCTTTGGATATATGGGAGTTTTAACATCACTTAAACTTATATGTCATTGCACAGCTACCTCCAGGACAGTTACTGATGCTGTGCATTGTAAACTATGGCTGGAACTTTAATGAGAACCACAGAGACAGGCAGAAGTGGAATTGTAGTTGTAGCTGTGGCATTGGCATCCCACTTGTACGCACAGGAAAAAACATTTAGTTATAACCTAAGACGCGTATTTGAACTGGTGTGGTTGTATGAGTATGTGTCTCCCCTCGTGCAGCTGCAGATTTCCAGTGTGATCAAAGGGTCACGCTGACAAAAGCATTGAGGTGTCTGATTCCGCTTGCTTCAATGGTGTCTCAGTATCTTTGTGGATCTAAGCTTCAGAAAAACCTCTCAGAAACTATCAGAATTGTACTAAGATGAGGAAGTTATAAAGGTACATTTCTAGTTTATTTACCAAGGTTAATAGAGTTAACAATGCAAAAGAGCTGCCTAATAACATGTATTTTTTATTCTGTATTTTCAACTGTTCATGCTGAAGCAGTGTAGCTCCTTTCTCCCCTCCTCCCTGGTATATTCTTGCTTTCCAGCTGCTATTTGATCTTTCCCAGTCTTAACTTAAAATTATTCCTTACAGAACCTCTCAGTGAGGTGGTTTCGGCTCAGCCTCGTGTAGCATTTCGACAGAGCCATTGTTCTTTTGTCCTCTACCTCTAGATCAGCTTTTACTGCTAAACAGCTTCTTTATAAAGCTCAGCGAAATCTTCTCTCATGCTTTTTGTCTGCGTCGAGAACAAGACCAAAGGTTGAAGATAGTTTTAAATCCTGAGGTGTGTGGAGGCCCCCATCCCTCCCTGTGTTTCGGTATTAGTTACTGCTTTGGCCTTTACCTGCCAGCCAGGATTGGGCACACACTCATTAAACACAATACAAACCCATTTAATTAAGAGCTATTCAAGCGCTTTTTTTTTTTTAAATGTTTGCTTCAACAAATGCCCATGTCAAGCAGCAGTCATATGACACCTTTCTTTCAAGCCCTGCAATCCCGAGAAGACATCAGCAATATAATTTTAACTTGCTTTTGGGACTGAAGTGTCACCATAAAGATCCTCAGCTTGTTCCCAAGGCTGGGGAAAGGTCACTTGCCAAGGCTTTGCTGGGCTTTTATGGCATTTGCATGCTCTATAAAGTTTTCTATAAGTGATACCAAGAAGTGTCTGCTATGTGGGGAGAGGCAAAAATGGCAGTGCAAACTGGGCTTCTTGAGACTGGTAACATGCCCAGTGTGTGCTAGCAAATGGGGTGTTTTCAGGTTGTATGTGACACCCAGCCTTTGGTATCTGCACATACCATGCCACCTGCCAGTATGTGTGAAGGATCTGCATTTAGCCATGGACCTGTGCAAATCAACGCAGGCCGTTACGTGCAGGAAGCATTTTGAAAATGTCTTCCGGTCTTGCTTGGGGATTGTACCATCGGCTGGAGCATCCCTGCACGCCCCATGTGACTGCTCAGTGGCACTGTACCTGAGAAGGCTTTGACTCTATGATACCTCTTCTAGAGCACCTTGGTAGTCCCTCCAGAGGAAACAGGGCTTGCTTAACTGGCAAAATGGAAATTACAAGATACTACTGGAGGAGTTAATGCCACAGGGATCCTGGAGGAGCCTGTCTTAATTACTGTTCTTTGACAAATCAAAGCTAGTTGTGTTTTGGCTTGTGGGAGTCGTGTTGGTGTTTCCTATCGCTGTGACAGATCCCCCACATGCCTTCATCAGGCTTTAAGCAGTGCAGTAATATCATTTGGATATGTTTGACAGATTTGAGAAGGAGCGTCATTCACTGAAGTCTTGACTAAAGGAAGAACTTGTGGAGAAGATCCATTTTTACGTGATAAAATAAAGCTAAATTTATGGGGAGGAATCCCCCTGTCTAAGGTCCATATCTGTTCACAAACACACCCATGAAATTCTTGTGAATGAGAGCTGCAGGGTCATATCTGAAGATGCAGCTGACTATGGGGAACTAGATGCCCTTTCACTCCAGGAGGAAGCGGTGCATGCTCTGAGGGACCTTAAACCTGAGACTCATTATCCTTGCTAATGGATCTGATCCCAATGTGTAGAAAACATGCAGACTTTTCACTCACATAACTGGTTTAAAAAAGGCACATTGACAGTCCTGTTTTATGCTGATGGCAATGTATCATTGCTGTGCCATTTTGATCAGTCTTGCTTGTAGTGTTTGCTCATTAGGCCAGCTAATTGCTCTCTGCTTTGGACAGCTGCTCTGTTACTCTGTGCTGTTAATCTTCACTCTGAATCTGCCCAGAGGCTATTAAAAATATGTCTGAGAATGAAGATGCTTTGCTCTCTCAGGTAGTTAGAGAAACCTGCCCATCCAACAGACTGGGAAGATTTGCAGCCTCAGGTAACTGTCTTGACAGAGGTAGTTTCAGTCCCTGCAGGCATGAGGGAAACATGATTGAGGTAGCCACCTTCCTTGGTAAGTGCTTTAAATCTCAGTGCTGTTGATGGGGCTCAAAAACTATTAGGCAGATTAGTGAGAAAAGTCCATGGAGAGCTATTAACACAAAGATGGGCTTGTAACCTCCCAATGGGAATTTCTTGACCAGAAAGCCTTGATCTCTTGTCAGAAGTGGGAGAGCATAGCAGAGGAAATATGCCATGTTAGTCTTGTTCAGGAGATGAGGAAAGGGAATATTTACTATTAATTACTGTCAGAGAGTACTGTACTAGATGGACATTTGGTTTGACCTGGTGAAAAACTGTCTCTCTTGGTATGAAAACATAAAACCAAGTCCTGTGCACTTCTGTGGAAGAAATGGTGCTGGCACCTCTGCTCAAGAGGAGATTCTGGGCTCTGGAGTGTGCCTTTGTGAAAATGTCCCAGCAGAAAGAGAGAACATGAAAAACTCCTGTCCCCAGGACTTCCACCTCAGCCCAGCACCCGAGCTTTGAGGAGTCCCAGCCTGGAACAGAGTCCAAAAACCAAAGCTCTTTAGTCAATCTGGACTTTGCTAGCAGGCCAAAAGTCATGCATTGTATTTGTGCCAGAGCAAGGACCCTTTACACAGAAGTACAGAAAGGTCTGCATTTGTCAGTGCTGATTTCTCTATGGTTCAGACCTAGCAGGTACCTTTTGCAACTGCTACAACAAACTATATTTTTGCTATATTTTATTGAAATGCAGCTGTACTTTTGCACATCATATACTAATTTCTAGGCAGATAATATTTGGTAAATGCTTTTGGATTCCTCTGAATGAGAACTGCATGAGCAGAAGGGATGACCTTTCTGCTCCTAGGGGTGAATGAGTACTTGGCAGGAGTTCCTGTGTCTGCACCAGAAAATGAAGTATCTTTAAAATGCCTTGTCATATTTAGCATTTGAAAAAAAAAAAAAAACCAAGCCAGCTCCAGGCATGTACTGTGTGATATGGCATGCTTGTTTTTATAGCAATTAAACTGTCCAATGTTCAAACAATAAAATATTCACAATTACACAGCAATAGACAATGTCCTTCCTGCTGTAGGGAGGGGCTGATGTGAATAGCTTCTCAATCACATCCTTTGGGAGGAACTTGCATCCTCAGTCTCCTTCCCAACAGAGATACCCAAGCCTGTCAGCTCCAGGGGCTTTCCTTTTGAAGTAGATGACAGGTTTTACACTCCCATACTTTCTAGTGACTCTCCAGATTTTAAACTCACCTACCAGATGAAGTATTTTTTATGTCAGTTGTGGCATGCCCTGTGTCAATGATGATCTAGATAGCCCTTGTAAAAGTTTAATCGTCAAGAAGAGTGGGAATTTTACCTGTACAACTCCAGCTAAGGCTGACCATTGCATAGTCCCTTTTGTGTATATATAAAATTGCTTAACTTTTATAATTTCTTGAGCTGGCACATAGTAGCTTCTTATATTTTATGTTCTTTAGAAACAGCCTCACTCTGATAGAGACTGGCTGTCTTTGTACACCATTGTAACAAGCCCCAGGGAAAAAAAATATAATAATCCTTCTTTTGTCATAGTTACTTCAGGATCTGTTAAAAAAAAAGAAAACATTTCCAAGTTTGGTTTTTTTGTTGTTCCTCTGGAGCAGGGCTATTGCAATTTGCATGACCAGCTTCAGGCAAGGAGGTCAACAGGCTGTACTATAGAGGTCCGCTCTTTTTAGTAACTACTGAGATATTATGTATGAATTGTGAATCCCAGGCTCAATCTTCTGCTCACACAAGTTTTTTCTCACCCTCTTATCAGTTTGAAAACATGCAGTTTGCAAGCTTTATTTGTTGAGCACTGACAATAGCTGCTGTTATTGATTCTGATTCTCTGTCAGGAGTGATCCTGCTTGGTGGATTTAAGCTTTCTGTAACACTTACAGCTTTTGCTCTTCCACGCATATGTCTTAACACTCACTTTGCCCTCCGAGGTCCTGAGAGGCATGCTGAAATTGCAGATTGGTACTTCAAGGGAAAATACAACCATGGGTTTCCAAGAGGTTTTGATCAGGCTTTTAATTATGCTAAACATAAATATCCTAAAGCTTTATTCATTAGGAACAGGGGTATAAATGTTAATTTTTGTGTTTGCAGGCCTTCCTCCTGAGACTCATGACCCAGCTAAGGACACGGCTTTCACAGGTTTTCTAAAGCTGTCTCCTCTCCACAACTAATAATACACTGTAGGAATAGCTTAATTTAGCTTAAATTTAGGAGTACTGTGTATAACTAAATTACAAGTAAGATGAGCCTATAATTTTATTGGATTCTTTGGACAGGGAGAGTTAATCTGATGTTCTTAACACTCGTGCAAAAGTATGTCTGTGTGCTCAAGGCATTACAAGGGACAAACATTTCACCCTGCCAAAAGTGGTGAAGGGAGAGCTTTAAGAAATAGCACATAGGCCTCTCTTCATTTCAATATATCAACCTTATTTTGTCTTGGACCCAGAGCAATCTCAGTGGGCACCAAAATAGTTTTTAATCTCTGCTCTGTCGCTTTCCCTAGTAACTCCATTCACATTGTGTGGTTGATGCTGTCCTCTGCTCAGCTGTATGTAGCTGCTAAGGCGTAGATGAGAGATCCTTCAATCTCAGGCTCTCTAAATTCTGAATTTTCTATGTACAGCTCATATGTGAGAGGATCTGACTCTTTCACGTGATAAGTAGCTCTGCTTTTTGCTGGCTTAGAAAAGCTGATCAATGGATATCTCCCGCACTGTATTAACACATGCTGCCAGCCTCACAGAAAGCAATGCCATGCTGCAAAAGACCAATACCTGATCAATGGTTTGCTTCTGAAAATGTCCAAGAAGGCACCTGAAAGGGGGAGCCAGAAATCTGCAGGCATAAGTCCTTCTCTCCCCCACTCAGACCATGTGGAATACAGTTCATTCGTGCATTTGCAACGAGCGCTGCAAATGCTGTTGGGTTTGAACTGTAAATTGTGTCAGGGCTGAAAGGTTGAAGGAAGTAGGAATACCAGTGGCTGAGGAGTAGGACATAATGTGTTCTGTGTTGGTTACAGATGCAGCAGGGTAACCTGCCAGAAAGGAACAAGGCACGACAGTGTGTCTTCAGAAGTGACATCCATTATGAAACAGGTTTGGATGTCAATATTTATGTATGTTGTATGCTCTTTGATGGGCAAACAGTCTGATTTGGTGTGGACAGAGAAAACAATCCAATAGCAAACTGGGAACAGGGCTGACATTCATTCTGTCTTTTATTGTTATTTTCAATATGAGCATAACTTAATGCCTATTAACAAATCCTACATTGGCATTTTAAGTAGTGATATACTAAAGCTGATCCTGATCTGTGGCTGGTAGATGAAAGGACATTTAATTTCCCAATTGAGAAAAGCTGCTAATGACAGAAAAGCTTTCTTATTGTACTGTTGATATCTGATATTCAGTGGAGTATACCAACGGCTCCTGCTGGCCTCAGCCACAGTAGAACAACTCTGAGGTTTTTCTGCTTTTGTTCTCCAAGTTTTAGACTCAGAAAAATCTATATTTCCTGCTGCTCTGGAAAACAAATAATTACTGGTATATATGCTGAGACCTTGATTGGGTTTTTCAGACTATGGCATCACTGGAGCATAGAACTATACAGCAAAAGTAATGCTCTGAGTGTGCAGCAACCACCGTATGTATTTTTAAATGATATATATTTGACTGCAGGATCCAGAGCTGTTATGTTTAGAGAAAGACATTTCCTTTTAATTCTGAGTGTGAAGCTGAGGCTGTAATGTATAAAGGGCATGAGATTAAAAAGTTATGTCTTCTACAGCAACCAGACCTGAATGAAATTATTTCCTTGTTACTTGGGAAATAAATTATTAAATTGGATATGAGAAAGAGTCCTCTCATGAATCAATAATAGTTTAAAAGAACAAGAAAAAACATCCAAAGGGTAATAAACAGTCAATTTTCTGAGAGCAGGAAGTGGCTCTCAGTGAATAGGCAGCAGAGGGTGAGGTGATAAGACTATAGATCATTCAGAAAAGTCAGAGTTTAAACTATGATCTTAAAACTTGGCAAATAAAATGGCAGATGAAAGTCAACGTCAGTACAGTAATAGATCTGGGGAAAACAATCCTTACAGTGATAAACTCTCCAGAAATTATTACTGTTCGGTAGAGAGCTTGAAACTGTTGTGTTGGCTGTTCCAGCAAGAATGCCAGCTCAGTACTCCATGGTAGTCCAGAAAAGTAAATAAAATGTTAAGATTTATCAATAAAGGAACAGCAAGCAAAACTGAAAAATGCAAGCTCATGATGTGACCACAGCTTGACTGCTGAAGGCAGTTCTGGTCTTTATTTCAGGGAAAGTATGGTAGGGCTAGAAAAAGGTATGGAGAAAGGTATTGAGAAAGTATCATCACAGTTCGGAAAGGTTTTGTTCAAGATGAGATTAGCCAGAGTTACTCTGAAAAAGTTCAGCAGAGAAAAGACATAACAGAGCTATACAAAATCATGAACAGCAAAGAAAGGTGAGCAGGACACCATTATTTTCTCCCTCTGTGCAAAAGCTTGAGAAAACTGGTTTAAAGCAATCGGGAAATGTTCTTCACAGCCAATGAATTAAGCTGTGGAACTCCTTGCCATAGGGTGTTGTGGAGACAAAAAGTATAACAAGTTGAAATAAGTGTTATGAGTAAATTTGCAGATGAGAGAAATCCATCAAAACCTATTCAATACAGAGATATGGATTAAACCTCTGTCTCAGGTAGTCCCCAGCTAGACTGTTCGGGTCTGTGAGGATATACTGCAGGAAGTATAATTCTGTGTTTGCTTTATTCTTACACTCTCTTCCTAAACATCTCCTATGGACCGACACAGAGGCTGGCCAGTAGCCTGGATAGACCTTTGCTCAGATCCAGTGTGACTGTGCTTGGGCACCATAAATCTGATTGCTTGACAGACAAATACACTGAAATTAAGTTTATGCATCAGATAGTGCTGGAAGATAATGTGCTATCTTATGAAAGTCATAAAAAGTATACAAGCAATCTATCATTCTCTTGCAAATATATTGCAGGGAGCTATTACAAAATTGCATGATGTGCTCATTATCTAGGTTCTATCAGACCACTGGTACTAACTCATTATGGTTGTATTGCCACAGATTATATTACTTTCATAACACAGGTCATGGCAGAATCTTGGCGCCAGAACTTATGATAGTTTAAAAGGTCATTTCTCAAAGTCAGATGGTTGCTTTGAGATCAAGGACTTGTACTGATTGGTCTGGTTTAACAATAAATTATTGTACACCATCTTATAAATTAGGATATGACTAAACTGCAGGTCTGAGATGCATTAGAGTTCACTGTTTTATATGAATCTCTGAAAATAAAACATGGTTTCAAAGAACTAAGGGTTTACAAAATATTGCAAGCCTGAATTAATTAATATTCTGAATTTATGTCTTAGAGATGGTTGAGAAAAGGATTATTTTTTTCCATGATTCTAGAGAGTTCCAGACTAAACAGTAGTTTATCTTTAATAGAGATCAACTACGTTTTCCTTCCATGTAGTACCATTCATTACCTGAGGAATTCAAAGTGCTTTACAAACGTGAATTAGCTAAGGGCTATGAAGTAGGCAGAGACTAGAGTAACCTCTTTTATAGAATGAGACTTCACTGCAGAAAATTCACATGGTTTAAGAAATTTCCCTTTCCAAAAGGGGAATTTTGTGAAGACATCTTTCTCTTATTTCCATGTCTCAGCTGTGTTATATTTTCACAGTATTTTAATATGTTGCACTTTGAGTTAAGAAAAGACCAAATATTTGACTAAAGGTATATATGGTGGTCCTGTAGAATATTTTGTCAGAAAAGACACCTTTTTGTAGCTGTGGTTGAGTTGAACTGTACTTCACTCTTTACAATTCTGTTTCTGCTGACAAACTCCACTTTTGCAATTGAATTTCCAATGAGTTTGTGACTCACAGCAGTTCCACCTTCTGAAATCGTAAGCACTAGTTTAGAAATCACTCCTTTCTCTGGAATATTCCCTGTAGGTCAAGTTTACATACTCTCAATAGCAAAGTCATTATTCACTGATCAACTTACATTCCGTTTTGGAAAGGGGAGAGAGCGTATGGCTTTCTGGGGAAGCTGGAAGCTGGCAACTCAGGTGGAGCAAAGCTGGCGTCTGCTTCTGCCCTTTGCTATGAGCTATGGGAAATGGATATTTTGGCTCACCTAGGGGATCAGTAACTGGAGATGTTTTAGCAAACAGGCTTTGGGGTTGGAGACAATGAATCACTCTAAACAACAAGAACAAAAAACCCAAAAAACAAAAGCAAACAAGCTCACGGTGAAACTTTCTGTGGAAATGGTCTGTGCGCCTGTGAAATGGCTTGTGAATGTAAACAGTGAATGTAAAGGAAGGGCAAGGAGGGAAAGCTGGAGGAGGGCATGGAGGTAAGGGTAGTCCTGGGCAGCCATATACTTCACTTGCCATCTGCTAAGTTTTGCGAAGTGGGTGGGAAACATGGCTTCCTAGTAAATAGAAGGGACATTAAAAGGCAGGTGAAAACAATCCCAGAACTTAAATTACCAGGCACAGAGCTGGCAGGGCTGGCTAAAATGCTAAATTCTGACTCTCTTTTGGCAGTTCTGGTTTTCAGGAAAAGCTGAGCTTCTCCTCAAAAATTCAGTCCCTTTAAACTACTTTTCAAGTTGAGTACCCACATCATGAATCACTGCTTCTTGCATTAGCTAGTGATCAACTCATGTTTGTACATCTGTTTAAATGTCTTGGCATTTTTTGTGGAGTGTTTTCCACAAAGTACCAAGATATGTTTCAATGTCTTCTATTTTAAATTAAGAACATTTCAATGACGAAAAGCAACAGAAAAAAGGTGCTTTCAGAGCAAGACTGAACAAAGTGTGAACCTATCCCTCTTTAAAATCCTTTTCCTTTCATGGTGTGACTACTTTATGCTCTCTGTAAAATGAAACATGGAATTACTCATGCAAATAGGCAAAACATTTAGAAATCAATCACAGTATTTTCAGGGAGTTACAAACAGCATCCTTTAGGATCAAAAATCTTTTATAAATAACAACTGACCACTTGGTTTAAAATCTTTCTCATAATCCAGAGGCCAAGGGGTCCTTCACAACTGAGCTTTACAGGATTCTTATATAATTTTTTGAACTTTTTAATAAGTTTTAGACATGCAACTTTTGCTGCCTTCCACTGGGAAAAAGGAGTGTGAAATTCCCCTAGCCATTCTTAAAATTTCCTTTCTATGTTCCTAACCCCTCCAGTTGACCTCAGATGAAGCAGCCCACTGATTTTAAGGAGCTGAAAGAAAACAGGGAGAAGGCTAGTTGTTGGTTTAGAGGGAAATCACTGTTCAGGACCATGGGGATACGGCTGTTAGGAAGAACTTTGCATTAGTATGGAACTTACCAGTAAAGTGGTGCATACAAATGACAGGCTGTGGTAGCAAAACAACTAGGGCAGCGAGAATTGCTGCAGTCTGGATGAACTGCATCACAGAAGTAACTCAATGAAAGTGAAGAATGACAGTAATTTACTGAAGAGTCTATATCCTTAATGAGTGTAAGGACCCTATAATTTTACTGACAATGCATTTGATGTACTGTTCTCCAGTTTATTGCAGAAACAGCAGGAAGTCTCTTTGAAAGCAAAACAACAACAACAAACTGTAGAAAATTAATGATTATGTCTTATGCGTCCAGGCCTCTGAGTCCTTTTCTTCCTGAAGTTGCTTTCTGACCCTGGTGACCAAGAGTGCCATGTTGGTACTAGGAGTCCCTTAAACACTGTCTCATTTTTTACCCACCAACAGTGCTATTAAACTGTTGCATAAAAGGCACTGAATCAAGAGTAGCTTGGCTTGGGAAGCAATACTTCATGTCTGTTCTGCATTGATGAGATTGCAGTTGGAGCATGCATCCAGATTTGAATCCTTCAGGCTTTAAGAAAGAGGGAGGGTAAGTAAAGGGAGTCTACAGGAGGTACTTAATATGCATGAGCAGAAGCCTAGAAAGCATGATATATGAGGACAGATCGAATAAATTAGAGGTTTTTAATCTAGAAAGGAAAAGAAAAAGCAGGAAACATAATGGTCTCGAAACACCTATAAAATTACTGCAAGAAAGAATAATCTGATTCCTATGTCCTTGGTAGCTAGTGCAGGGAGTAAAAGGTCTGCACTACAAAAAAGGGAGCTTAGATTTGACATTTGAAAAAGCAAAGCTTGGAAGGGTTGCCTTCACCATACACGGCTTTAAGATAAGGGCCTCTTTGAAATATAGCTGATACTGCCTTGGGGCAGGAGGCTGGAGCCAGGGATCTCTTCCGATTCCTACCAGCCTTCCAAGCAGTTGGTTGTAAAGAGAGAAATAATGGCTGGCTGTCTCTGTTGGCTGTTTTATGGACACAGGAGAAGCAGTCTCACCAAGGAAAGAAATTTATACTAAGCTGATCTTGCTGAAAACATTTGTTTGGTCCTGGGAAACATGCTGAATGTTTTCAATCCCGTACCCACCTCCACAATATCTGGTATGTATTACAGGGAGGTAGAATAATATAAAGAAAAGCCTCTTACTGGGGATGATGTAGGATCTTTCTCAGCACTAAGATTTGTAAGGGGTTGTAGATGCCAAAACTCGTCCCTTTCCAGAATGGCTCTGAGGAGTGCAGCCATCTGGCCTTGGGGAAACTGAAGTCATAAATGACTTCTGCAAAGTGCACGGTAGAAGGAATTAGTAGCTCTGATAAAGAACTAGTAGATAAAAGCTCCATAAGAACCAGCGAGTACAGATGTTTCCAGGGTCCAGAGCAAACCAGCATGGGAGGATTCCAAATTTCGTGCCAGCGCATGTGCTTTACTCTCCCAGCACTTCTCACAGTGTGCCCACAAACATTTACCTTTTCCAGCCTGAGCTGAAGCCAATCTTTTCCTAACCAAGAAAAAATGCTGTTCAGATAGTTTGGTCTGCAGCTAGAGAACCCTAAAACAGGCATGAATCAACATGAGGGAATGCCTCAGCTCAGCCGCTTGCAGCAGTCCCTGGATGCTTCCTTTACACAGCAGACAACACAGTGCCCACCCACCCTGAAGCTGCACAAATCCGAGGAGACAGCAAATATTCACATTCACATCTGTCAGCAGCAAGCACAGCCTTGGAGCAGTAAATCTGCCAACTCAGATTAGCGATTAGCAACAAAGATTCAATGATTAAATAGCACCAAAAGGCTTTGGCTGAGAAGTTTTAGAGCATGGAGCAAGAGCTGGCATTTGCTGGCCACCTGGTTCAGCAGGAGGTTCAGCTGTTTGCCTAACGTGGCTGGGTCTCCTGACAGCAAGACAAGGAGAGGCTATAAAGTACAGCCTATAAGATAGAGAAACCACTACATGGAGAAATATTCATGGAAAAAAAAAAAAAAAAAAAAAAGTACGGTTTTGATAGTTACCACTTGACAGATCAAAAAATCTCACTGTCGGTGGGAAGTTAGCATGATTGTGTTGCCAGTAAAATCTCACATGAATTGGCTCTAATTTTCATGCCATTTAACATTTTTCATCAGTCACATGGAAGAAAAAATAATTCCTAGTCTTAACAATTACTGAAAACTTGAGCTGACACAAAGACTGGAGGTAGCAGGTAAAAAACGAAGAAGACGTGTCATGGATAGAGATCAATCTGAGTCTTGTGGTCACATCAAACAACACGTGGGAACAAAAATTAATTCTGACAGAGATCGTAGGACAGCCAGACTATGAAGGACAAGCCCTCTTCACAAGCTTCCAGTGGCCAAAATATCTACTGTAAACCTTGATGTGTTAGCAGGAGAATGGTGAGAATGAGCATATTGCCTTCCTCATTCCACTGGTGTAGCCACTTCTAAAAGAACATCTAGTTCATTTATCTGGCAATGATTAGAGAGAAGACTGATCATACAAGATCATACAAGAATGATTAAAGCCCTGGAAAACACACCTCATAGTGTAAGACAAGAGGAGGTCAATCTATTTAGTTTAACAAAGGAGCCACAGCATGACAAAACTTTGATCTCAGACTCCTTGATCTAGCAGATGAAGATATAACAAGATCTGGGACAGGATGGAAGCAAACCCAAATTATAAATAAAATGTAATTTTTTACAAAATCATTGCCATGTTAAGCTAATAATAGAATTATTTCTAGAAAAGAGGCTCTAGTTCAAGCAAGAAATTGTTAATGAAAACCTCTTAAATCATGGTATATATGACATCAGATTCAATAACCAAAATAATCCCTCAAAACAGATAATTATGGGTTATTAAGAAAATTTTCCCCCACTATATTATTATTTCATTATATGTTACAAGCATGTCAAGAGACTCTCAATAAAATTCATGTTTCTTTTGAGTCAATACTATACAGCCATGTCTCAGAGAGGTCTCTGCCCTAAAGGGGTTCCAAAGGAAATTATTTTATGCCCTATTTTGTAGATTAAGTAATTTGACCAAAATCAGACAGGAAACCTGTGGCAGAAAATAGATTTGAATCTACATAGTCCTTAGCACTATCTTAACCAAAATGTCATCCACCTTTCACTGAGACATCTGCTGATGTTATGTGCTTACACAGTGAGTGCCCTTGGTTAGATCTTTGCAATGCCCACAGGCTGGTTGCTCACCCCTTGTGCCACAGAACAGTGCTGGAGGAGAGCAGAAGGAAAGGGACAAGGAATACTGGTGCAGTTCGTGGGGAAGGCATCTCGACCATTGCCGATGGAACAATACTGGTGGGATTTCTGGATAGGTGTTCCTGCTTTTTATTAGAGCCTCCAGGGAACAATAAAATAATATTTACATGATGTGAATTAGCTATTAACCTGCCAATGCCAGATACAGAGATACGGAGTTGAGTGCATGGGAAATGCAGGTCCATGCTGCTGCTGTGCACAAAGCTGAGAACATTTGCAGGATTTGTACTGCTCTGAAAGCATTTGAAATGCAGCCCAGCAGCTGTGTCTCAGCTCACTATAACACAACCACACTTTGCTCATGGGAAGCTGTTGCATCAGACTGACTGTATCTCGGCTTTGGATGTACACTGCAAGGTGCCCTATGGTCCCAGTCCCATTACCTCCCCCAGCTCTCTCTGCACTGTTCCCTGTGCACTGACAGCGACGAAAGGGGATGGGGGCAGAGGGGCTTGGTACACAGTGAGTGCTCGCACCAGCTTGGCCCCAGCACAGCACATGTGATGCATTCCCAAAGCACGGCCTTTGCAAGTGTCTTTAACCCATCCTGAGATGATAACTGCTCCCGGTCTGTCCTGTGAGCATGGACGGCCTGGCACATACCAGCCCTGAACAAGGAAAGCAGGCATCAATGCAGGAAAGATTTTTCACGGAAAATTGAGCATTCTTCAAGAGCTGAAGGGAACTGTTTTGGTTTTTTTTTTTTTTCTTACAGCTTTTCCTCCTTCTTCTCCCTATTTACAGAAGAGGAAATTATTCTTCTCTGCCTGTGTTTTATTTTTTTTCTCCCTGCATTTTCAGACTGCATTTCTCATGAAGAACATTTTGAGAGGGGTGTTTCTTTATGGGGGATGAAACAAAAAGCCGGGAGTTTCACTTGAAAAATGGAGGCCCGTTGTCAGAGAGCTCTTGTACAGCTAGTATTGGAATGTGTATATACATCCTCTAGGTCATTAAGTCTGTAGGAAAAAGTCACCCAGACTTGGTGGCTATTCCTTTGGTGGAGACATCCATATGCTTCATAGCTATGTCATGCAGAGTGGCAAAGAGAAACCTTTTCATGTCTCGTGCCTCCAAACACACACACACATGCATACTCAGATACACTATGGTTTTCCTAGCGTCCTAAAGAGTCGGATGGTACTTTCAAGTGTTTATGTAACACCGCCATTGCTAGTTAATGCATTGGAAATTCTGAACAGCAATTAAATAGCAATTAGTAAGCTGAATGCTTTATTGTGGTCATAATTCCTTTCCATTTTATTCAGCAATGTCAAGAATGTCTTGGCTGCAAGCCAAGTGATTGCTCAGAAGGATGATTATGCATTTCAGTGGCATCCAGAGGGTTAAGTTTCCTGATTAAATCCAAAACCCAGCGAGGAAGAAGTAAGTCTGTGAATGCAAGGCAGAAGTCATTACTATCCTAATAACATATTACATATGGACAGACATTTTGGAAACAGTTCGGCAGTAGAGGATCCACACTCCTCCAGTCTTGTAGCTAAGATAAGGGCTTTTTCTTCCCTTCTATGATATTGCTTTTTTATTGTTTCATACTTTGAACACTATCTTACGAACTCAAAAAATTATGGCACTTATTTTCTTAGCTTGCTAGGATAAGCAACAGATGAAAGATTGTGGACACCCAAAGACCCTTGTCTATTTGGTCCCGTTGACCTCTCCAGCATGTCCTGTAAGTGCAAAAAGGCATGTCACAAGCTGTTCAGCTGTAACTAAGCTGTAACTAAATGAAAATAAAAGAGCTAAAGGTAGCCAGGTGTGGTGCCAACCTTTGGTCATGTGCTTTTGTTTGCAGTTGGCAGAGTCAAGGCTCAATTTATTTATCTTAGTCACTGAAAACCATTTCTCTGTATTTAATTGTTGTCAAAAGGAAATGGGCATGTCTTGTGGCTCCTGACTGGGTTGGGAAAAGGTAGTGGTCACCTTATATTAAATCTAAATTTTTTGCTGCAGGACTGAGGCCACATTTGGAGCTCATTAGCACTGGAGTTTTTAAACAGTCCTTAAGAACTTTAACAGAAGTATAGCTATATATAAAAGACTTCTTCAGTCGTATTTCAACATTAATCAGAATTATTTCTACACTACAAGTACTTTTTCAAATAAATGTAGCACAATAATGCACACATCTGTGAGATAGCACTTTTGTAAGCCTTCTCAAACCTGGAATATTGCTTGTCTAGGGATGCAAGACTGGATGCTAGTTTTGTATCTAACCTAAACCTAACTCTCATTTGAAAAACTTGCTAGTTAAACTAGTTAAGAGAACTTGGAGTATTCAGCAATGCTTCTATACAGACAGTGCCATTTTAAGACTCCATGATAAACCCATTTAGAAATTATGGACAATACATATACCCGGTATACTGAAAACCCTAATTACTGGGTTTCTCAGAAAAGTTTCTCTATTTTTGTCTGTATTGTTGCTCACGTTGCTCCTCCACTTTCATGTCTGAGGGCATGATAAAGGAATGAATGTATCTGCGGAAGTGCACTTGGTACACGAGGGTAGAGCCTTCCTGGTAGCTTCCTCATCTGGACAATAATCAAATAACAAGAAGACATGTATTTTAAGCAACTACTCTACTCTGACTGTAGAATGTAGAGAAGGATAGTAAATAACAAGCACAGCAGCATTACATGTACTGAAAGTATGGTAAAAATCAGAAGGGCTCTGACTTCAGGAAGCAGCACTGTTAGTTCACTCTCAGTATTACAAAATCTGCAACACTCTATAAAAAGAAAGAAAAATTAAAAGATAGATTAGCTAATGTGACATTGCACTCCTAGAGAGCTTGATGTCATTTAGGTGTGTTGAAATCTTTAAGTCTTATACTAAACAGGTATACATTTGGAACTTGCTGACATGACAAAGTCCCTTCAGGGTGCAAGCAGAAAAGTTTTGCTTATGTGTAAATCAACAAAATCCCAGCCAGTGATTGAAAAGCAACTACAATTCACTTCAAAAGCATGTCAGTCAGGGAGGATTTACACCTAAAACATTTCTCCCAAGCTGTGAGTTACATCTGGCTGTGTAGAAAGCCCTTTGCTTCTTCTGAGAAGTTGTAATAAACGCTGCAGCATTTTAATTCTTTGGCACAGGTGACATTATAAAATAAAGGTATTGTTTTCAATGTAGTCAGATCTGCTAGGATGTCTTATGCTTAGAAAGTAGGCTTTTGGATATTGTTTTCATTTACACTGACTTTACCGCTGCTATTCAGATGTATTACAGTATTATCTCTGAGTTTTCCTTCAGTTAATACCGAAACAAAAAGATCAGGCACGATGCTATTAGCTTCCATAATTTTTAAGAGATCGCCACCCAGTGGTAAAAGAAATTAATACCATTTCTCAGCTCTGGTAGGCAGCACCAGTGTGCACATCAATGCTTAGAAATGACGGTGCAGATTAAAATATAGTCGTAATAACACATTCAAAGCAAATATTAAGAATCATGCAATCAAAAGAAATTCTTATTTTAGGGCGGACTAATCAAGGAGGTAAACCCTTTGAAATGTAGATGACATAGCTTTCACTACCATACTCTGCTGTAAAAGAAACAGCCCTAAGTAGGTAACTTATTATTTGAACTACTGGCACTGGTTGTTATGAAGACAAGAACCACCTGGACTGCACAACTCTGACTTATCGCCATTCAGAAAACTCAATAGAAGTGATTGCATTAACACGTCTGCTTCTTTAGCTGGCTGGGTTTCAAGTAGCTAAGTCTCTTAAAAATTAGCATGCTATTATTTAGTCATAATTTTTCTGGACTAATAAATGTCACTTGTGAGCTGCATGATTGCAGTGGAAACAGGATTCCTCATAGGGGGTCCTGGACAACAAGTTGGACATGAGCCAGCAGTGTGCCCTTTGCAGCAAGAGTCCAACAGTATCCTGAGCCAAAGAACGTCACATATGAGGAAAGGCTGAGAGACCTGGAACTGTTCAGAGAAGAGAAGGTTCAGGAGGGTCTCATCAATGTGTAACAATATCTGAATGGAGGGTATACAGAAGCTGGAGCTCTTTTCAGTGGTATCCAGTCACAGGACAATTCCACAGAATTATAGAATGGTTTGGGTTGGAAGGGACCTGTAAAGATCATCTAGTCCAGCCATCTCTGTGATGGTAACTGACCACTGGCACAGGTTGCCCAGGGAGGCTGTGGAGTGTCCCTCCTTGGAGACATTCAAAAGCTGTCTGGGCATGGTCCAGGGTCACTATCTTTAGGTGACCCTGCAGGAGAGTTGGACCAGATGACCTCCAGAGGTGCTTTCCAACCTCAGCCATTCTGTGATTCTGTTGTAGGTAGCCATCTGGTTTGTCTCCATTTGCCATACCAAGCTTACCAAAAGTTATTGCTTAAAAGTGAGTTCTTGATTCACAAAAGGAAACTGTCAACCTTAAAGTGCTAAAAGAAGGGAGAACAGGAACTTCATATGCTATGTCTACATAGTGGTCCATGCGTTTAGCCCACTGAACATCACTTTGCAGTTACTTTATCCATTCCTATTTGCTTGCCCTTTCAAAAAATATTTTTTGTATTCTATGACAGAAGTCAGAAAAACACAAATGTAGCATCACTGATTCTTCTGAAAAACTGATACTGTTATGTAACTTCTAGATTATCTTAATACTTGGGATCACAACTAGCAATTTCTTTAAAGTGTTCTTTAAATAGTATTTTCAGACCAACTTGATTCTGTGTTCCACAGTAAGATTGGAGGGCTCTGCAATCATAAGGCCTTCTCTAGTCCCACATTATTTACTGCTTGTAAAAGCCAACTATGCAGAAGGAAAACAAGGTCTTCAGGAAATATGTGTTTAGGTGCAGCTACAGAATCTACCATCAGAGGTGGCCAGATCCTGGCCTGTGGTGTGTCCCTCCCATCTTCCTGGACTGCATGAGAAGTAATTTTATCCAGACCTTCTGCAGGCTGTGATCTGCCACCTAGCAAAAGCAAGGGCATTTGGGATCCTGCCCTTTGTGAAATGCAGTGTTTACATAATCATTAATCCTCTCCTGTTTATCCCAGTTTTTTAAAATGTCACTCACAAGGTGGGGGACTAGCCTCTAGTTTCACATGATTTATTCAGTGAAAAATAAAAATGCCAAAGAGCAACTTCTTTCTGGGCACTTAAACAAAGAAAGTCTTTTATGTCACCAGTGATCCATGAACCTTATCTTCACGAAATGCTCATGTTGGTAATTCATTGTGATGTGACAAACTGCATACATCACCTAATTCAATCAGCTCCAAAGACAGAAAAACACACACATACAGATGACTTTCCCCTCATTCGCAGGAATAAAGAGCTTCCTGCAACTGTATTGTTCCCTGTTTTGAGCCAGTGATCCAACGCAGACAACCTTGGCTTGTGTTTCAGCAGACTGTTCTCCAAACCACTGACACCAACAGGCTTCCAGTTGAGCAGCAAGGACCAAGTGCCTCTCAGGAAGCAGACCCAAAGGAAATTTTACATAAAGATTGCTGCTTTGTAAAATAACTTTATCTTTCAAGACAGATTGCACGCTTAAGTCCAATTTCTTCTAGTTGCATTGGAAATCAAACCTGAAAGTAAGCTCCAGCTCCAGCCACTCCATGGGTATCAGAGCAGACTGTGCTCAGGGTATGGCCACTACCAGTGTCACACTGTTAGGGCATGTAGAATTCATGTCCTGAAGATACTGTAACAAAACTAAAATATGCAAAGCTTTATCATGCATGACATTAACATTACTCATAGTTGGAATATGTTCATCAAACCATGTAGCTAGGTATGTGTGTCTGTTTAAGACCTGGGACGAATGCCAGGTCTGTATTTTCCTGCTTCCTGGTGCTTAAAGGAACAGGGTGCAGTTGAAATTTGTTGTGTAGTGAGCAGGATGCAGTCCTAAAGAGTGTGGGAGATGTAAGGCTCCACTGCTCATGGGTGCATACAAATGCATGAAGATTCTATTAGATTATGACTGTGACCTTGGTGCAAATGAACACTGGTTGGGAATAAATTCTAAATTCAAGGAACTAGTTCAGCCTTGTTTTAACAGGATGATGGTTAGCATGTTAATTGTTTTTGTTTTTAAGCTGATACAGTTTAAACAGTACAAAAACTAGAGGTAAACAGGGCAGCAGTAGGGAATAAAGATGCAAAGCACCTCAATATCAGTGTATTATCTGTACTCCATTCATGTAGCTGTTGCTGGTCTAAACTGCCTGATTTATGCACCTTGTAATAATTATACCTTCACATTGATCACACAATTGCAAATCCCTGATTAGTGTAAAGCTTTACTTGGTGAAGGTACCTTTCAAAGTTAATGCCCCAGTCTACTACATGGACAACTTATACATCAAAAGCTGCTGATGCTGGCTGCCTAGGATGTGATGTTGTCTAATCATATTTACTAAACTATCTTCTCAATCATATCAAGGTCTCACATGCAATTTCTTTTCTGCAATGGAAGCTCGTGTGCAGGCTGCTGCCTTGACTGATACATTGAGGAATGAACCACTGACCTTGGAGGAAAAAACTCAAGGATCTATGTGCTGCTGCAGTTTGAGCTGCAGAGTTAACGGCGTCGTAGCTTTGAGCTGTAAAATGCCTCTGTGAATCAGCACAGATGGGATCTGTATCACATACCACAAGGGGTTTGCACTTCAATTCAACCAAGTCTGGCTACTTCAAGCAGATGAAATTTAGCCAGGGGGGTGAACTGGTGTGTTTTAACTTCTACTGGTTTAATGACTAAATAGCCATGAACAACACTATTGAAATGGTGTCTTAGTGTCTTTGCCTTTATTCTCATTTCTACAATTATTGCGGTAGAAGCCGTGTCAGTCTGTGACTTCTAACCTCTGTGATGTGACAAGGTTATTAATCCTTCTGTCAGCTTAAGCCATGTTGGGAGACTGAAACAGAAAACTAGGATCAGCCTTCTTTTCCAGCATCCTCCTGTGTTTGGGTGTGTGTGTATGCTTTGCTACAGTAATGACAATCATATTTATGTCAAGCCAAACCCTTTTTCTTTTTACATATTCATATACATTGATGGAAATTTAACATGTTTAGCACAGAATTTATTTCTCTGTGTAGGAGAGCATGATGAAAATAATCACAATTTTGGCAACTGTCTCAGAATATAAAGATCTGCTCACAGGTCTGAGGTAATGTTTGGTTGTTTCCACTTAATCTCCCTTGATGTGTTTATACAATTTCATTAATGTTAAAGTAATGAAATAGTGAAGTAGGCCAACTGTCTTCTCTTCACAGACCCAATGCTTCAATGAACAATCTGTCAAAGAGATAAAAACTCTTATAGAAAGTAATCACATGACTGCAGACATTCAGGGCAAATTTTGTAGGTGTCCCATGATTGCACTAATGTCTTCTGAACATGTGTCAGCCTCCTGGTGACTTGGCAGGACAATTTTGCTGCACCCAGCTCCACCAGCCGTTGACAGGTGGTCTTGTTCTCCATTTCACAGTAGGCTACTAAGTAACTGTTGCATTTCATTACACAAATGATGGGGGAAGAATATTCCTAGAGTTATTAACTGCAGGGAAGAGCCCGAGATGCAAAAATCCAATCCACATTCTGTCCAAGTTTAGCTCATTTTTGGAAAGAAGCTTGAGTTTGGACTTTATAGAGTCTTGGATGTTGGGATCACTTTAGTTCCACCTCTGTGTGTTAGCAGAGTAAACCAAGGCCCCAAAGGCTAAAAACATGGATAAGACATTTGTTCAAAAACAGTTCATTTATTTCAGACCTGTTATGTTTCACACCATGAGAACAAAGTCCTCTCAAGTGAATTCTTCCCACAGGCTCTCCCTGCACTGGCTGCTCTCCTAGGGTACACCTCACTCCTGTTTCTGGCTCTCCAGGGTGCTGCTGCTAAGCCACAATTGGCTGCTCCTAAATTGATTTCAAATCCTATTTTTTCGAGGAACCAAATTCACTCACAGCTTTGTGTAGCCCCAGAGCTCAACTTGACACCAGATTTATCACTGGCCTTACTTTATTAAGACAGGATAACAAACAGCAATGGTTTACTGCCAATCAAGCAGTGGTCAGTTGTCCAGCTACCTGAATCCTATAACACTGACAGTGCAAGTCTCTTTTGTATACATTTATTTTGTTCCTTATATCTTGTAGCATATTGTTGGGTATTATCTTTTATCATGCCCTTTCTAAATGGTTACATATTTAACCCAACACCTAAGGAGGCCCCCAAGCTCCAAGCCCCAGCAATGGTGGCTACTCAGGTCAGGCTGTTTCTTTTAATGCTGTAGCTGGACTTGTCCTAATCTGCAGATGCGATATCACAGGTACCATTTGTAGCCCATTCTTAGCCCCTGGATGGACTACGGACATTCTGCTCATTTTTCTGGTATCTGAGCCCTTAGCAGTCACACTCTCCTCTTTACTTCAGTTGCACAGCTGTAATAATTAGACTTGCTGTTTTCCAGGCCCTTTTTGCATTGCATTAACCTATGCCTCAACTGCAGAGTCTGCATCTCTAGCATTTGCAATACAAATGTACCTGATGCGTGGCCTGCAGCCCTGGCAGTATCTCTGAGAGTTGCCCGATAACCAAAGGAGGAATGCACCAAGGTCACCCCAAAGCAGTAGCTGCACACCCCAATCTCACATCCGTCAGGCGGCCTCATGCTCTTGCGTGTGCCCATTACACTTCCCTCTTCATCCATCATTTTTGATCAGATCTTTGGAGCCTCGTGCATCAGCAGTCAGGTAAGACGAGATGTCTGTTATACAGCAGGCATTCGCTTAGAAAGGGATTCGCTGCCTTTGTGTACAGACTTGTTTGCATCCACTCTTGTTCTTTCTTTCTTTCCTCTGTACTGAAAGCCTTCCTCTAACCAGCCTGTAATGTTTAGTACAGACTTCCATGTAAGAGCAAAGTATGATAAGGTATCTGCAGCAACAGCCAGTGAAGTAAAGTGAAAGATTTTAAAGGTTAAATGTATAGCAGGAAGTGATTTAATTACTTACAGGATAGGGGGATAGAGAGCCCAAACAGACAAATCAGTGCAACTGGAATAATGACACCCAGGAAAGTACAGAGGAGAGATAAGTCCATCATGAAAGAGGCTTAAGATAACTCATATTACATCGCATTTGCTGTGGGCTAAGCCTGAACACAGGACAGCTGCCATGGCTTAGCTGATGCACAGTAACTTCTTAAGCTCTCATACCTCGATCATGTGTGTGAGCCATAAGATTGCAGAAATACACACTAGATCAGTTTGGCAGAGTTCCATAAAAACATGCAGAACTTTAAAAACTAGGAAAAGAAAACAGAATTTGATTCAGAAATAGAGAAAACTACTTTCTTCTGTCTTTTGTAGATTCAGTGCAAATTCCTGCAACACCTTAACCTTGCGGTAGTGTGACTTATAATGAAAGAACCACTACAAGAAGGGTGGGAGCTGATGCTGTGAAAGCACATTGTAGTTTATGTAAAACTAACCATAAATTTCAGTTGTGTGCTGAACTGGGTGAAAAGCACAATGGGGAAATGGGTCTTTTGGTAAGAATCAAAAATTATTCTGTGCTTTGGGACCCAGGAACAACATCCAGATTTAGTGCCAGTCATGGAAACAAGACTGTTTTCTCACAGTCTTCCCTGCAAGAGTCGGTCATACACTTCAAATGTTCATTGGGTAAGAGAGCAAGCAATGGTGCTGTTCAAGGCACTCGTGTGACTTCCAGGGCCAGCTCCAATGACCAGAGTTCAACAAAGTAGACAGTTTCAAGAGCAGATGTTCCAACACTCCTTGAGTCAATGACCGAGGTACTCTCCTACAATATTAGACCTGAATTCTTTGCTCCAAATTAAGCACAGAAGGGATCTGAACATCATCTTCGTGTACCCTGAGTGAAAGCTGGATATGTACATGGGTCAGCTATAAGTAGCAGAGACAATGAGATCTACGTGGGCAGCAGACATCCATGGTCCCGCTTCCCGCTTCGTGAAAGCCAGAGCCTGAAAACCCAGTCAGAGCTGTTGCTTAGGGCAGGGAATGAGTAATTTCAGAATAAGCAGTTGTCGTCCTCACCCATTCCCCTGGCAGCAGCAAGTCTGGCATTCCTGAACTGTCCTCTCTGCTCTTCATCATAGATAGCTCTTTCCTTCCCCTCCCTCCCTTCCTCCCTTCCTGCAGTAGGAAGAACCCAGACCTCTCCCCCAGGCAGTGAAATTAATTTTTGCTGAAGCTGCTAAGATGGCTTAAATTGAATCTGGTGTAAGCACAACACTTTTGCCTAATAAATCTCATTTTATTCCAAACTGTATCTACTTTTATCAAAACTCACACAGAAATGTACCATCCTCCAAATAGGAAAAGTTTTGTTTCATTCACAAGATATTTATGAACTGTAAATTTAAAAAGTAAAGTTTTCTATTCAAATCAAAAGGAATTTTTTCTGCCTTTGCTTCAAATAAAACTTGGAAATCTTAGAAAGAAGTTAAATAAAGGGGCACTCTGTTATAAATCAGAATGAAAGAGACATAGATGACCTCAAAGATGAGTAGAAAAAAAAAAGATCTGTGAAAGATCACTAAATACATTAAAAGCAATAGCTGTAGTAGAAGCCACTTGGTGTGAAATCTCTGATTTCAGAAAATTCTACATCAAAATCCCTCCTTTTTTAATAGGGACTCCAAAACCAGCCCCCAGCTGGAGAAGAGAGTGGTATTAAATACCCTGGAGAGTACTAGAAGGCAAAGAAAAGGCAGAAATTAGCTGTTAAAACAAAGTAGCTGCCTGCTGGGTAAAAAGTAAATGACATAAAGGGTGAAGACATGGTGACCTTGTTGCCTGGAAACATTTAAAGTGTGTTTTGTTAGTGACTTTCCAGTTGGCTAGGGTAGACTTGGCATCCCAGTACAACCCAGAGGTGTTGGCTGATTGCTACCAATGTGCCGCTGGCTCGTGTTCTGTGGGGTCGTTCTGCCCTTTGTGTCGAGACTAATTCAGCTGGTGAAATGTGCGGCACGGGGTTTGCTGCTGCAGAGCACCTGCAGAGTTTGGCACCCACACTGCTGCAGAGTTTTCTAGAGGGAAGGGGTACTGAGGGCTACCTGGGTGGCTTCAGGGGAAGACTTCCTCATTCTGCAGTCCTCTCGTGCTAGGCACCAGAATAATCGGCCTGATTAGTACTAAGCTGCTCCTCTGCACAGCGTGTCTTTGCAAACCTTGGAAACTCAATTAGAAATTATTTCATCTGGGCTTGCTCTGTTTATTTACTCATTTAGCTTTCGAGCTGAAGTGCATGCCACGCTTACAAGATGAGCTGATTGGGCAGTCTTGAATACTGCAACACTTTCCAAGGGAACAAATAAGCTTATATTTTTTTACTGTTGCAATATCTAGGATCTTCAGACAGCTTTCTCTGATCCTACTGTAAACCACACATTTCAGCCTCAAAATAAAATGGTGATCTCTGCCTTGATACATTTCACCTCCCAGTATTTTCTAACAATGTGTCCGGCTTTTACCGCATGTTCAGGTAAATTTTCTTTATTTTATCTGAGGATGAACATAGTGGCTTGATAAACATATGATGAAAAACAAATGACAAAGCACAATAATAGCACTAAATGCAAGGGAATTTGATGACAAGTCTATAATAGAGAAAGTAGAAAAAAAAAGATCTTACCCAAAATTCTGTTCATAGAAAACCTACATTTTTATAAATTACTGTCTCTTTTGCAAAAGAGTGTTAATCTTATTTTTCTAGGAAAATTGCAGTATTAATCACACTGCCTTCTACGGAGAAGTACTAATGCATGTGGTTATGTGGGTTAGGTTGCCACAGGTGGAGAAATCAGAAAACGAGAGCTGGGTTAGTTTCTTTGTGTTTTGTCTCCTCAAACAGGATGGTAGCAAATCTTACAACAGCACTTTTCACTTGCCAAAGAAGGTGAGGCATCTTTGTCTGCATCAATAAGAACTGTAGTGGGTCTCTGAAACTCACATAAACTCAAAGCAACCCTGCTGTTCCAGTAACCACATTCTGCTCTCCCTTCCATCCTTTAATATTCACTTCACAACTAAACAAACCCCACAATTTTATTTTCATCTCCGTATCTAGAAAAAATGAGTTGGCAATTAAAGCCTTTTGTATGTCCTACAGGGGAAGTGGATGCAAACAAGATGAAAAAGAGTGTTTTTGACACACCATGCCTTTTACAACACTTCCAGGACAGTTACTCCAAGGCAAGTGAGCTCTTTCTCTGGAGAGTTTTATCTCAGATACTTGAACATCTGGCTTTTAATGCAGAATTCATTAGCACTTTAAGTCATAATACCGGAAAGTACATTGAGATTCTGAAACAAAAACAGTTGTTATTGCAAAGTATTAAACATTGAGTAAAAGAAGCAGCTCCTCAGTGGCATGTAATAGTTACAGCTCTTATTCCACAAATCACTTAAAGCCACTTATAACTACTATTATTAGCTATAAAAGCTCACTTGGGTTTTGTGAACACTGGAGAACTGAGACAAAAAGACTGGTTCGAAAAGAACGGTGTCTTGATCATTTTAAGTCTTTTGGCCCCTGCACAGACATGGTCAAAAGAAAAATTGAGATTATACCAGTCCAATTACCTAGAAAAATGTCTGAAGATTTAAATGCAATGTATCTAGGAAGATTTTATTTTAATTAGAACATAGCAGAATAACAGCAGCAACCTGCAGTGATATCATCAAATCAAGGCTGTTTCTATGGGAACACCACCAACTCCCAGAAATTATCGTGTCAGTTTCCATAAATAGAAAAAAAAAGATTATTTTTTTTAAAAAAAGAGAAAAAAAAGAAAGGGGGAAAAAAAAAAAGATTACAGGAGAAAGAGAATGGAGAATCCAGTCCTCTTTCTGATGCTTATTGCCAATATGCTGTCAAGTTTTATTCTGAAAAAAAAATGCATTGAGATAAAAATTTCAGTAAATTTACACTCCTCCTGCCACATATTCGAGGCCTTGAACACCTTTTTGGAAGACTTTCTAGAAGGTTTTATGGGGAAAAACATGCACTGCACTGCACTCTATACTGATCTCCCTGCTTCCTGTGCTTTCTACAGCATGAGTGAGCTCAAGATTGGCGTGGGAGAGAGAAATACTCTTGGTCATAGATATTTGCTGTATTTCCTCATTTCCATTTTTCTGCTACCTCTGGACTTTGAAAGTCTGGTATACCAGGGATATAACTACAGAGAAAGAAAAGTAAACAATGAATATCACAAACAGAAACTATTACTTCCCTCCATCTGCTTATCTGATTTCTTCTCTTTCCCAACAATTTTCTTCCCAACAGCTTCCTCCAGCCTGGTGCCTTCAGCAACCACATAAACACAAGGCAAACCACTCGAGTTCCTCCCAGGAATATCTAGAGATGTCTTACCCCTTTGAGACTCCAGTCCAGCAGCATTTCTGCACTCTGGCACTCAGTGGGCTTGTTTCTCCGGTTCTCCTCAGCACTGCGACACACTCCCTTCTGCGGAGGCAGTGCCTCTCTGATGAGCTGCCCAGGCCAGTGGCAATAGCTTCCCAGCACTGTATTCCCAGCTGTAAAATTCCCTCTTGCTCATGGTTTATGTCTACTGTTTTTCCACTTAGAAGATGTGTGTTCTACTGTCAGTGATACTCATTTATATCCCCCTCACCAGGCATTCCTCCTGAAATTATCCATTATAATCTTTTTCAGACCTGCCCTATTGTGGCTAGTAATAGTACCTGAATGTCACACCATAACCTGTGTCATTTGCTTCATATGCACTGAGAAGAAATTCTCCACTTAGTAGTCCATGATAGTAAATTATTATTGAATTTTATCTCGTTGAATGACTGAAAATAATAATGTCTCTTTGGACAAAAACAGACAGTGATAGTATCAGTAACTGCTGCTGAGAATATTGACAGTGAATTTGATGACAGTCCTTCATGTATAATCTTCCCCCTTTTAACAACTTGATTGAAACTCCTATCTGCATATAGAGCAGCAGAGGGCATTCCCTTCCTCAGATCCCTACAATAAGTCTAAAGTACTTTGAGTGCTCTCATGGTCTGGGAGAGATATCAACCATATTTCAAAGAGAAAAAACACTTTTAAATGTCTATTAAAATGTTGATACGACCACTTGTAGAGAATATGTTCATTTTTTCTAAGAGGACTTACATGAATATTTTTCTTACGCTACTGCGTAAAATATTTCAGATTTTGTTGTTAAGTGCTGAAAAGCTGAATAGGCATTTACTAACAGTATGTTTAAACCTTGGTTTCAAATGAGGCTATACCTTTCTTTAGATACAAAAGACCAAATTATTTCAAAGAAAAACTGAAGAATTTACAATAATATATCTACATGCTAAAGGTGCAGATTTACTTAAGCAAAGAAATCATGAGACCTGTTGCCTGCCCATCTCCTGCTACCCAACAATGTAGACTGGTCCCCTCTATACTAGTCTGATTTTAAGGACTGCAGAGTTGAACAGTATTTCAGGTTTGACTGGTGGTGAACTTGACAGCGAAGAGCAGCAGCCCAGAGGCAGAGTACAAGGCAAGTATAATAATTTGCTGAGAATAGTCAGTTATGCCTGAGTTACCGACAGGAGCAGTAGAGAATACCTAGGCACTTGTACCCAAGTTGAACAGATATAAACTCGCACCTCTCTTTGACTACGCTAATACCTAAGCAGCATGTGCAACATTAACAGCTGTGTATGCCATGATGTAGGAGACTTTCATTTGCTGTTCAGCATCCTGTCCTAGGTAAACTCTGAGCTAAATCTTGTACTTGACATCAATGCTTAAAAAAAGAAGTGTTCAGAATAATACATTCAAAGCCCAGGATGTAGAAAAACACTCATGCTGCGTCTTTGCTATAATGTGATAGCTGAAGCAAAAGGAATTTCAGAGGGGGGAAAAATTGCTCACAAAGATCACAAAGTACCTTTCTATTTCAAGAAAGCAGCAAAGGAAACCATCCTCTTCAAACACGCTATTTGTGCCTACTAATTATTATCTTCAAGTACACTCCCCCTGGTGGGGATGAAAAGGTTATACTCTGAAAAGTGAGATTCAAAAATGGTATTCTGATTCTTGCCGTATTTCACTTTTCACCCTAATTGCAGAGTAGCACCGGCATGCTTTCAGCTCATTATTCTCTACAGAGTCCTGCTAATGGTATTTCATCTACTGCCTAATTCTACAGCTTTAACATGGAGAAATTCCTTTCAAATTCAATACTGATGGAGAGCAAACAGTAGGTCTGCCTCTCCGCTTTTTGTTTAGCTGTTCAGTAACTGGATAAACATTAACCAGCTGGATAGTGCAATTATAATTTTTTTAAGGTACTGTAAATGCTTGCAACAGCATAGTATCTGGCAGCCTCACAAATATTAATGAATGCATTCTTGTTCCACTCACGCTATTAAGAATGATTAAGTACTTTCACAGAGGTCATGCAGAAAATGAATGGCAGAACCAAGCACAGAAGAAAATCCAAAGCCTTTTTTACTAAGAGATACTTTCTAAGACATCCCACAGCACAAACAAATAAGCATAAGAAATACAATTAGTGGAGGAATTGACATTAGGTAGTAATTATTTACTATGAGCATGAACATACTTAGATATTGTTTCCAATGAACTTAGCAAACAGCTTGCTCAACAAGATCAGGAGTAAGGATTTAGGATTTGGTTTAAAAACACGTAAAAAAGTAAACACTAATATTCCCCTCTAGGGAAATTATCTCTACTAATTATTTGTCTACGGCTTTCCTCAGTATTGCAGTCTAAATTGCATTTGTAAACATCACTCCACTGTTCTTAACAAGCAACTCAGTCACTTATAGGAATTTCGTACTAAAATGCATTAGGGCAAAATTAAAGTTTTGAGTTATTATTGACTCTCTACAGAAAGGACAGAATTTGTACAGATAACAATGAAAAAAATCAATATTTGGAGACAAATATATGGTAATATTGCTGTTCATACATGGGAATGTCTCTGTTAATCATGGAATTAGAGCTAACAAGTCATCAAACACAATAGCTGAGACTATTATTGTAACAGAATTTCCAAGTGTTGAAAGCTATTCAGAAGTGTAATCAAATGGCAGGCTAAAAGCAAGAAACTTTTATTATTTCTGCTCTTAAGCATTTAAGTTTCATGCTTTTTTATTCAAACCCTATTTTTTACATTATACACAAATGCCTTGACCTATAAGAAGTTTATGTCTTAAAAATGAATGCATAAATAATGACAAATACAAACCAATTCATATTTTCTGACAGATGTATTTGGCTTTTACTAAATATAATACTTTTTATTTCCAAGTATTTTTTGCTTATGTTCAGTGGTGACTAGAAAGCTTTGTATGTGCTTCTTATTCAAAGTACAAATGTACATATGCTTTAAGGGACTGAAGACTTTCAGCTTTTTCTTATATTGTCTAGAGGGAAAAAAGTGTAAGTACTTATGAAGGGTATAAGTACTTTCTCTGGCAAGTATTTTTCTTGACACATGCCAGTGAAGATCCCAGCTTCAAAATCAGAAACAATACGCCCAACAGGAGATCTGGTTCTTCTTCCTCTGTTTGGAACAATCTTTATCTCCTCTTAAATTGTTTAATTTATTTCAGGTATTTTTCACTTTCTTGCATGGGGTTTTGAGGATCCTTGAAGACAACAGTGTCATAAACATTCTTGTAGTGTAGAAAGATATTTTAAAAGAAGAAATGGTCAATGATATATTTGCTAAGCATAATTAGTATCTAGTATTGAACAAGTTATGAATGGGAGTAGTCTTCATCTAAGTAATATGGATTTTTAAATTTGTTTTAATTTTCTTTTCACGTGTTTGTAGCAAAAACAGATGTATCAAAATCAAATTTCTCTCACTGTGAAGCATCACTCACCCACCCACCACATCCTATTGCAGGTCACCACAGGCCATTTGTACCTTTCCTGTCTTTAGTGGTCATGGCTTCTTGGTGTAGAGGGCAGAGATTATTCTTCTTCCTGTTTTAGGCTAGTTTTTCTTAGGTAATTTCTTTTTAGGTATTTTTTTTTTAGGTAATTTTCTAGAAATTATAGGCTGATAACAAATTTGGCTTTCCACAGAATGGCTAGGACCAGAAATGGAAGGGTGCAAAATTTCTCACTTAGGCTGTCAAGGCTGAAGGTATGAACTAGGGTTCAGCTGTGCAAGATACAGCAAGGAAAGGAAATGTAGGAGAAAAATACCGGGTATCGCAGCCGCCTGTGCTGAAATAAAAAGATGACAGACTGGGGCTGTTATGTTGTTCAGAACAGCCACTCAGAAAGTACTCACCACACCAACATGAGAGACATGTTCCCAACCTGTGGTGAAACCCAAAGCAAGCCTTGCAGTTGCTTGCAACAAGGTACCGAGGAACCACAGAGAATGGCATACCAGTAGCCTGAGTCTAGGCCAGGTGCAGAGGTTCTTCTTTCCTCGAGAAATGGATATATTGTGGGATACATGTAAAAATGTGTTTGTCAAGAGTTAAAATATAATTTCAGTATACAACATAATTTTTAATACTTATGCAGGTGGAATGTTTGGAAAATAAACTTGTATTTATGACTATCCTTGGTGAAACATATCAGTGTTGGCTGCAAACATGTTTGAGGGAAGTTTTCTGTATTTCAAACACTTCAAATAATCTTTAATAAAACCCAGGAAAGGCACATCCTATAGAATAATTTGCGGTCAGTTTTGTCCCTGCTGTATTGCCCTTTCTGTGATCTTGGATGCAGCTGAGGAGGAGGAGGAGGGCTTCATGTGGGGAACCAGAAAAAATGGGGGTTTCAGCGCACTAGCCTTCACAGATCTCCTTGCAGTTTGTACAGGAATTTTTGGCCTCTTCCACTACCAATGTGTGCTCCAGAAGTGCCTTCATTCCAATTCAGAATTGGAAATGGAACACTTTTCACCTATGCCTCTCAAAGACAAAACAGAAGGAGAGGACTTTCATAATTCCTAGGCATGCAGCCCCATAGGACTCTTAATTAATGCACAACAGGTTTCTGTAACTACCACTAGCCAAGAGGCAAGTATTACGTGCTTCAATATATTAAATGCATGCAAACTATGTACCACTGCTACAGTTGATTGTTTCAGACCAGACCAGACCAGCGCATAAACTTCGTACCAGGTCAGTCCAGCTTCACAGGTGGAAATGGTCACTGTTGCACTGTACAAATTCTGCTATCATTATGTAGACCTCGCTGGGACGTGAAAGAAAGTGAGTGAAAGAAATGTCATAGGAACAGGACAATACCAATTTCCTGCTGCATTCTTGAAGCTTGTTCCTCTGAAGCTCCTTTTTGATCTAAACCAAAAGGTGGACAAAGTCCATTTCAGCATTAGCAATCGAAAATCAAATCTCAGCTGAGATTAATTCGCATGAATAATGAAAGCTATTTTCAAGTGTGGCATTACATGTATTTTTTGAAGTAAATGCTTACATTTTTAATTTTCTGGGGCACTACCTATGACATTCTTGGCTTTGTTTTGTGCTTTGAAGTTCAAACTAGTAACCAGCTGGAAATGGTTTAGAACTCCCTGACTGCTGTGGAAGGAACTGGGGTAGATACTTGGGACAGAGAATTATTTAGTCTGCTGAGCAATCAGGAAGGGTATTTTCAGAATAATAAATCAGACTCATACCTCTGAACAGACAGGATAGAGAAACCTAGAGCATGGATTTTTGTGCCTCTGCCCTTAGAAGCAGAGGTGCCACAGCCCATTGGTGACTTTCCCCTGGTCTCAGAGGCTGATATTGCCATCGTCCAGATCCATGCAACATTGATTTCACTGGACTGCTTTATAATGAAGCAGGGCAATGAAAAACCTGATTTTACATTTCTGCAAAGAAACAGGTTTCCCAGATAAATCCAGAGAAGACGGGCCTGCTCTCAGCCACCTGAAAGCGCTGTGCGAAGGCCACCAGGCAGACAAGAACCCACGCTACCATTTTTAAGTTATTCATTGACATCCTCATCCCGAGGCGTTCGCTGCATGACAAAACGGGGGTGCCTCGTTCCTCCAGCTGGCTGGGAGGCTGCTCGGCAGCAACTCCCTCACCCTTACAGAAACAAGGAAGGCTCGCTCTAGTAACGTTTCCATATGCAAAGTGCCTTGAAAAAAAATCCAGAAGAAAACAAGATTTTTTTTTTTTCCAGATGATTCTAGTGCACAATCTGGGGCACAAAAACCGAGGGTGCCCAGCTGGCTCCAAGTGCAGGCCCTCAGGAAGCTGCTGGGCAGAAGCACTTCGGCAGGTGGATGGCTTCTGGCACGGGGACAGGGCGGTGGCATCTGTTCTCCGTGCCGGGGGGCAGCATTTTGCCTTCCACAGGGGAATTATTTTAAAAACAGCCGGCTCCGCCAAGGCACCTGCTTATGGGAGGGTGCGCCAGGCTGCAGCTGGACTTCACCCTCACCCGAAAACTTCGGGGGTGGGGATGGAAAACGGGGCCGGCGGGTGAAGGCCGGCGCAGCGCCTCCTCCCCGAGGAAGAGCCCC